>NC_081567.1:7474964-7519894 GCF_022355385.1 Mustela nigripes | reverse complement strand
TTCCCGTGGTGCAACTGGCCGTAGTAGTTTGAGTGGTGGTGGTTCCTGTGATGGTGGCAGTTTCCGTGGTGCTACTGGCATTGGGACATGAATAGTTGTTGATTCTTGTGCTGGTGTTGGTTCCCTTCGTTTTACTGGCAGTGGCATTGGCAGTCATAGCGATGATGCTTCCTTTGTTATTCTCTTCCCTTTTTCCTGTGGCAGTGGGAGTTGGAGTCCTTTCAGATTGTCCATTTGTTTTAGACATGTTTCTTCTGGCTTCTTTATAGGATCCATGGATTGAAAAGTCTAGGGGGTTGACGGCCTGTGAGGCTTTTTCCAGTCGTTTTGCATGAAGGTGCTCCTTCTCCGCCCTCCAGGGCTGCTGTGCCTCTCCTGTATCATTGATTTGTTCTATCTGCTTGCACTTAGGGTCACGGCGGTTCTCCTGTGACTCACACCCTCCTCCATCCCATACAGCCTTTTGTCCTTGGAGACCTGAATGACAGAACCGGAAATTAGTCTCCTTGATCTGTAACTTTCCTTCCCTTTTGAGATCCTTCCTTCTCTCAAACCTCTGTGACTGCCCCCCCACACACACTCCAGCCCTGTCTCTTGTGGAATGCACCATCTTGCTTGTTTCAAGATCTTGAGGTCAGGCAAGGCATAGGGGTCGAGGGGATGAATATTTTGAGACGAAGGGACATCATGTTGTAGAGCAGTAGGAAATGGAGTTTTTGCCCATTTCAGTAGTCAGATTTCAAGAAATTAAGTGTTTCCATGTGACTGAGCCCTTCCAATGGAACATGAGCACAACTGAGCATACCGCTTCCAGACCAGCCCAGAAACTTCTCATCGTGGCCCTCATTACTCTTCTAGCTGGAGGCCAATCGGAAGGAGGCCCAAGAGAAGAGGAAGCCTCAGGAAGAAGGAACCTAGGTCCCTGAGTCACCACATGAAGGAATCTTACCTGCCATACACGAACATCTGCCTCATTTTATTAAATGAGCAAGAAAAAAATCTTTTTTGGTTGTGCAATTACATATTTGGGGCATATCTGTTATAGAAAATACAAAATATCCTAATAATATGAGAAAGAGCCTCATTTAAGCTCTAGGAATGGATATACTTGCTCTCATTATCTTTAAGAAATATAAACCTTTTGGGATGCCTGGGTGGCTCAGTTGGTTAAGCAGCTGCCCAACGTCCTGAGATCGAGTCCCACATCGGGCTCCTTGCTCAGCAGGGAGCCTGCTTCTCCCTCTGCCTCTGCCTGCCATTCTGTCTGCCTGTGCTCGCTCTCCCCCCCCCTCTCTGATAAATAAATAAAATCTTTAAAAAAAAAAAGAAATGTAAGCCTTTTGTATTAAATAATGCTTCACCCTTGTGATTTAAGATACTTGTAGTGTTAAGAGAATTTGGCCTAAGGTGCCAACCCTGTAGTTTCAATTTGTAACATAATTGAGTGATTGATTTAGACTTGTCATTTTACATTAAAATCTCACTAAGACTATAAACAATACGAAAACATTTAAGAGAAGCTAATATCTACTGTTGGGGTCAATTAACATGTTTAACATGTTAAAACATGTTAAACTCCTAGGGCCTGCCTGGGCCTACTTAGCCATAGTGATTCCTTGTTGCCTGTAGACATTTTGTTGTCTAATAAATGCCTCAACAGTTATTGGTATCAGTCCCAGGTAACTGTTGCTAAAACACACACCTAAAACAAGGCCATTTTGTTGTTTAATAAACGCCTCAACAGTTACTAGTATCGGTTCCAGGTAACCGTTACTAAAACACACAGGTAGGAGATATCCAATCAGACAAAGCCACATATGTAGATGTCTGCGATTGTGCCCTATAAAAACTAGTCTGTAAGACCAAGGGGCGTCACTCTCTTCGGAGGTGGCCCTGGCGGGTCAGTCTGACTTCTAGTGCTTGGCATAGAATAAGGCTTTGCGTAACTTTGTCTCAGTCTCGTTCCTTTGATAACGGACCCAACACTACCACACAGATAATTACAATGTATTAGACTTGAAGGTTTGGGGGGAGTTTTAAAAAAATCTATATTTAATGTACTACATTTGTGGAGTTTCTTCAATACTTGGAAAGGTTTCCTTATTAATCAAACCATGAAAGACTTTCAATAGGAAAAGTGATGTATTCATTTTATAAGTGTAACTTGAAAGGTTGAAAAGTGATTTAATCGGCCAAGTATGTAAAATGATTACGCACCAATCAAAGGTCGTTCTCAAAGTGATACACTTCTGCTTCTGGCCAAGAAGGAGTGTCAGGGATTGGAATTCACCCTCCTCCCTGAGAACACACCCAGCCCCCAGATAACCACATCACCATACAAGAGACGAAATGATGGCTGTCAGTACGAAGGATGTCAGGCAACAGAGGACAGCGGTTCCCGAGAGGCACACAAGGAAACCAACAGGGGGAGCCCTGTGATGGCCCAGGCTTGCAGACAGTAGAGGGCTTCCAGGCAGAGGGCCCGGAGGGACAACTAGCTGGAGCCCAGCCCATCTCCTGGGCTGAGGAGATGCACATCAGTGTCTTGAGAGACCAAAGCAGCTGGAGTTCACAGAACAGACTGACTGGGGAGGCAGACTTGCACAGAGGGGCCCCTGGATATCCGCCACGCGCACTACCGACCAGAGCGTGCTTAGGAAACAACTCCCCAAGATCCAGGAAGTGCCACTGGAAAAGATCAGAAGGAAGCTGACCA
The DNA here is from genome assembly GCF_022355385.1 of Mustela nigripes. Taxonomy (NCBI): domain Eukaryota; kingdom Metazoa; phylum Chordata; class Mammalia; order Carnivora; family Mustelidae; genus Mustela; species Mustela nigripes. Next base: position 7,517,178 of record NC_081567.1, on the reverse strand, counting down.
GTTCTCATGTAGGGACACAGTGCTGTTCCCACCAGCCAAAGTGGAAAAACCTGTACTTCTCAGGGGATGGGACAGAGAACTCAGGAAGATCTTACTTCGGTCCTAGGAAATACAGCCCTACACACCGTGTGTGTGCCTCTTGCTCTGTCCTCCCCACCCCAACAGCAAGCTGATTCCCATTTTGACCGGACATATTCAGGTGACATTAAGTAGACATGCCAGACTCATTCAAAACAGAACAGCTGAGTTCTCTGCTAGATCCCTTGGAGCAAGCAGCCTTCTTCTATGGACTGTTGAAGCCCTTGAAGGGCACCGCTTCCCCCCCACCCCATCGCTTCCCACCTCTGCAGCATCACCCAGACATGCTGGTGTTCCCTGCAGAGCATATCCCAGATGTGTCTACTTCCTTCCATGGCTCCTGAAGCCACTGGATCAGCACTGCCGTGGACTCCCACCTGGCCTCCTGCCCCGTCTCCACACTTCCCAGCCAGGCCTCCACGCTAAGGACTCCTACACGCTGACGCTAGAGGGTTCCTTTCATGACACACGTGTGGGGTTACTTCTGTGCTTTAACCCCCACTGTGGCCCCCTCCCCAGATCTGTATGGTGAAGTCCTAACCCCTAGGACCACAGAACGTTACATCTGGAATTAGGATTGTTGCCGATGTAATTACGTAAGATGGGGTCACCCTGGAATAGAGTGGGCCCTCATCCAAAACGAGGGGTATCCTTCTAAGAAGGACCCGTGTCCGCATTTTGAACACAGGGACATGCGCACAGGGAGATCCCCGGCAAAGCATGAAAGCAGAAACGACGTGCTTGTGAGCCACGGAACCGCCAAGCTTGCCAGCAGCGACCAGATGCCAGAGGAGAGGCCTGGACAGATCCTTCCTTCCCCACCACCTTCAGAGGGAGCACGGTCCTGCTGACATCTTGGTTTTGGACTTCTGACCTCCAGACCCGTAAGTCAGGATTTTCCCTGTTGTTTAAGCCACTCAGGTCGTGCTAATTTGCTGTGGTGGAGCAAAGGGAGCGAGACTCCTTCTGGTCACTTGTGGCTGCAGCCGTGGGTTCAAGGGGAGAGAAGTCCGTGGTGAAAACCCAGGAAGGCTTCTTGGAGGAGGCGGACCATGTTGCTGGAGGGGAGGAGGAAGGTAGCCTCTAGACTTGCTCTGGAGGCTGACAGTGGGACAGGTGCTGAGGACGTGAGTAGACAAAACACTCAGGACAGGCAGTCGGGGAGAGGGCATGGGGAGAGGCCTGAGCACCCAGCACTGGACACATTTGTGCTGGCCGTGGGAGGGGAGAGGCACTTGCCACAGTTGGATGCAGGATGTTGTTTAGCTGATAAGCACTATATAACCAGAAGGGGGGACCAGGTGGCCATGAGAGGGTGTGCCTGCCAGGAAGAGCCAGCTGAAGGCCACGAGGCTCTTCCTTGCGGTCCACACCCCACTCAGTCATCCCCAGCCCAGCAGCCTGAGAAGGGTTGCGGCACTGGGTCCCCGGAGAGGGCCCACGGGAGAGTCAGGTGTGCTCAAAGCTGGCCAGAGCTTTACAGACCAGCTGATGCCAGATGCAGAATGGGGACCCCGGGATCCCAGAGAGCAGGAGCAGAGTCTGCAAGGCTCCATTTCACTGAGGGGGAGACTGAGGCTAGAGATCCAATGAGCCACAGCTGTGCAGCCTGTGGGAGAGGCTGGGGGCAGGGAAGAGGAGGGAAAGAAGGCGGCAAAGAGAGGAAGAGGGAGGAGACAGGCGGGCCAGAAAGCCGGAACCGAGCAGAAAGGGGCGGAGGAAGAGGGAGCTAGAAACATCTTCCCCAGCTAAGGCACATCACGGTGCCTCAAATGGCTTTGTTAGAGGGAAGTCACTAAGAATCTGGACAGCGTAGACAGTGCCTGGGAAGACGGTGTCACTCTTTTTTTTCTTTTTAATTCAATTAGCCAACAGATAGCAGATCATTAGTTTTTGATGTAGTGTTCAAGGGTTCGTTAGTTACACAGCCCCCAGTGCTCATGACGTCACGGGCCCTCCTTAACGCCCAGCACCCAGGTACCCCCGCCCCCCTCCAGCAGCCCTCAGTGCGTTTCCCTAGCATCATCCCCTCCGGTTCGGTCACGTCAGTGTAAATGGTAGGTGTTCATCCTTCTGAGGGTGTCGTTCCTGTAATTAATAAGGTGACAGCTCTGGGTGCTGTCACACTGGGAGTCTGTGCCAAGAGATGGCAGGGTTCGGGTCAGTGAACCAGCCCTTTAGACCGAGCCAAGCACTGCCCCACCCTGCCCCGGAATGTCACCCTTCTCATTTGGCCCATCAGCCCTCAGGCTGGTCCCCAGAGAAGGCCCTGCTCCTGTGGGGGCGGTGGAGGGGGGTCCAAAGAGGCCTCAGGCTCCGGGACTGCACTGCCAGGTACCTTCTCCTCTGCTCCCACCTCTTTCTTCCGAAAAGAGCTGCCCAAATTCTGGGGCCGGGGGACCAGGAGCCCCCACTGCTCCCGGTGTAGGGAGCTCACGCAGGACAAGAGCCCAGGCTACGGCAGTCTGAATGCCATCTATCGGCCCAGAATCTGCCTCCCCGCTTTTGCCTCCAAGTCCCCTTCTCACCCCACCCGGACCATCCCAGGAGGACATCTCAAGGGAGGGAGAGCCTGAGGCCGGCAGTTTGGTTCCTGCCTTTTCCCCTTCCTCTTTCTCTGGGGGCAGGCGAGTGGCAGAGGGAACCTGTACAGGGTCTTCTCAGGACCCCCCATCAACCTCTGCCAACCTGAGCCCCGTCCCCATGGCCATGGAACCCATCCGGCATCCAACCCGTATCCTTTAAGAGAAGACCCTGAGGCCAGAGGTGAATGGAGCTGTCCCGTGGTGCACAGCTGTCTCAATGCAGGGTTGGAATCTGGGGCTCCCGAAACCCCATCTTGTACCCATCTGGCTACAGCAGTGGCCCCCTGCCTGGTTCTGGGAGGCCTGACATCCCTGGGATATCCTCAGGATGGGGTGACACAAAAAAGGCTAGGATGTGAGAGTGGAGACTTCAGGCATTTGTCCCCATCATGACAACAAAACCTGGACATTTGGTGGGTTGGAGGGGCAAATCCACAGGGTTAGGACAGATCCCAACGTCCGCCAAGCATCTGCCATATGCCAGGGTCCCTGGCCAGTCTGAGCTCTTATCCTCTTCTTAGAGAGGAAGGAGGCTCCGAGAGACTAACTTGGAGGCACCCCAAAGTCTCAACTCTTCTCCCAAACGTAGTTGGGGAGAAAGGAGAGGGCAATGGGCATGAGGCTGAGCTCCAGGCAGAGGGTGCCCCCACCTGTGCCCCCCAGGAAGAAGCCCTCCTTTGGGCCTAGGCAGATCCAGGAGAGGAGGGGAGGCCGGGGTTCACTCACCATGGCCGGTAGCAGCTTGGTATGACAGGACGTGGAGGACGAGAGGCAGCAGGCAGAGCGTTAAGGCTGCCGGTCTTGACATCGGAGCTCGGAGGGCAGCGTACTTGCGATCCACCCTTGGGAGAACGGGCAAAATGACTGTCAGCCAAGGAACCCCAGTAATAAATGAGCCCCAGAGCCCTTTGATCCCTGAGACACTGGCAGACTGGGGCCAGCCCACCTGAGTCAGTGTATGAGTTTCTCCCATGACGAGTGGTGGGGGTGGTGGGCATGGATTTTATTTCAGGCCAAAGGGCAGAGGGCGGGGAGCCCTTCCCTCTCCAGGCAGCACACAAGCGTATCAGCCGTCAGATTTTTCATCCTAACAGAGGGGCAGGCGCAGGGGCCGGAAGACCTGTGGAGGGAGACCAGGGCGGAAGAGAAGATGCCGGGCCTGAACCACAGAGGAGAAGGGCGCCCGTTGTTCAACTCCCAGTAAAGACACTCCTCCCTTCTTCTCAAGCTCTCTTTACTGGCCCTGTGTGTACCCCACCAGGATGCAAATCATGGCCACACCTGGGCCAGTGCCCAGCTCTGGGATGGCTGCATCCTCGGATGTGCGGGTCCAGAGATCGATCTCTGAGTTCACAGGTGAGCACAAGTTTCCATGGCCAACCGGAGTGACCTTGCCCCCACCCAAGGTCAGCAAAGCCAAGCGCTCACTCCTTCGCGTTCTGTGGGCTGCCATGCCTCACTCCCGGGGACTTAAGCCCCCAAGGGCTGATCCCAGGCTCTTCTGCCACAGTGACCTCAGGCAGAGGTGGACCTGATCCTGCCCCGGCCTGAAGCAGAAAAGGGGGACCACGCTCCCTGCTCACCACGTGGTCACAGGAAGGGGCTGAGCGCGGTGAGTATCCCCTGTGCAGATCTGGTCTCTAATCCTAGCAGGAGTACTCTCCCCAGGAAGGGCCCCCTGGAGCCCCAGGTGGGGAGGCAGACCCCCCGCAGGGAGAGAAGGAAACTACTCACTGCTCTCTGCTTTAAGCTTTGCTCTTTCGTTGGGAGGCAAATTCCAGAGTGGAGAGTCATTGGAGCAAACAAAGAAGCTGGGGTGTCTGGGCAGCCCTGGGGCTCCTGGACGGAGGGCAAGGAAGGAGCTGGGAGCCCACAGCAGGGGTCCGGGCCAAGTCCACCGGCTCTGAGCAGGACCACCTTGGGCCCTGATGCCTGTTTCCTTTTGAGCAGTGGGGGAGGTGGGCGAGTAGCACCGTGGTGGGCTCCGTCTGCCGCTGTCTTGTTGTCCAAATCTGGATTTGGGGCGGGGGCCCGGGCACACTCCCCGCGCCGCTGTCACCACCCTGGGCCTCTGGATGTGGAGCTGGGGGTGGGAGACTGGAGGGGAGGCCAGTGGGCCCTTCAGTTACCTGTCCCTAGACCACGGGTGCCCACCCTCCCCAGGCAGCCCCGGGGTGGTGGGTGGCAGGGGTAGGACGAACGGCACAGCTCCTAGTGCGGATGGGCCCCCGAGTCGCCTCTGTGGTAGGGTCAACGTTCTCCAGGGAGGGCTGGAAGTGGCTGTAGATGTTTTCAAGGCTGATTGGGTCCCGCTTCAGATTCTCACCTGCAGAGAGAGGGGCCGGGCTCAGTGAGGCTGAGGGGAGGCTGGAGAGACACAGAGAGGGGCCCTGTCCCATAAAGGGACAGCTCTGAAGAGCGGCCCCGCATTTTCCCTGAAGTACCTCCTACCACTCATTGTCTGTGGTGGGACTCCGCAGCGCGCCCGCGCCCGGGGAGCTGGCCCAGTGTGACAAGAGGACAGGAGGGAACGGCAGCCCCCTGATTTGCCTCGGGGTCAAAAGTCATGGCCCCAAGCAGGCGCCCTGGCGACCTGGGGAAGGGTAGAAACGGGAGGAAGCTGCTGCTCTGGGGTTACCAGCACACGCTCCCTACAGCAACGGACCGAGAGAGGATGAGGCCAACAGACCAGGTCTCAGAGCAGGATTGGGACATGCAGAGCCCCCAGCAAGGGGAACCTTCCAGACAGTGGTACAGGCTGGCACGGAGGAGGGAAACTGAGCGTGGGCCACACGCAGGCAGGACGGATAGAGAGGAAAGGTGAGGCCTGGCAGCGGCTCTGTGGGGGCTTGTGGGTCAGGAGGCCGCGCAGTGGCTGGCAGAGCCTGGCGGCCCACAGCCACGCTGGGGCTGGCCGTAGCATCTTCTAGGCCTTTCTCCACCCACCAGCTTGCCCCTGGTGAGAAGCACCTTCCCAGATGCCTGTGTTCTGGAAGCTGCCAGGAACATTTCCGTGCCACTCTTGGGCGAGACAAATTGTATTCCCGCCTGCCCACAGAAACACGGGGAACTGCTGGGAGCAGGGAGGTGGAGGAGGGGGCCTAGAGGGCCCTGACCCTTGGCTTCTAGAAAGGGCTATCACAGCCAAGCCCTAGGTCAGGGACGGGCCTGTCCCCAGAGCAGCAGCAGAAAACAAAACAGCGTCACCATGACCCGGCCTGCCCTTCCCTCAGTGGGCCTCCGTTCCCTTATCAATGAGCTGGGAGCACCAGACCCAGCCAGAGCCACTCCCTCTGACGGTCAGAGGGGCTGTGTCCATCGATTTTCCCCCACTTTACAGCTGGGACAGCGACACAGGACAGCTCATCCCCGGTGTCCTGGTGAAACAATGGGGCGCTGTGGCCGCCGAAGGGTTAACCCCAGGTACTGTCGTTAAAGAATCCAATCTCAGACCCCCAGGTTTTGCAGGTATTTCTCTGCGGAACAGATCAGATCCGATCAGCAGGCTGCCTTTTGCTGTTTCCTAGAGCTCAGTGGGGTTGGGTCGCCATCAGGCCCCTGAACGCGGAGCTGAAAGGGACAGAGCCTTGGCAGGTTCCAACTGTGGTCCCCCATCCCTGGGCCTGGCCCCAGAAGCTCACCTGTGCAGTCTTCTCTGGGACCAGCACAGGAAGACGGTGAGGACCGCCACCGTGACCACCAGCCGTGCTCCCACAGCCCCCACACTCCCGGACACCAGGCTCTTGCTGATACTCAAGGCACAAGTCTCTCCCCAGTACCAGTGCGTGCCTGAGGCCGGGCATCTGGGGACACACATGAGAGCAAGCCAGTCCACTAGCGTCCCTTATACCCAAAAGTCTCCCAAAAGAAAAAAATGAATGCCAAAGCATAGGAAACTGGCTCTCCCTTCCAGGGCAGGCACCAGTTAGGAGGGACCCAGGCAGGGAGGCTCCCCAGCACTTAAGGGGCAGCGAGGGGTGGGGGTCCCCTTACTACAGAGCAGGCTTCAGAGTCAGCGTTGGATGCCTCGTCCCAGACCCTCGACGTCCACCCATCTAAGCTCTGGCTAGCACCTCCTGAACTTCGTGCCCAGCTATAGCTAGAGGTGCTATGCCCTAGCACTGTGCTAGGGTATCGAGAGGAAAAGGAAGCAGAGACAGATCTACAGATACAGATCTGGAAACCGGGGAACTAGAACTGTCTCGGGAAGCGGCTCGCTCAGTCCTAGGATGCCCACGTCTGTAAGCTGCACGTGCTTATCGCGGTGGGGGCGGAGGGGTGAAGGGACGGCCGGGGGGAGAAAGACGGACAGTGGGGGAGGAAGCCTGACCCCCTCTGCCTCCCCCTCCTCACCCCTGCTCCACGACTGCGGTGGAGAGTGCCGCCCTACCACCGGAGAGGGTGGGGGCCTCCGAGGGGCTGGACACTCACAGGCAGCGGGGGCCACGCGGTGGCAGCTGGCATTCACCCTCATGACAGGTCCGTCGCACCTTCGTCCCTGCGGTGGCCCAGACCAGCTTCCCGTCCAGTTCGTCCACATAGTAGAACTGGGCATGATCTCCTTCTGAGAGCCCGGCTCTGGGATGTGGGGGAAGGGTGGGGAGCAAGCATCGGGCTGGTTGAAGCGCCCCCAGCCCCCATGCGACGCCCACACTCTGCCCCCCCAACGCCCAGCACTCCTCGGAGCCGCTTACCCTGCAGATCAAAGCCCTGCCCTGTCTTGCTCAGGATGGTGGTGGCCTCCTCGTCATGGCACAGAGGTGACGCCGAGCATGGTGGAAAACACGAAACAGACACTGGCCTCTGCCCCGCCAGGGCTCGGCCCATCCCTAGATGCGGCCGGGTCTGTAAGCAGGCTTGGACCGGGGCTCTAGGGGATCACTTGAGGCCGAGACTGGGAACAGCTGCTGCGCCCACTGCAGGCTGGAGAAGGCACCCAGGCCTGGCTTCCGGATCCCTACAGGGAGGCCTCTGGAGTTCCAGAAAAGGGGAGAGATGCAGGGCAGGGAGAGGCTGAGACCTCCCTCTGGGACCCCTCCCATCCTTTCCCCGCCACCATCAAGGGGTCCTGGGGCGGGCCCGCCTCTGCCCGCTTCAGAATCACCAGAGAGCCTTTTGGTCTCATTCATAATCTTTTTTTTTTTTCTTAAGATTTGATTTATTTATTTGACAGACAGAAATCACGAGTAGGCAGTGAGAGAGGAGGAAGCAGGCTCCCTGCTGAGCAGAGAGCCCGATGCGGGGCTCGATCCCAGGACCCTGGGATCATGACCTGAGCCGAAGGCAGCGGCTTAACCCACTGAGCCACCCAGGCGCCCTCATTCATAATCTTGACCTTTATGACTTTAGTGAGGCTAGAACGAGGACCCAGTGATGCATCGGTCACCCACCCTCCCAGAAAGTGGGGCCCACAAAGCAAGAGGGGTGTGACCCAGAGCTGTGTGACCCAGAGGCAGGACAGACTCGAAACTCTTCCCTCCACCAGTTAACATCCTAGAGGGAAGCTGCAGGGTCAAATGATCCGAACGTTCCAAAATACCAGTGATCGCAGTAAATGCCACTGGGGGAAGTTCATTTATAAAAATGGAAGTCTTCTGGGTGAAGACGTGGCAAGACTGAACCCTTGGGCGCTGTGGGAATGGCAAAGGGCAGAGCCACTGTGGAAGACAGTACGCTGCTCCCCCCAAAATTAAAGATAGAATTACCCTATGACCCAGCAATTCCACCTGTTGGAATCCACCCAAAAGGACAGACAGCAGGGATCTGGAGACATCGCTGTACACCCATGTTCCTTCATGATGCTTCGAGACCGCTAAAACGCGGAAGCAAATGACGTGAGTGTCCATGGATGGATGAATGGATGCACCAAATGTGGTACACGGTACAGTGCAACGCTATTCCGTCTTACAAAAGCAGCAAATTTTGACACGTACTACGATGTGGATGAACCTTGAGGACACCGTGCTAAGTGAAATAAGCCAGTCACAAACGGACAAATACTGTATTGAGTATTTACATGAGTCCAAATACACAGCGCACAGAGACACAATGTGGAATGGGAGTTGTCCAGGTGGGTTGAGGGGGGGGGGGGCTTGAGAGCTATTGTCTAAAGGGTACAGAGCTTCGGTTTGGGAAGATGAGAAGGTTCTGGAGATGGACTGTGATGGTGTGATTGCAGAACAGTGGGAATGTACTTAATGCTACAGAACTGTACACTTAAAATGATTCATCCAATGGTTAATGGCAAATGTTACAGGTATTTTACCACAATAAAAAATATTTTAGGGGCGCCTGGGTGGCTCAGTGGGTTAAGCGTCTGCCTTGGGCTCAGGTCATGGTCTTGGGGTCCTGGGACCGAGTCCCGCATCAGGCTCTCTGCTCAGCAGGAAGCCTGCTTCCCCCTCTCTCTCTCTCTCTCTGCCTGTCTCTCTGCCTACTTGTGATCTCTGTCAAATAAATAAATAAAATCTTCAAGAAAAATTTTTAAGTTAAAATTTTTTAAATAGAGGCTGTTGGATTATATTTTGAAGACCAAATGAGCATGCTTTTAGAAATGAAGAAACATGAGGTCGTTTTAGAAATATAATATTCCAGGGACACCTGGGTGGCTCAGTGGGTTAAGCCGCTGCCTTCGGCTCAGGTCATGATCTCAGGGTCCTGGGATCGAGTCCCGCATCGGGCTCTCTGCTCAGCAGGGAGCCTGCTTCCTGCTTCCTGCTCTCTCTCTGCCTACTTGGGATCTCTCTCTCTCTGTGTCAAATAAATAAAATCTAAAAAGAGAGAGAGAGAGAAATATAACATTCCAACCCAGAAGCTCCTTGTTAGACAACCAACGGAGCACTGAGAGATCTTAAGATAAGGTGCAACACCAGTCACAGCCATTGTGACAGAGAAGTCAGGAACAAGACACAGAAGGACAAAAACAACCAAAACCTTGTGCCACGGGTACTGGGCAGGGGGTGACAGTGGGGTAGAGGACGCTGAGCCACGGAGCCCCATGGGTCCTTAACAGGTTGGATCTCCCGCTTTCCCTGCTGGGACAAGACACCCTTCAGGCTCTCCTGCCACGCTTCTACTTCTTGCCACTCTCCTTTGGGGGCTCTGCTTCTCCTCCCTGTCCCCTAGATGCTGGGGCCTCCCATGAGTCTTTCCTGGGAAATGTTTGCCCCTGTGCTATGACCATTCCCAAGCCATCTGGTCTACTCCCAGGGCTTCCAGCATCTTCCGTCCAGGGAAACCAGCACCAGTGTCTGCCGCAGACACTGTCTGTTACACGTTCTACCACACGTCGCTGCGTTCCTCGACCATTCAGTGTGGCCGGGCCCTGGGCACTTGAAACCACACCCCCCACCTAAATCTTCTCTCCCATCCCCCACCTTCTTAACCTCCCTTGTAACAGCAAAGGGCACTCCACACCCCAGTGGCCCAGAAATCTGGTGTCATTCCTCCTTCTCTCCAAACACCCATCAAATCCCTAGGATCGTTGGTCTTGCTTTCTAAAGACCTTTTACACTGGACTACTTTTCTTCTGCACTGTCGCCCCTCTGGTCCAGGTCACTATAGTCTCCAGCCCCTGTCCGCCCACTCCCAGTCCTGTAGCCAGACTGAGCCGTCTCAAGTGCAAATCAGACACTTTCCCAGGGAGCCAAACTACTGAGGTTTAAAGACTGAGTGACTTGGTACGGGTCATCTTTCTACCTCCTCTCCCAGCATGACCTCAAGCTGCCAGCTGTTCTGTATGTCCCTGGAATCCAGCCTCCTCTCTCGCACCTCTAGGCTCCCCGTCAATTCCCTCCACCTCGCTTATTCCCCATCAGGAATCAAACCTCAGCTTAGTTGTCATTTCTTCCAGAAAGATTTCCCCCTACCTCGCCCAGCTTGCATTCAACCTCTCCCCCGGGACCCTGTGTGTCTCTTACCATCAACTCTCACCATATCGCACAGCCATATTGCTGTGTTCTGCCACTCTTTGCTCCATGGAGACCTGGACCACGGTGTACCCTGCACCTAGCACAGGGCAGGCTTTCAGTACAAGCTTGTTCAAAGGATAAATGAATGACTAAAGGAACAGGCCGGGGGCCAGCTAGGTACTGATACTCATTTAAGACTGGAGAAGACAAGACAGCAGAGAGAGGGGGGCTTCCCACAGTCTATAAATCTGACCTTTCCCCCATATACTCACAACAGTCTCCGTACGAGACCAGAGTGGGGGAAGTTAACATGCCAGGACCAGCTGCGAGGAAGGACTTGCATTACGAGTGGTATAGAAGGCATCTGGGGACTGTTGGATTTGATGCATCTGACTGGGGAGACAGTTGATTCCATAGTGAAGGATGTGGGTGTTTCCTGCTATCCACCCGTAGTGGGGAAAGTTTCACCTGAACTTGAAGGAGAAGCAGAACCCACGATCTCTTTGGAAAGTCTTGTCCAAAATCACTGTCGATACGGGCATATCGGCGGTGCCAGACAGAAGCCCCATCACTTAGACTTAAGGATGTATGTTGTGAGGCATCTATGGTGGTAAAAAGGTGGCCAGAACCTGAAAAGGATGGAGAACGTCCTTCAAATTTGATAAAGGAAGTTTCAGGAGAAACAGGAGGTTTGGACAAGTCAGAAACACGGTATACACAACTGACTCCTCTGTGAGAATCAGTATGGCTAGTCCCAAGGGTAGACTTGGGTGTGAGAGGTCACTAGGGCTTGATGGGAACCCAGGACTAGTCTTGTCTGGGCTGCAGGAAGGGTGGAAAGATGTTGCTGTGGACGCTGGTGAGATTACTGTGTTCGAGGTGGATCCTGGAGCAAAGGTTGTGTGGTCATCACCGGAAGTGGCAAAAGGTTCAACAGACCGTGATGTGGACACGGAACTGCTATCCTCTTCGGTAACGGTGGCTACAGGTGAGTCTGTGGGTGTAGAGGAATCAGAGACGGTGCTGTGGTCTGTGGGTTTCTGGGTGATACCAGCGGCCGTTGTTCCTGAGACAGATGGGCTGCGGGATGCCTCCCCGGGGCTCCACGGAGCCGCAGAGCTCCCAGTGCCTGTGGCATGCGAAAGTAGGGATGACCCTGGGGGCTCAGATGATGCTGGCACGGTGGCAAGGAAGGTCACCTCCCCGTGAGAGTTGAGTCCGCTTGGCGGGGGACCAGCATGGGGGTAGAGAGCTCACGGGGGCTCAATGCGGAGGCAGGACTCGCACCATCTGTGCCATGGGAGGACTGGGTGGTGAACCTTGGTGAGGATGATGCTGAGGGGGCACCGTGGAGAGTGGACCTTGCAGCAAAGGACGCGGCTGTTCATCAGCCATTGGCCGGGGAACTCCAGGAGTCAGCGGTCCCTGACATGGGAGCAGAAATTCCATCTCCTCCGCTAACGGTGCCATCTGACATAACTGTAGGATCTGATGAATGAGGGGTGCCCAGATAAGCACTGGATCCCCCCAAGAGGCCCTTGGTTGTCTGTGCCGAGACAGAGAGGTCAGCAGACAGTAGGCCAGTACTTGAAGGGGGCCCAGCACTTCCGTCATCCTCGGTATGGGAGGTTCCAGAAGTAACAGTCGTTGGGGACCTAATCACACACAGTTGGGGAGACAGAGAGCAAATCCGTGAAAGCTGTGGCGCTGCGTCCCGTGGTCAGGGAAGTAGTGGGAAATCCATCCTAGCGTAAGGGACTTGGAGAACCGGGAGTATAGGAAGACACTGTGTATTCGGGTGACTCTGAGATGCATGAGGACTCCATAGCGCTGGGGGAGGCTGATGGTCCCGACCCTGGAGAGGTGGCTACAGGTTCTGTGGGACCTGATGGAGACCCGGGACTTCCGTCATCCCTGGTATAAGCAAGCGGTTACCGCTGAGTCCAGGGACTGAAGGGAATCAGAGATGGGGCTGTGGTCTGTGGATTTCCAAGTGATCATAGTTGGTCCAGAACCAACGGGGCAGGTACAGAAGTCTCCAGGCCTCAATGCGGCTGCAGAACTCTCTAGGTCTGCCATGTGGGAAGGCTCAGATGAAACGGGTGAAATCAGAGATGGTGGTAGAGGTGGTTATCGCCTCTGTGAGAGGTGTGGCCGTCTGTTCCCCATATGTGGTGAGCGTGTAGATTTCACCGGGGCTTGTCGGGGAAGCCGGACCTGCCTTGTCTGTGCTATGGGAACGGTGCATAGGAAATGTCAGTGGGGAAACTCCTGAGGTCCCGTCCTGAGACAAAGATGGGGTCATCTGCCCGTGATCACTGCGGGTGGGCAGAGTCCAGGGGCCCTAATGAGGAAGTGGGCATCCCACCCCCTGTGCTCAGGGCGCTGTCTGAGGGGATTGTAGGCTTGGTGCCTGCACACACAGTGGGTCCTTCTGTGAGGCCTGAGTCTGCAAGGGGGGTAGGTGGATGGCCAGGCCTTGAATGGAACGCACTTCTGTCTTCCCAGGGAGGGGAGGTAAAGGCTGATTTGGACAATTCAGGACTGGTTGCGAAGACAGAGGTCAGTTCAGTAAAAGCTGTCATGCTGTGACCAGTGTTGATGGTTGTGGTAGGAAATCCAGCAGGGCTCAAGGAATTAGAAGAACTTGTAGAATGAACAGAGACTGTAGAATCTGGTGACACTGCACCGTCAGTGGGGACAGTGGGATCCACAGAAGGAGATGTGGCTGAATGGGTTGAGGGGTCACTGGAAGTCAATGTGGACGCATAGTTGGTAGAGGTCGTTGCACAGGACCCTGTGGGTTTAAAAAAAAAAAATCAGACACTTGGGGCGCCTGGGTGGCTCAGTCATTAAGCAGCTGCCTTCGGCTCGGGTCATGGTCCCGGAGTCCTGGGATCGAGCCCCACATTGGGCTCCCGGCTCAGTGGGGAGCCTGCTTCTCTCTCCCACTCCTCCTGCTTGTGTTCCCTCTCTCACTGTCTCTCTCTGTCAAATAATAAATAAAAATCTTTTAAAAATATAAATAAATAAAAATTTTTAAAAAATATAAATAAATGAATGAATAAAATCAGACATGATGCTGTGGTCTGTGAATCTGTCACTGAATTTAGTGACAATCTGTCCTGGATAGCTGGTCAACCTACGATATTAGAGCACAACTTCTCCCTTCAGAGGTACTGGAAATATCAGAGGAAACTCTGTATTTGGACAATTTTCCAGCAACGCTCTAGTTTGTCTAGAGGGCAACGATCTAGCCTTCTGTCCCTTCTGGAATATACTACTTTGTCGCTAGATAAGGTTCTGGATGTGGCCTGAGATTTATGACTTGGATCGTTGGTTGTAAGGTTACAGATGCTGACAAATCCATATGGCCGCTCAGAAACACAGGGATGCCGCCCCAAACTGCCTGCCCCATCCTCCCTTAGCACTCTGGGACGTATTTATTTACTTGGGCACTCTGGCATAAATCTGAAAGGACATTTGCACTCACGCAAATGACGCATGGACTTTTGTTCCCCACATTCTGTGATTTGCAGGCCACACAGTCACCTTGAGTCATCTGGCTGTTACTCAGTCCGACAAGAGTCTCTTTGCCATCTCTCAGGTGGGAGACGATGCCCACACACACTCTGGCCTAGCAGTTCTCACAGAGCCAGGAGGCCCAGGGGAGCTAAGGGACATTTCCGTGGATAATTCGCCACCTGCGTTTCTCTCCAGACACACTTACTGGAGAGCTAGCCCCACCACCACCTCTACCCGGCCACCATCCTGCGGCCCAAGTGAGCTCCTCCTACTCCTCGGCCCCAGAGCCAACTCTACAGTCTACAGCTGTCGGAGGGGAAGAGTGCTGGGACGGTGCCCTGCACCTGGAGGTCTCCTCCTGTCATCCCCTCGCCACTTAGAACATGGGGTTGCATGTGTAGGACTCTATTCTCCTATGTAAGGTGGGACTTTAATCCTGGCTCCTCTTTTCAGCCGATGAGATGAAGATCAAAGATGAAAAGAATCTTTGTGACAACAGTGCTGTAAAGGTAGGGAGTACTAGGAATTCTACAGGATCGCACAAGGGGACTTCCTTGAAAGGGCAGGGCACACGGCTTCTTGTCCCTCCTGCCAGGACCCCAACCCTCCCCAAAGAGGCCTGGAGCCGCCTCTTCCTCAGCTCTCATGAGGATGGACCTTTGCCACTGCCAGAAAGTACCACGGAGGCCTTCAGAGCAGAGTCACCCTCTGTCATTCCAGACGCTTCCCTTTTCATAAGGTCCTGACAGACAGTCCCAGGGAGAGACCAGGAGTTGGACAAGGACTGGAAACCAGGGTAAACAGGGAGTGGACAATGAGCCAAGGCAGATCATTCACACCAACAGTTCCAGATCTCTGGTTTGGCAGACCACTGTCGGAACACTTAAGGAACAGCACTACCAAGTCACAGATCAATGAGTTCAGGTCAAAGGTGTAAAAACCCCTAAGACTTTTGGGAATTCTACATTAATGAGAAAGACGGAAAAGATCGCTTGGCTGATTTTTTTAAGTCAGTAAACACGTTTGCTTCATCCAATCGTCTTGCCTCTGAATTCGGTTTTGTCTGATGGGGCATGGTGGGAGTAGAGAGGCTGAGCTGGGGAGGCTGCCGAGGCGGGGAGCATCCCTGAGTCATGGGTATGAGGAGGATCAGAGGGAGGCAGCGCTCAGGGGCTCTGGTCGACACGAAGCACAGGGTGGCAGGGCTCAGAGTAAAGCCAGGCCTGGCTATAGGACCTCAGAGCTGCCTACTCTTTTTTTTTTCACCTTTCCCTTGAGTGGTGGGCCATTCTGCCCTCCTGGTCTCAGAGGGTGCCTCCTCCACTCACCTCTCTGAAGCCCTCTGTGTATGGGGTGACCACAGTCCTCAGCCTCCCTACCTTCATGTGCCCATGGGAGAGCCACTTCTCAGCTCTGCCCCACCCCTGTCCTTGTAACTGCTGAGACCATACCGGGCCCTGGGATGGCTGACCACTCGGCCCTCTGCCCTTGCTGGGACTCCCGGCCCCTCCAGGGCAAGGTGGGGGTGGTCGAGGTCCACATGGCGGGACGTGGGAGCAACCCCAGAGGGCGGTGTGGGGAGGGAGGGAACAGCCAGGAAGTAATATCTGAGCTGCCGTTCCCCCCCTCTTTAAAAAAACGGTTTTGTGGATTTAGGCATTATAAATTTTATTGGACTTTTAAACTCACAAAAGTAGACTGTTTATTTTGACAAGTCAAACAACGAGCGGACACGAAAAGGCAGTTTATGGTCGTGTGTCTAACTGAATCACAACGAATGAACAGGGGTGGGGACGGCTGGCACTGACTGGCCACCTATCAGCGTCCCATACGAGCCTTATCACAACTGTAACCCAGGGGCTCTGTGGGGACAGCCCACACAATCCCAACAGCCCCCTCCCCCACTCAGAGCAGAGTCTCCACGACCTCGGAAACCCAGAGCAGGTGCTCAGGGGGCACTTCTGAAGCAAATGAGTGAATGAGTAGTGAAAAGTCCCCCAGACTCTTTCCTAATGTTTCAATGTTACCCTGCAAGGCAGGCGTTACTGTTTCTGTCTCACACACACCCTGGAGTTCCCAGGGTAAACTCCCTCTCCAAGTTCAACCAGCTGGTAGGCTAGAATCCAAGAGGGTAGAGAGACAAGTGTTCTGTTTTAAACAGAACAAAAGAAGAGGCAGAAAATATTTGCATATAACAAATCCTAGCTTATAAATGTAGTTTTTTGTGATGATGTCTCTAATCAGTCTTCAGGGATTTTTTTTTTTTTTTTAATTTGCTTCACTGTGTCTTGAGAAGCTGAGCTTTTAAAAGAAAAGCACAGCCATTCTCCAAGGAAAGAAACCCAAATGGTCAACAAGCCTGTAAGAGAAGTAAATAACCTTCACCAGTAAGCAAAGAAATTCAAAACAAAGCAAGATGCTACTGATCTTTACCTACCAAACTGCACCCCCCCCCAATAATAAATGATGATGATAGCAGCAGCTGGCTGGGGGCATTTGCACAGGATGCCCACGGACTGCACCTGGTATCAGATTTCCAAAGGAGAATTTGAAAACACGCGCCAGGGACCATGGGCAGACGCGTACCATTCTCAATGATCTCATTTCTAGACACTGATTCTAAAATAAAGCAACCTGTGGCAGACTTTTTTTTAAGCTTTTATACAAGAATGTTTATTATGTCATTATTTATTATAACGAAAAATAGGCTAAAGGTGGCCAAGAATAGAAGAATAAGAAACTGATTAAAAGACTTAGGACTATGATCCTCCATAGAACGGAATACTGAACATAAACTAAGCAGGGGCACGTGGGTGGCTCAGTCCGTTAGGCATCTGACTTTGGCTCAGATCATGACCTCAGGGGCCCAAGACCTGAGTCAGGCTCTACGCTCAGTGGGGAGTCAGCTTGAGATTCTCTCCCTCTGCCCTGACCACCACCACCCCTCCCCGGCTCAAGCATTCTCTTTCTCTCTCTAAAATAAATAAATAAATCTTCCTTAAAAAATACATTGCCCCCACTATGCAGCCATCAAAAAAAAACCCAAATCTTGCCATGTGCAAGGACATGGACGGAACTAGAGGATATTATGCTAAGCGAAGTAAGTCAATCAGAGGAAGACAATTATCATACACTCTCTCTGATATAAGGAATTTGAGAGTCAGGGCGGGGGGGGGGTGTCCCTTGGGGGAAGGGAGGGGGAAATAATGAAATAAGATGGGACCAGGGAGGGAAACAAATTATAAGAAACTCTTAATCTCAGGAAACAAACTGAGGGTTGCCAGGGAGTGGCAGGGTAGGGTTAGGGTGACTGGGTGATGGACACTGGGGAGGGTATGTGTTCTGGTGAGTGCGGTGGAATGTGTAAGACTGATGATTCACAGACCTGCACCCCTGGGGCAAAGAATACACTATATGTTAATAAAAAAAATACATTGCCCACAGAATAAATCTAAATATGTATTCAGAAATGAGAAAAATTTTCAGTGTTTCTCTGACCAGTAAGATTAAGTGAAATTTTCTTCTTTTTGTTTGCCTATACTTTCTCAATGTTTCTCAACAAAAATGTATCCGTGTTCTAATGTGTAAAACATACAAGCCACAAAAGCCAAAGGTTAGATGTAGCCCAAGCCTTAGAAAATGCAGGGAAAATCACTCACGGCTAATGATTCCCAAGCTAGGATTCCCCAAACCCTCGCCGTCAAAATGCTCAAGAAAAATGATCTAGGGGAGCCTGGGTGGCTCAGTGGGTTGAGCCGCTGCCTTCGGCTCAGGTCATGATCTCAGGGTCCTGGGATTGAGCCCCACATCGGGCTCTCTGCTCAGCAGGGAGCCTGCTTCCTCCTCTCTCTCTCTCTCTCTCTGCCTGCCTCTCTGCCTGCTTGTGCTCTCTCTCTGTCAAATAAATAAATAAAATCTTTTTAAAAAAATGATCTAAAGGTGACTCTTGAATAACATAGGTTTAAATTGTGCGGGTCCGCTTGCATGCATATTTTTTTTCAGGACAGCACTGTAAATGTATCTTCTCTTATGATTTTTCTTAACCACACCGTGCTTTCTCTGGCTTACGTTTTTGTATAATACAGATGACAGCCAAAATATGTGTCAATCGACTGTTTATGTTCTTGGTAAGACTTCCTTCCGGTCAACAGTAAGGCTACGGGTAGATATGTTTTGGGGAAATCAAGAGTTATATGCAGATTTTCGACAGCACGGAGGTCAGCGCCCCTAACCCCTCTGTTGTTCAAGGGTCAACTGTATTTGCCTATGTTATAGCCACGTACTCATCATCAAAGACAGAGGCTCTCCTGCCTAACAAGCCAAATTCCCTACTTTCCTGCCCTGTTGATGGTTTTTACTGCTTCTTCACAAAACGTGTATTTAGATTTTTTCTAAAATCTAAATTGGAGTGAGGCAGCCAGTTTGCTGGACAAGGCTTTCACTTGGTGACATCCTTGGGGAAAAGCTCTAGAAAGCAAGTCTGAAGACGACCACTGCGAGATGAGGCTCTTTCCTCCTGCCACCTCCAAAACACATTTGTGCTTGTGGTGAACTCAGTCAGTGGGGTCCCTGGGAAAGGCCCAGAATGCTGGGGTGTCAGTGGGGCCCAAGAGCGCCTCCAAGTCATCGCACAACCGAAGGATCTAGTGTGTTCCATTTCTCCCTGGAAAATGGGGACCAATGATGCTTGCCATGACCACACTGCTCACTCTAGAATATTCTGTAAGAGAAGCAGTGTGGGGGCCACTGGGATGTGCTTCGGCCCCCCAGGCCCCGGTGCACTTTCAGCCCTGCCACACAAGAGCTCAGTGGTGTGGGCCTGTCTCCATTTCTGTAAGGCCATTTCTACCTGGGAGAGTGGCCACAGAGCTGACGCCAGGCTCTCTCCCTTTCCCCGCTGCACATACCTACCAATATTCCAATTCTCTCCATAGTTATATACGACTTTTTCGGTTCAGAATTGATCTAAGGCCATTGAGTATCTATTAATACTTCCTTCTAGGGTGTCTGGGTGGCTCAGGCTGTTAGGCATCTGCCTCCAGCTCAGGTCATGATCCCAGGATCCTAGGCTCGAGCCCCGTACTGGGGCTCCCTGTTGTTCCCCTTGCTTATGCTCTCTCTCTGTCAAATATATACATGAAATATTTTTTAAAAATAAAAGAAAGAAGGAAAGAAGAGAAAAAGAAAGGAAAAGAAAAGAAATGAAATACTTCATGGGGTCTGGGTGGCTCAGTGGGTTAAGCCGCTGCCTTCGGCTCAGGTCATGATCTCAGGGTCCTGGGATCGAGTCCCGCATCGGGCTCTCTGCTCAGCAGGGAGCCTGCTTCCTTCTCTCTCTCTCTCTGCCTGCCTCTCGGTGTACTTGTAATTTCTCTCTGTCAAATAAATAAATAAAATCTTAAAAAAAAAGAAATGAAATACTTCCTTCTGGCCCAACTCCTCAACAGCCACCAAACTGCAATGCCACCACCTCTCCCTGCGTCCTCCCCAAAAGGCAAGATGGGGGGGGGGGGCTGAAGCAGACTCTGAGGCCCCGCCTTCTCTCCTCCATCATTGGCCCCTCTCAGAGCTCCAACACCCACTTGGGTTCTAGTACTTCCTGTACTGTTCCCATGGTTCCACACAGTAAACTTGACTATCAACTGATTTATTCAGCATTCTTCATCCAGAGTACCAAACACCTGCCCAGGAGGAGTCAGGCCTGCCGTGTTTGCTGAATGAGTAAGTTTATTACTTTCCGTGTAAAACAGCACTTCCTTTTAATTGCTCTAAATTTATACTCTGCAAGTTTCAAAGGTTGTCCCTTTGTCTATTGTGAACAAATCACTCTCGTCTTCACCACACTCTTCTTGATTTTGCGCTGGAGCCTTTTCCACTTCCGCCTCCCCCTTGCTCAGCCCCAGAGCTCTGAACCCTCGGGCCCCTGGACCAGCCCCTCCGGGGCAGACACTGCTACCCTGTCGCCCTGCCATCCTGAGAAGCTCCCCTCCCCCTCCCCACCCATGAACTCTTTAGAACTTCATGCACACAAAACAGGACACAGGCCCCAGTCCTTGTGTTGACCCACAGCAGTGTCTGGTCTTTGTGGCCCCTGTAGCACATGGAGAATGGAGAATTCAAGCCTGTGCCCTATTCACATCCACCCCCAAGCCCCAGGCCTGCAGGACTGTTGCACCCAGAAACTCCATGCTTGTACTGGCGGTTCTGTCTACCTCACAGCAAGGCGCACGGTGCCAACACTTGGCTGTCAGTGGGGCCCTTCATCCCCATCATCACCAACCCCCTTCCCTCTCCCGTGACAGCCTGACCAGAGAGGGGCCCGGAGTCTGCCTGGGGACAGGGACAGGCTGGACCCCCCCCAAGGCTGAACCCAGCCACAGCTTCCTGGTCTCTGTATTTGACCTTAAAGCTAAATTATCTAGAATTTCTTTCTTCATGCCCTAAGTCCACATAGTTCCCCCATAGCCCCTCACCCTTTCCCATCAGCCCCTCCCAGGCTGCGCTGCTGGGCCTTGAACGTGTCTGGGTAGAGAAGAAGGAGGTACGTGAGGGCAAGATGGTGGGCTCAGGTGGCACCTGAGGACCCGCCTTCATGACTGGGGTCTCAGAACTCCCTGCGTGGGTCATCTCACTGCCGCCCTGCAGGGCACCAAAACTCCCTTCCCCACCCTCCTGCCCCCTCAACCCCCCTCCCCCACGACCCTATGGGGCCTTCAAGGGTCCCCTCTTCTACCGGGGACCTTGGTCTCACTCCCCTAGCACCCCTCACTCCAGTGACTGTCCTGCCCACACCTTCCCTCCGGTTTTTCCTGGTCTCCAGCGCTGGGGATGACAAAGTCAGCTCTGAGTGAGGGAACCCACAGGAAATCAGCTTGTAACTGGTTGCTTCCCAGAGAAATGGCCGTGACAGGTTCAACAAGAGGCTGCGTCTCCCCCTCAGCCTTTCAGCTGTTACTAACCAGAGGGTTTCCCCAGGCACCCCTGAGCTCTCCCCATGCGAGAACAAAGCTGCTGGATGCCCGGTCCTTTCCTCCCCAGGCCAGGGCTGATAGCCCTTACGGTGCGCCTGTGAGGTGTGGAAAGACGGGCCTTCTGAGCAGATCCAGCCCTCAGGACTGTCCCTCCAGGGGGAAGGCAGGCAGAGGCCACCATCTAGGTGAGGAAAGAGTCCCTGCTCCTCCAAGGAGAAGGCTGGAGAGTGGGAGCTGGGGGACACCAGCCCCTCTCAGCTCTGGGCCAGGGGCTTCGTGTAAGCCATCAACGGCACAACCACACGCCATACCCCTTGCCCTGCTCCCACACATCTCCAGGCACCCCCAAAGTCAGAATGAGGTGTCCAGCTCCTTGACAGCCCCCTCCCCTGCAAAGGGAGTGGGGGAATAGAAGAAGGAGCCCTGCCTGAGGCTGGGACACAAGGGACCTCCAGAGAGGGTCCGCCCCGGCCCCACTCACCCTGAGTCACTGTAGCAGGTGCCCAGAGCCAGAGACCCAGTGTCAGGAGACCCAGACCACTGGCATCTTCAGATAGGACACTGGCTGTCGGGTCTCCCCTCGTCAGGAGGGACCCAGAAATGAGAGCTCCCGGGAAGGGCTCGGCTATATAAAGGACCCCAGAGACATGTGCCTTGGGTGAGGGGTGCGGTGATGGGGCTGCGTGGATGTGTGTGGTCACCACCGGGAGCTGGCCAAAGGGCAGCCCGTCAACCCTCCCCTCTAACTCCACTAAAGCTGACTGCGCACAGCCAGGGTCCCCCCAACGGAAGCCAGAGCCATGGGTGCAGCGGGACAAGAGGGAGGGGACAGGAGGCTGGAGACGTGAGAGTGGGTGGTGGTTAGCAAGGGACGGGGGCCCAGAAAATGCCAGGGAGCGGGTAACAACGAAGGGAGGGGGGACAGTCCTAGAGGGAGCAGCCAGCCACAGGCCGGGCTGAGTGAAGGACCCTGCACCCCCACCCCTGAAAGACCCCTCTTTCTCCCAGCCTTCCCTCCACCTCAGCTACCTCGAGCTGGCCCCTCGCAAATTGCCAGTGCCTTCCCCCAGGCTTGCTGCTGACCAGGGGTTTCCCTGCCACCACTCGCTCCGTAACAAAACGGCCCCAGTCTCTAGGAGGACAGTCATGGCCCTGTGGGCTTCCCACAGACCCCTTCCTTCCCTGCTGGGACACAGCGGTGCTCCCAGGCCCTCCCACACACCCTCTGGAAGCCCCTGTTCTCCAGGCAGAGATGCCATGAGATGAAGAGAAGCAACGTCTCCTACAATAAATGTAGGGAGAACCGGAGGAGGAAGGCTGGGGACTTCTGGCCTCTGAGGTTACTGCGGGGGTGGGGGTGCGGCCAGAGAGGAAAGGGGCTCAGTGGGGAAGTTTGTGGGGAAGGTGAGGCAGTAGCGGGCCGGGGAGAGACAATGAGGACAAAGGGCTGAGGGAGCTTCTCCACCCCACCCTGCTTCTGCTCCTGCGTGGGGCCCCGGAACACCGGAAGCCTGGGCCTTTGGGATGGAGAGGAAGGAGTGGAACCCAACAATGTGGGGACCAGGGCCTAGGAAGCACCAGTTGGGGGATTTAAGAGGCAGAGGACATCAATACCTGGCTGGGAATGGGGTGTGGAGGGAGGAGGGAGGATTTAAGACGGGAGCCCAGGGGTGCCTGTGTGGCTCAGTGGGTTGAGGCCTCTGCCTTCAGCTCCGGTCATGATCTCAGGGTCCTGGGATCAAGCCCTGCGTTGGGCTCTCTGCTCAGCAGGGAGCCTGCTTCCTCCCCTCTCTCTGCCTGCCTCTCTGCCTACTTGTGACCTCTGTCAAATGAATGAATAAAATCTTTAAAAAAAAAAAAAAAGATGGGGGCCCAGGGATGGGGCAGGTGGTAGGGATTTAGGGCTGAGATTATAAGGATGGGGGAGGGGACAAACTGGGGGAGACTTGGGGCTGGGTGCTGGGGTGGGAAGTGATTTAAGAAGCTCCTTATAGGGCGCCTGGGTGGCTCAGTGGGTTGAGCCACTGCCTTCGGCTCAGGTCATGATCTCAGGGTCCTGGGATCGAGTCCCGCATCGGGCTCTCTGCTCAGCAGGGAGCCTGCTTCCTCCCCTCTCTCTGCCTGCCTCTCCGTCTACTTGTGATTTCTCTCTGTCAAATAAATAAATAAAATCTTTTTTAAAAAAAAAAAAAAAAGCTCCTTATGGGGGCGCCTGGGTGGCTCAGTGGGTTAAAGCCTCTGCCTTCGGCTCAGGTCATGATCCTGGAGTCCTGGGATCGAGCCCGACATCGGGTTCTCTGCTCAGCAGGGAGCCTGCTTCCTCCTCTCTCTCTGCCTGCCTCTCTGCCTACTTGTGATCTCTGTCTGTCAAATAAATAAATAAAATCTTAAAAAAAAAAAAGACACTGCTTATGGGGGGAGATTTAATAGTGGGAGCAAGAATGCAGCAAGGAGTTACATAAGGAGCAGGTAGGAGAATGGTTACAGGGCAGGTGGGGAATGGGTGTCAGGATGAGCACAGGAGACCAGGGACTGAGGTCCGAGACCCCCCAAAGGAAGTAGAGACGGGGATCTGCGAGAGACCACATAAGCACAAAGGCTGACACAGGAAGGTGCACGGGGACAGAGGTCTGACAGACAGTGTCTGGGTTTCACAGCAACCACACAAGGTATCGGGACTAGTATGCTCTACTCATCGTACAGGGTTCAGAGAAGTTATTGACTTGGCCAGATTCCCACAGTGCAAGAGCCTGGATTTGAATTGGTTGAAACTGGTGTCTGAAACTGGTGAAGTTTCACCCAGAGGGTCGGGCAGGTGGTCTGAGTTTGCTCCAGGAAACCAGGAGAGAGAGCTGCCCAAGTCCTCGAGCCATTCCCTGAAATGGATGCGGTTCAGAGGGTTTCTTCCCACGGTCTGGGGCAGGCTGGTGGGGGAAGGGCAGGGCTCACAGCAAGGCCAACCTCGGGTCTCTGGATATGCACCTGCCACAGAGTGTGTGTGTCAAAGAGGGAGTGAGAACCCACAGCCACCCGGCCCAGGCTGGCTGGAAGGTCGCTGCCTCCTGGTCCTAGCCCAGCCCCCTGCCCTAGCAGGTGGAGAGAGGGCATCAGGACCTGGATTCGGGAGAGTTCCTTACTCTCCCCCTTTGCCCCCTCACCCTAACACTGGTGTCCACATTCTCCAAGGCCACCTGGACGTGTTCACCCTTGACTAGAGAGAGAGGGGAAAAGAGGAGGGGAGGAGACAACAGGTGGAAAGAGAGATTCCGAAGGGCGGGAAAGGGAAAGGTGGGGAAGGCAAGGCCTGGCATGGGGGCTCCTGTGCCCCAGTGTCTGCCCTACAGGAATGGCCGGCGCAGGACCTTCACCTTTCTCAGGAGGTGCCCACGGAAGCGGAGACTCAAGCTTCCCCACACGAGGTATGCAAGGTACGTGTCTGCCCTGGGCAAGGGAGAACGCTGGGTCCTTCCCAGGCTCCGGTGGTGCCCAGGAAAGCCCCCGCCCCCTTCCCCAGGAGGCAGGACTCACCTGTCCACGGTCGTCCTCCGAGCCCAAGTTTGAAAAAGTCCCCATAGTGTCCTCATCCCAGATCTCGAACCATTTCTGTCGTCGCAGGACCTGAGTCGGGGCAACGCACCGCACCGTCCGAGCACGGCCGCCCCAGCTGGGACCCCTTTGCCGCGCTTCCCCGCACCTCTACGGTGCCCATCGGCCTCCAGCTTGGCCATCTCTCCGCGAGCGGGAGCGCGCGACGACGAAGAGGCCCAGGGACGCCAGCAGCAGCGGCAGCCGAGCTAAGCCCCCCACCAGGCGCCCGACCAGCGCCCTCCAAGCGACGGCCACCTGGCAGCGCGGGCGCGAGAGCCAGAGCGTGTCCGTGGAGAAGCAGCTGGAGCAGGAGGTCACAAGTCACAGACCCTCACACCTTCCGCCCCGGGTCCGCTCGCATCGACGTACGCCGAAGTGCGCCGACGTGTGCCCACGTGAGCCGACGTGGGCCGACGTGGGCCGCGGTGGGCGGGGCCACGAGGGACCGCCCAGCGGGAAGGCCTGGCGGGTTGTGGGCGGGGCTTCTCCTGCGCGTGCGCAGAGTCTCACCCGCCGGCAGGACCGCTCTTTTCCACGAGGCACTGGACGCGCTGACAGTCGACGGCGCCCGAAGCGCATTGGGTGACCCAGCCAAGGCGGTTCTCCTCCACCAAGGGGAAGTAGAAATCCCCATAGCCTTTGGCAGTGGCGTGGCGACAGATGGCTGGGTTGGGTAAAGGGTTGCAGAAAAACAGGAACCTCATCCACTCTACTCAGGGGCCTGGTCATAAATGGCTCCGAAAATGGGGGAAACAGCTTTTCCAAGGGCAAGGTGTCGTGGAGTAGATCCTAGGATTAGATGAGGGGAGGGCAGGCCCCCAAGACCCCCCACCCTCTCCCCACCTTCCCTGCTGGTCCTCCAGCAGGGGAAGCTCCTAACAAAGGCCAGGAAGGGCAGCCCTGCCTGGGGCCACATCACTCACCTCCCTGAAAGGTCTCCTCCTCGTTTCCAGGGAATTTCAAGAGGCAGATGTTCCTGGTGGGAGGGTCATGGCCTCCGGGGCCACGCAGCCCTTTGCCCATCCTTATCTTCCACGGTCAGCTCCTTCCTGGTGTTATTGTTCGCCTTGATGGAGTCAGGCTTAAAACACAGGGCTGAGGGGACACAGGCACAGGTGGAACTGTGTGGAACTGTGTTCCACAGGTGGAACACAAGGGGAGGTTAAAGGCTCAGGGACAGGTGATCAGAGCGGGGAAGCCCAGGGAGGGGCAGAGAGGGCTCTGTCACTAAGGGGAGATGAGGAGGGGCCACAGGGAAGGCTCTTCTTGCCTCCTTCACCCCCCAACCTCCTACATCCCCACCTTCCTCCACCCCCTGCCAAATAAGCAAGGGTCCTCAGCCGTCCTGAAAACTTGGAGCAGAACTGTCAAGGGGTCTTCCCCAGCACCCAGTCTCTGGCAGGCCCCTCCCTAGCCCCATTCTTGACCCAGTTGGCTATAAACCTACGCCCCCAATTTGCTGGAAGGACCTCAGGGCTGACATCTGAGCCCAGAGGCTCCCATCACAGCTAGTAGCTCTGGCCCTGACCCCTCCCTCCAGCTCTGGCTCACTCCGGGTATGCTGGCAGCTGTCCCCGTTATGGCTGACATTCTGGAGCTTCTCCTTCAGCACTGTCTTCACCTTCACATGCTCGCTCTCCAGCTGGAGGCTAAAGGGCAACTCCAGCGGGACCAAGTAGCTCACCACAATGCTGCCACTCCTGAGGGGATCAAGAGGGTTGGGGGTCTTACAGGGTGCTCAGGCCTGGGGCATGTAAGTCTTTAGGAGGGCACCTCCAGGACCAACCACAAGTGCGCTGGTATTGGGAGGAAGGCAGAAGCCATGACTTGGAAATCCAGGAATATTATTCTCAGGAGCCACCAGCATCCCTAATTTAGTCAGCCCAGAAGGCAGGACAAGGAATGATTGACATGCTCTTGCCTTTCATTAAGCCATTACCAAACCAGGCCCCCCTGTGCTCTCTGCCTCACTCATGCTGACCCACTCAGGAGGCCAGGAGCCACTGTCCAGACACCATGCTTCCCACAGCCTTCATATGCACCTCCCTGTGTGTCCCATGTGATCTCTCCTTCCAATCTTGTTTAAAAAGGAGGGTGGCATCTCTACTACAGAGAAATAACCACAGAAAATGATTGGGGAAAAAAAATCCCCCATGAAGTGATTGGTTCCCCTATCTCCTTCCTCCACCTCTCTCTTTCTAAAATCTGATGATTTCAAAAGGAAAAGATGGCTTCTCCAGCTTTTCTTTGTGCCCCCTGCCCCCACCTAACACTGCCTCCACAGCCCCATAAGGGTCTCCTTCCTCAATGACAGGATCTACACATCCTTGAACCCCTTCCCATTTTGGTAAATCTTCTGCATCTGAAATGCCGAGATCCTTGGGATGTCACCTGAACCTTGTGACCTGTGCATACCCAGGGGCCCAAGCTCAGCTTCAGGGAAGGACTCTTGAGTTCCCTCCCTTTCCCTGTCACCTGATCCCAGAAGGTGTCACTGAAATCCTTATAGGCTGTGGAAGTGTTGTCATTGAGGTCTGGGGAGAACTCCTGGTCAACAGAGACCTCCATGCCCACTTCAGACTCCAGTCTACAGAACTGTAAGGCAATACATTTGCATTATTTCAACTGCTAAGTTTATGGTGATCTGTTACAGCAGCATTTAGAAGCTAATACAGCTTCTAGCAGCCCAGACCGGGAAGGAGACCACCTCCTGGGGGTGATGGTAGAAAGGAGGCATGACATGGGGTAAAGGAAAGCATGGGAGAGAAGGCAGGGATGGAGCAATTAGGCAAAAGGACATGAGTGCTGACAGGCAAACCCTGGGGCTGGACCCAGGGAGAGTCAGTGGCATCTCCCAGGAGAAAGTGCAGAAGGCAGGGTCCTGGCAACTCACCCAGATTCACCTATTCCACCACAAACTCACAACGGGAGCTATAGAAGGTGCTAAGGCAGTGGCACTTGGGGCCATCCCTTTTACCCCCATGCTGGCTCCTGATATCCTGGAGCTCACAGTGGGGCTCAGAGAACCCCAAGGGCAAGTGGCAGAGGCCTCGTATCCAGGTGCCACCATTGTCACAGCACAAGAAAAAAAAAAAAGGAAGTTCAGGATAGGGCTTGCCCTTGGTGACAGAGAAATTTATCAGAGGAGAGAGAAGAGGAAACAGGGAAGCAGGAGGCCCAACCTGGGACAGTGGTCCAAGTGAGTGGTGGTTGAAGTTGTTCTGGATGATGTAAGGATGATAGCACTCTAAGAGGTGAATGCTGGTGTTTCTGGAGTCTTGATCGTGGCTGGGGTGGGACAAGTCAACTTGATTGAAGTCAACATCACAGTTGGAACGCTGCTGCTTATTTTTGTGGTCAGTGGGAGGCTAGTGAATCCAGGCATATGTGGGATGGTTACAGAATTGGTGCCTATCCGGTTTCCACTGGTGGGTCTTCGAGTGCTTGTCAAAACTGTGTGACTGGGGGTAGTCCCAGTGCTGACAGAACTAGGAGCATCTGTTATGCTGTTAGTAGGATGAGTTTCCAGAACAGTAGAAGTGTCCATATGTATAGGAAACACAGTTGTCATACTGGTGAAACTAGGAGGTGGCCATCTCAGCAGTGGAAGTAAACACTGACATTGGGATGGTGGGCAGAGAAGAAACTTCACTACTTAGACCCATTCCCGCAAATGAAGTAGTGGGAGAGGCAGGTGCTATGGTAACGGATACAGATTCTGGACATGGGGCAGCAGAAGAAATAAAACAGCGTGATGGTTGTTTCAGTAGCAAAGGTCTTCAGAGAAGATGTGGCTGAAGAAGTTCTTGCAGTTTCCGATGAAAAAGGAGCATGGAAAGCAGTAGCAAAAGAGCCTATCTTTTCCACACCAGAGAGAAGTGAGGATGTAGAAAGAGAGTTAGGGGTGGTAGTAAGCATTGAATTTGCACTAGTGGAGGATAGAGAAGAGGACATTATTGTTGTGGATATTGAATAAGAGAGAACAGTACCAAGAGAAGTAGTTAGTGCATTTGTAGATGTACTCAGACTAGGGAAAGATGATGTTGGAGAAACACAAGAAGTCCTGAGTGGTATTGTGGGGGTGGGTGTTGTTACCAACATTGTAGTCACAGTCATGGCTGTTTCTGGGGTAGAGGGAGTAGGCAGAGTGGCTGTGATGGAGGTAGACATTGAAATATTGGTGGGAGTGGTGATGTCAGTTGTGGCTGTGGTGACCACAGGGGTGGATGCAGCATTGGTACTAAGCAGTGTAGTAATCAATGTGGATGAAAGGGTTTGTGGTCAAGGTGGAGACTGATTCTGTGGTTGGGGAAGGTGGAGAAGACAGACACATCCTCATGGCTGATGTGAAGGTATTGGTGGGGACTGGAGTAGAGGTAGTCAATGTCAGAGAATCAGCCGTATTGGTGGGATGATTGATGATGTGGTTGCAAGACGAGATGTAATCTCCATGGTGAGAGACAGCATCCAGACATCCCCAGTATTAGTGTGGTTTTCCAGGGGTATGGGGCATGAGAAGGTGTGACAGATTGCATGTGTATGCAGTAAGTGTAGTAGAGGTGGTCAGGGGTATTATGTGTGTGTCAGTGGTAGTGGATGCTGGGGTGGGGTCAGCATTTGTGGGCCACATATTTGTGCCTGTTGCATATGAGGTGGTATTGGCTGTCTGTGTGGTCCCAGTACTGCTGGAAGACATGGAAGGAGCCTACAGATGTAACTGGAGTGTTGGTGGCAAGGGTAGGATGTGGCGTGGTGTGGGTACTTGGGTACATGGGTGCCACAGCAGGCATTGTGGTCGAGGTTGTAATGACATCGGATGATAAGTCTATATTTTGGACAATGTGGGGGGGGGCAATATGATGGAAGCCATGATTGTGGAGGTGAGGTCAATAATGGTAGTCAGCAAACCAGTGGTGCCCCTGGATGTAGGGATGATGGTTGACAGTGTTGAGTTAGTCACGCCTGTACTAACAGAGGATGAGTTTATGCTGGTGGTTAATGTCAGGACACCAGAGGTGGAGGGAGTTGGGGTCATTGCTGACATAGTTGTGCTTCCTTTAGAGTAGATGTTTGAATAAGTGACTTCTTCTTCTTCTTCTTCTTCTTCTTCTGTGTGGCATTGTGGGCATGGGTGTTGTTACCACAATCATGGTGGTAGTTTCTGGAGTGGAGGAAGGGGGCAGAGAGGCTGTGTTCAAGGTGACAGTGGTTGAAACGTTGGGGGGAGTGGTGATTTCAGTGGTGGCCATGGTGCCAGGACTCGTGGGAGATATAGGGGTAGATGTGTCATGGGTTGTAGGGAGTGTAGTAATCAAGGTGGATGTAGGGGTAGTGTTTGTGCTCCAAGTGGAGACTGATTCTGTGTTTGGGGCAGGTGGAGAAGACGGACGCATCCTCATCGCCAATGTAAAGGTATTGTGGTGACTGGAAGAAAAGAGGCTGGTGTTGGAGAATTGACTGTGTTCCCAGGCCTAGTTAAGGATGTAATTGTGGGAGGAGAAGTCATCTCTGTCATGAGAGACACTGGGGAAATGTCTTTTGAGGACTAAGTGTAGTTTTCCAGGTATGGCATGAGAAGGGGTGACAGCCATCTTGCCTGGGCAGGTAGCAGCTGCCGTGGAGGAGTGTGGTTCTGTGGCTGTGAAAGTTGTGTAAATATTGGTGGTGGTGGATTCCAGAGTGGTTTCGGAGGCAGCAGACGTGGCGGAGACCATTGTGTTTGTTGGAGTGATGGATGATGGGGTTGGAGAAATCGAAGTAATTCCTGCTGTGAGAGTTTCTCTAGGGCTGTCATTCCCCAGAATAAGCTTTGTTTTCATCAAACTCGTTGTTTTCAAAGTAATTGTTGGTGCACTGAGCATGGCCGTGGCTTCAGTAGGAGCAGATGTACTTCGTGTTGTAGGTGTTGTTAATGTATTTGTTGATGTGGGATCGTGAGTGGGGGCGGTTGCTGTTTTGAATGTACTGGCGGTGGGAGGAAACGAAGCTGTGGTTGTGATCGAGAAATTGGTGACGGGCGAAGAGTTGTTATTGGTTACGGTTGCTGAGATGTTCGTGGCAGTTAGAGAAAGGGTAATAGAGGTGGAAGTGATTACTGGGCTAAGAGGCCTGGGTGTGTGACTGCTTGCTTGGGGTCAGGCGAGGCCTTTCTGTGATACCAGTTGTAGAGGATGTCGGGGGATGGAGGTTGTGTGGGGGGCTGAGACAGAGAAGAGAGGAGGGCCATGGTTGGGTGAGTTTTCCCCCACAGTGCTGGTGGTAGCGGCGGGAGGGGAGGTCATGGCTGAGGTGAGTCTCTCCGTGGTGGTCAGGGTCGTGCAGGGGGTGGGCTAAGTGGTAGTGATGTTAAGGCTGGTGGGGGTGGGGGTTGATGCCCTTTGCGGTGCTCGTGTAGACAATGAGGGTGGGTGGGGTGGTTTTGACCTTGAGGACAAGCTTGGCCATTGGGATCGTTGAGGTGTTGGACTTGACTGTAGTTTTGAGCAACGGCTCAGAAGTAGGTTTAAAGTGGGGAGAGATGGGGGGAGTTGGGAGTGGGTGCTCCCTACTGTTGGGAGCTGGAGGGGTCCCGTGGGGGGTGCTCAGTGGCCACCTTGCCTCACCTTTGGAGCGGGATTCATTTGCAGATCGCCTTGACACCATAAACACCACGTGGGTTATCCCCTGCCCCGCTTTCCAGATAGTATCACAGAAGGTAGGAAGTTCCAGTGCTTACCCCTCCATCCGAGGCAGTTTGGGGAGAGGGCCTTTCAGGGTCTCAAGGGGACACCGACAGTCCTTGGCGTCCCCTTCTGAGTGGGGACCTTCCAGCCCTCAGGATGGCTATGCCAAGCCTGCAGGTTCAGCCAAGGGCCCTCCCTCCTCACCCCTTTCTCCACACATGCATGTTTCCCTTACCCTGCTCTTCCCTTACCCTTACTCTTCCTCTTCCCCACCTCCTACCCCGGATGCCCACCCTTTGGCTCTCCTCTGCCTTTCTCCCTATGCCACACTGCTGTCTGGGCTGACTCCCCTCTTCTGAAAGAGCCCAGCCAAGCCTGGGCTTGGGGCGCAGGGCAGGGAGCACATCACGGACACTGGAGCCATTGGATCAGAGAGAGGAAAGCTGCGTAGAGAACAGCAAAGGGAAAACCAGAGACGGAGGCTCAGACTCTGTTGAGACAGGAAGAGAGGCTCATACTGACAGGCTGAGGGACAGGACAGAAAAGGAAACTTCCAGAAGAGGATAACTCAGAAGGTAGGCATGAGGGGTGCCCAGGTAGCTCAGTCAGTTAAGCGTCTGCCTTCAGCTCAGGTCATTCTCCCAGGGTCCTGGGATTGAGCCCCACACCAGGCTCCCTGCTCAACAGAGAGCCTGCTTCTCCCTCTCCCTCTGCTTATGTGCACTCGCTCTCGCTCTCTCTCTCTTTCTATGTCAAATCAATAAATAAAATCTTAAAAAAAAAAGTAGGCATGAGTTCCAAAGACCTTAAGGTTTAGCAGTGAGTGTTAACAAAAACAGACATATTTTCTATCCCCCATTCTGTTTTGCCCACTAGGGTAATTAGTTTACAAGCCTGAACCCTAAGAGTTCACTCCCTATGGAGCCCACTCCCTAAAGAGTGAGGGTCAGAGATCTCATCAGGCTGGGGTGAGTGGCAGAGAGACTCCTGCAGCCACGGCCTCCAAAAGCAGAAGTGCCCAGACCCCCTGCGCACTCACCATTGGCCTCCTCCTCACCTTGGACCCAGAACTCTTTGTTCTAGAGAGCTGGGATTTCATTTCCCAGCCTCGCTGGGTGTGTCAGGGAGGTGGGAAGAAGTGATGTTGAAGATTCCTGGGTTGGAGCCCTTAGAGCCAGGAGGCGGCCCTGGAGGTAAGAGAGAGGGTGGTCCTCGGGCCTCTAGGTTAGGAAGGTGTAGGATTGGGGGTCAGGAACAGACAGCAGGAGAAATAGGGAAGGGAAATACAGGGGAATTGTGGGATTCCGAAGGGACACGAGAGAGAAAGCCCTGAACGCATGCCGGGTGGTACACACCCACCCTTTGGGAGCCATCAGGATCTCCCAGGCCGGCCTTGCCAATGACAACTGTGCCCAGAAACATGGGCTGGGTGGGGGCAGGGAGAGGTAGAGGCAGAGCTATAGGAGGGAACTGGGACCAAAGGCAGAGATGCCCCAGAGGGAGGAGAGAACCCCAGGGGCAGAAGTGGAGGTGTCGTGGAGAGAGCGCCCCGGGAAGTCAAGGAAGAGTCCAGAGTGGACCAGAGCACCGGGGCTGATAGGGAGGGACAGAAGAGAAGTGAGGGCTCAGAACACCAAATCAAAGGGAAGAACGCTCCTCTGGAGAGAGGTTATGCCCACCCTCCCAGTGCACGCACCAACCCTTGCAACCTGCTTGGTCCAGCGCCAGATGAATCCAGCTTCCTTTCTCCTTAATGCCCCCTACACCGAAAGCTCTGAGGAATCCCTCCTCTGTCTCCCCGGGGGCCTCAGAGCCACTTCCCTACACACCCCTGCCCTAGAACATCAGGAGAGTCTCTGCAGCCCTTTTCCCACGGGTCCCCTTACCTCTGGCGCCCGTGGAGGCCCCGAGCATCCAGAGGAAGCCGAGGACCCTGGGAAGCCCTCTGCCCCCTTGCTCTTCCCTCCACCCTCCCTTTAGCATGACTGGGGCTGAGACCCCATAATCAAAGCCATGCGAGCAATGCAAAATTCAATCGGAGGTCATTTTCATATCTGTGGGCCACGTCCCAGAAAAGTTAATACAGACGGCCAGTGGAAGCAATCAAACAAAAGGATGTTTTGAGGGGCGCCTGGGTGGCTCAGTGGGTTAAGCCGCTGCCTCCGGCTCAGGTCATGATCCCAGGGTCCTGGAATCGAGCCCCGCATCGGGAAATCTCTGCTCAGCGGGGAGTCTGCTTCCTCCTCTCTCTCTGCCCGCCTCTCTACCTACTTGTGATTTCTCGCTCTGTGTCAAAGTAAGTAAATAAAATCTTAAAAAAAAAAAAAAAAGAGTACCATAAAGGAAAGACTCTCAGAATGGCTTATTCAGTGAAACCAATAGACACAGTTTTATTAAAACAGTTTTGTTAAAATACACACACAGCTCACCTACACCAGTAACAAGGGTAAGATTAATTCAGAGAAACAAGAAGGAGCTAGGGTTCAGAATGATAATCAGGGAACATTAGCTCCATCTGTAGTTTTTACTTTTTACTTTGACAAAGATTCTCTCCTTGACTGAACTCTGACCAGGCTGCCCTGAGCCCTCTTCCCAACTAACCCTCATCTGTGGCCTATAAAGACTTGAACAATCACTAACACAGTTCTCAGAGCTCAAGGCCCCACCCCAGGTTGACCCCAGCCTCCCTTAAAGTGCCTGCCTGAGAGAACTCAAGACCACTGAAAGGATTTACTCTCTGTCCCAGTGAACACCCAAAGATAGGGCTTCTGTCTCCCAACCTTTGGGGAAGGGCAGAAGCCCAGCTTTGATAAGCACCAGTTAGCAAACCCAGATGGGTTTCACATGGATCACATCCCCTCGCCTTCCTGTAACTGTTCACTCCCCCAGTCCCCTGAGCCCCACTCCCTCTCTCTCCCTTAAATCACCCAGTGACCTCTGTGCAAACCAGAGTTCGGTTCGTGCTGGACTCTTACCTGTTGCAACAGTATGTTACTGATTAAAATATGTCCTTAACACTTTAACTAGGGTATGACTTTGTTTATCTTTGACAACTTAAAGATGGTGTTATGCTTTTGAAGCTAATGTAAAAGTAATTGAGAAGAGGATTCTGGGGGCAGCTGGGTGACTCATTTTGTTAAGCCTCCAACTTGATTTTTTTTAAGATTTTTATCTATTTATTTGATAGACAGAGAGAGATCACAAGTAGGCAGAAGGTAGTCAGAGAGAGAGAGGGGGAAGCAGGCTCCCCGCTGAGCAGAGAGCCTGATGTGGAGCTCGATCCCAGGACCCTGAGATCATGACCTGAGCTGAAGGCAGAGGCTTAAACCACTGAGCCACCCAGGTGCCCCTCCAACTTGATTTTGACTCAGGTCGTGATCTTGTGGTCCTAGGATCAAGCCCCGAATCTGCTGCCACTCAGTAGGGAGTCTGCTTAAGATTTTCTCTCTCTCCCTCTCCCTCCCACCCATGCTCTGTCCAGTCTAAAATAACTAAATAAATAGATAGATAAATAAATAAATAAATAAATCCTGGAGGAGGAGGAGGAGGAGGAGAAGGAAGAGAAGGAGGAGGGAGAGGTGGAGGAGGAGGAGGAGGAAGATTCTGGAGAAATAGTGGAGTAGGAACCAGGAATCCAGCTCCCCACCTAGACTATAACTGCAACTGCTCTAGCAAAATCTATCTGATGTAACATACTTCGATCCCTGATTATAGTTTCTGATCACAAAGGTTCAAACAAAGAGGCAAACAGCTGTTCTTACAAGCCCTCCCCCCCCCCATTTGAAATGAATTCCAGGGGATTTAAAAGGTTAAGCTCCTTTTTCCTCCCCTTCAGTGTTTGCTTTTTCCCCTTTGAGAGTTGCATGTTAAACACTAGGACATTCGAACATGACTGTATATGTGGGAAATTTTGGGAAGTGACTGAGCATGCTCAGGGAAAGGATTAGAACAGACCTAAGAAGACCTTAGTTTACACCTTGTGTCCATATTCAGCCACAGACACTCTACAATAA
This sequence comes from Mustela nigripes, assembly GCF_022355385.1. Lineage (NCBI taxonomy): Eukaryota > Metazoa > Chordata > Mammalia > Carnivora > Mustelidae > Mustela > Mustela nigripes. The sequence continues at coordinate 7,481,846 of NC_081567.1, read as the reverse complement.
CCAACAAAAACAATAACTGAAAACTGTGGGGAAGGAGGAGAATCTGAGTTCCAGAGTTACCACATTATTAGAGTCAAATGTTCTGTGTCAAAAAAAAAAAAAAAAAAAAACAGGGGCGCCTGGGTGGCTCAGTGGGTTAAGCCTCTGCCTTCAGCTCAGGTCATGGTCTCAGGCTCCTGGGATCAAGCCCCGCATCGGGCTCTCTGCTCAGCGGGGAGCCTGCTTCCCTTCCTCTATCTCAGCCTGCCTCTCTGCCTACTTGTGATCTCTGTCAAATAAAAATAAAATCTTTTAAAAAACAACAACAACAAATAAAACAACATCAACAAAAAACAAACAAACAAACAACAACCACACAAGGCATACAAAGGAACAGGAAGGTATGATCCATTCAAAGAAAAAAGAATTAAATAGAAACATCCCTGAAGAAGACCTAATAGAAGATATACTGGACAAAGATTCTAAAACAACTGGTTTAAGGATATTCAAAGAACAAAAGGAAGATATGGAGAGAGTAAAAAAATGATGCATGAGCAAAATGAAAAATATCAATAAAGACATGGAAAAACGAAAAAGAAATTGAAAAGAAAGAGCTGTAAAGCACAACAACTGAAATGAGAAATCCATTAGAGGGATTCAAAGGCATATCTGAGCAGGCAGAAGAAAGAACCAACAAACTTGAAGACAGGACCATGGATTATTAAATAGGTCAAATGGGAAGAAAGACTGGGAAAAAAAGATTGAAGAAAAGTGGATGGTGAGGCTGGCTGCCCAGGAATGTGAACATACACATGGGGTACTGTGGGCTGCTGCCCCAGAAAGTGGCATCTACCATGGAAGCCCCATTCAGCCAAGAAATGGATTTCATATGTGACTTCAGACCAGAAGGGGACATCAGCTCTAGCCCACGTTGACACAGTTGGGTGGTGCTTCTGTTGCAGGTGAACTGAAGCGTGCAGGGGGCCCATAGATCTTGGAGGCAGAGGTAGGTGTGGGAAGGACTAGAGTCCAGCGGGGAATATTTGAAGGCAGAAGTCAAAGTGCCACTTGCCACAACTGGGGGTTTCTCTTTATAGAAAAGAATACAAAATTATAAATCTAAAACTAGATATGATAATCCCTAAGGCCTTAGAGTCTTTGAGAAGGGAACCTCATAAATTATCCTCTTCCTGGGAGGCCCAAGACTCAGGAAGTTTCGGGGGGCTGCTGCAAAGTGGAAAGGCAGTTGGCCAGGCCCTCTGGGAGCTCCCTGAGCCTCTGTGCCTCTCACATCTCGTGGAGGAACACCTCTCTGGGATCCTCCACTTTGATCAGTTGCAAAATAGTAAAGAGTTTGTTTTTGGAAAGATCTGTTCTTGTTTTTCAGAAAAGTCTCCTTGAGGCTGGAGCTATGTGGTCAAGCACCAGTGTTGGCCAAGATTCTGGAAACAAAGCATGAAAAGCCAGTTACCATGCCAAGGATACAGACGAGAATGGACCCCTGTTGTAAGGGGTGACCAGGCTCCTGGGGAGATGGATCCCAATCCAACATCAGGTTCCCTGATTCCTCCCCATCCCCCACTTTCAATTTCTTTTCCCTCTCCTGCACAAACTTGTTTCTACTGCACCCAATAGGCTTCTCCTACCTTCTGGTCTTGGTTTGGTATTGGTCTTGGTCTGGTCTTGGTCTTCTGAACTGTTTTGCACACTAGGACAGCCCTGTCTCCTCCCATTCCTTCTCTCAACCTGTAAAAATCCTACCCGTTCTTTTTTTTAAGATTTTATTTATTTATTTGACAGAGAGAGAGAGATCACAAGTAGGCAGAGAGGCAGGCAAGGGGGTGGGGGAAGCAGACTCCCTGCTGAGCACAGAGCCCGATGCGGGGCTCAATCCCAGGACACTGAGATCATGAGATCATGACCTGAGCCGAAGGCAGAGGCTTAACCCACTGAGCCACCCAGGCACCCCAATCCTACCCATTCTTAACGGCTTTGCTTCTTTTCTCCAACAGGAAGCCATGTGTGATCACTAAGCGACCTCTCCCACTCTTGAAATATCCTGGTATTTATGCTGACATCTCTCCCATGACACTCAGTTATCATTTGGTAGAAGGTATTAGTCATTTGAATGCCTGCCCAGAAGGGGAGGGGAAGATGACAATGGTGCACCCTGAGCTGGGGCAGTGGCTACTTTCTCCCTGAGCTAGCAGAACCCCACCTGACTAACAGAGGAGATGGTTGATCTAAAACAGCCAGAGTCCTCTTGCTGCTTTGGGGGGAAGCCTCAGCCCCATGCCAGGCTCCAGCCAGCATGAGAAAGCTGGAAAGGAAGGAACACAGCAGCAAGCACCTTAGTCCCCTGTACCACTGTGCGGCACTGGAGCTGGGAAACCTACACTCGAGACCCAGAGGTGGTTCCAGAAATGAATATAGTCCCAGCCAGAGTTTGAGATGAACAAGAAGCCTGCTGGGGAGTGGGGAGACTGGGGGCTGAGGATGGTGAGGTGAGGCTCATCATCAGTGATACCCACCATTTGACCCATTCCCACCACCCACACTTCACCCCCCAGGCCAGGTGACATTAAAGTGTAGTTCATGGTAGGACAGGGAGGGGTACTGGTCTCTCTCCAAGAGTCCACTATTGTCACAGGTACTCCGGGGGCAACATCAACCCAGGAAAATAGAGGCTGGGACCATCCTTCAAAAGCCAAGGTTTAAGGACAAAGTGTAAAGATAAGACCAAGGACAGGTCACCCCTTTACTGCTCATGAGTGAGTCAAGTTTTCTGGAAAGGTTAGGACAAGTGTGCTCACCGTCCCCTCCACTGTGTCATAATCTGAATTGTGATAGCAGTTATCATGGATGGTGTCAGATAGTAGGAATAAAGGTGCTGACTAGAGTTGTCTCTGAAGTCATGATAAGGTGGCAGGGGCGGGGAGGGGACATCGACTTGCATGATGGCAGATGAAAACCTGATACTTGGTTTTACGACAAGTGGGAGCCAGTAATGGTTGGCCTATTAGTGAGGAGAGATCAGGCAATGCTGAACTACACAATCTTAAGACGCGGTGGCTTGCCACAGCAGACCTTTCTTCCCACTCATCTACCTGCCCATCCCAACATCTGTGCTGTTCATTCAGGGACCCAGGCTGATGGAGCAGCCCCTGTGTGAGACACTGCCAGCCTCACAGTGGTGGGAAAGGACAGATGGCAAAACCATGAGCTGCCCCTTAGAGCTTCTTTCCAGACATGATGTCGCATACCTTCCACCCTCAAGCAAGTCACTTGGGTGCCCTGAGTTTGAGGGACAAGAATGTAAAATCCTTCATCAGGGAGAGGAACCACACATCTGACGCCAAGCCTGCTATCAGTGGCATGGGGAGATATAATCCACCCCAGGGAGGGAAAACAAACATGTTGAACAAAAATACAACCTACCATGGCTAGGATCCTAGCAGTAGCTATGGTTTATGTTAATCAGGAGCCATCAGTGGGGCGCCGGGTGGCTCAGTCAGTTAAGCATCTGACTCTTGATTTTGGCTCAGTTTATGATCTCAGGGTCCTGACACTGAGCCCTGCTTCAGGCTCCATGCTGGGCGTGGAGCCTGCTCAAGATTCTCTCTCTCTCTCCCTCTCCCTCTGTCCCTCCCCCAACCTCTGTCCTTCTCTTAAAAAATTTTTTTTTAATTTTAAAAAAGAGCCATCAGTGACATTAGTAGACATGATCAAACCCCTGGAGAACTTTTTTTTTTTTTTAAGATTTTATTTATTTGAGAGAGAGAGAACAAGTGCTAGTGAGAGAGAGAGAGAGAGAGAGAACAAGACGGGGGAGGGTCAGAGGGAGAGCAAGAAGTAGGATCCCAGCTGAGCAGGGAGCCCAACGCAGGGCTCCATCCCAGGACCCCAAGATCATGACCTGAGCCAAAGGCAGATGCTTAACCGAATGAGCCACCCAGGCGTACCCCTGACCCCCCATGGGTCTTTGTGGGCTTCTCGGAGCTCTGCAAATGGAGATGATAGAATTACGGGTGTTTGGTGGGCTCAATCCAGTGATTAAGGTTGGGAGAACCACCCATAGTGAAGGAGAGGGAAGTCCTATAAGGGAGAAACTAAACACTGCAGTTATGTTTGAAACCTGGGGAGAGGGAGGGTCCTCCCAGAACAGAGGAGATCTGACAAAGTGCTCACAGACGCACAGGAAGCGAATACTGTCAATGGGAAGGAGGCACTCTCAACACCGGGTCCTGTGCCAACACAGGAAGTGGTGTGAGAAGCAAAGACCTTAGCACCTGGCGGCATTTCCAGGCACTTAGCAGAAGAGATAAGGCAGCAATGGAAAGAACTTTAATACTGGTGGGAGCTGGTAGAAAAGGATCTTCCACATCTTGAAATAGGGTAATAGGATAACAATCCATTCACAGAAAAATATATACAGTTTGGGGTACCTGGATGGCTCAGAGGGTTGGGCCTCTGCCTTCGGCTTGGGTCATGATCCCAGGGTCCTGGGATCGAGCCCCACATCGGGCTCTCTGCTCAGTGGGGACCTGCTTCCCCCTCTCTCTCTGCCTGCCTCTCCACCTACTTGTAATCTCTGTCTGTCAAATAAATAAATAAAATCTTTAAAAATATATATACAGTTTGACTCCGAAATGCTAATCTAAACAATATTTTGATTAGGAGTTCATACATGTATAGAAATGCTCTGAAGAATATAAAAGTAAGCATTAATAGGGGCGCCTGGGTGGTTCAGTCGGTTAAGCCTCTGCCATCAGCTCAGGCCATGATCCCAGGGTCCTGGGATCGAGCCCCACATCAGGCTCCCTGGTCAGCGGGGAATCTGCTTCTCCCTCTCCCACTCCCCCTGCTTGGGCTCTCCCTCTTGCTCTCTCTCGCCGTCAAATAAGTAAGTAAAAAAATTTTTTTAAAGTAACCATTAAGGGGTGCCTGGGTGGCTCAGTGGGTTAAGCCTCTGCCTTTGGCTCAGGTCATGGTCTCAGGGTCCTGGGATTGAGCCCCACATCGGGCTGTCTGCTCAGCGGGGAGCCTGCTTCCTCCTCTATCTCTGTCTGCCTCTCTGCCTACTTGTGATCTCTGTCTGTCAAATAAATAAATAAGTCTTTAAAAAAAAAAGTAACCATTAATATAAAATTCAGGAAGTTATCATGGAGGGAAGAGGCATATACAATCAGTGAAAATCATGTAGGGAGTTCTTAAAGGATGTAATGGTCAATTTCCTGAGCTGGACAGTCGGTACATGGGTGTACTTTTACTTTCTTTTATTCTTTTATTACTATTCTTTATCATGTTCTTTTATTATTTTATTATTCTTTTATTCTTTTTTCTTTTATTCTTATATTATTCTTTCATTCTTATTTTTTTAAGATTTTATTTATTCATTTGACAGAGAGAGAGAGGTCGCAAGTAGGCAGAGAAGCAGGCAGAGAGAGAGGAGGAAGCAGTCTCTCCGTCTGAACAGAGAGCCCGATGTGGGGCTGGATCCCAGGACCCTGAGATCATGACCTGAGCTGAAGGCAGAGGCTTAACCCACTGAGCCACCCAGGCAGCCCTCATTCTTTTTCTTTTATTATTATTCTTTAATTGTGTGTGTGTGTGTGTGTGTGTGTGTGTGTGTGTGTGTGACACTTTCCTTATCCATTAATGGACACAGGTGGTTTCCATGTCTTGGTTACTGTAAATACTGTTGCAGGGAACATGGAGTACAGGTACCTTTTTTTTTTTTTTAAGATTTTATTTATTTATTTGACAGACAGAGAGCACAAGTAGTCAGAGAGGCAGGCAGAGAGAGAGGAACGGAAGCAGGCTCCCCGCTAAGAAGCGAGCCCGATGTGGGGCTCTATCCTAGGACCCTGGGATCATGACCTGAGCAGAGGCTTTAACCCACTGAGCCACCCAGGCGCCCCAGAGTTAAGGTACCTTTTCAAGTTGGTGTTTACTGCTTCCTCTGATAAATCCCCAGATTTATCAGATTGCTGGGATTGCTGGATCATTGGTCAGTTCTATTTTTAATTTTTTGAGGAACCTCCGTACTGTTTTCTTAGTGACTGTACCAATTTGCATTCCCACCAGCAGTGCACAAGCGTCCCTCTCTCTCCACCTCCTTGCCAACCCTTGCTACTTCTTGTCTTTTTGAGGACGGCCGTTCTAACAGGTGTGAGGTGAAATCTCTTTGTGGTTTTGTTTTGCATTTCCCTGATGATGAATGGCATTGAGCATCTTTTCATGTACTCGGCGGTCAACTGTATATTTGTAATGTGTTTATGATATAGGGATGTGATGGGCAAATGTTTTTCAATATATTTTTTGAAACTTCTGTTTCCATGTGAAATTTATTCCACATGAAATTTTCCCATGAATCCCATGCGCTCGCTCTCTCTCTCTCTCTCTCTCTCTCTCCTTGTTTGGTTTATGCATGCAGAGTGAGTCCTAGAATAAAACCAAGTGATTTAGCCCACACTACTCAGCAAACTAAGATCACAAGTGGCATTTCAGTTCTGTTTTTAACTTTCTTATTGGCAATTTTACTTGATCACCCTTGCCATAATCTAGTTTCTGTAAATTCATCACAGGCTGTATGATTTAAAGCAAACACTCGGCTTGAGAAAAGAAAGTAGGGGAAGGGAGGGAGAGAGCTAGAGCCAGCTTATAATATGACTTAATAAGCTGCTGTTTCTTATCCTAAGGAGGACAAAGATCGTAATAAACTTAAGCATGGGATTCGGGGCGCCTGGGTGGCTCAGTGGGTTAAGCCGCTGCCTTCGGCTCAGGTCATGATCTCAGGGTCCTGGGATCGAGGCCCGCATCGGGCTCTCTGCTCGGCAGGGAGCCTGCTTCCCTCCCTCTCTCTCTGCCTGCCTCTCTGTCTACTTGTGATCTCTCTCTGTA
>NC_081567.1:7380789-7474864 GCF_022355385.1 Mustela nigripes | reverse complement strand
TCGGCAGGGAGCCTGCTTCCCTCCCTCTCTCTCTGCCTGCCTCTCTGTCTACTTGTGATCTCTCTCTGTCAAATAAATAAATAAAATCTTTAAAAAAAAAAAAATAAAATAAACTTAAGCATGGGATTTATCCCCTTAGGAGAAATGCTCACATTAAGTTAGAGAAATGAAAGTTATGATAGGATTAAAAAAAAAAAAAACTCAGGGTGCCTGGGTGGCTCAGTGGGTTAAGCCTCTGCCTTCAGCTCAGGTCATGATCTCAGGGTGCTGGGATCCAGCCCCGCATCGGGCTCTCTGCTCAGCAGGGAGTCTGCTCCCCCCCCACCCTCACCCCGCCTGCCTCTCTGCCTACTTGTGATCTCTGTCTCTGTCAAATAAATAAATAAATAAATAAAATCTTTAAAAATATATATATATATATGTATTAAAAAAATTCAAGGAGGGTTGCCTGGGTGGCGACCCTGGCGACCCTGGTGGGTTAAAGCCTCTGCCTTCGGCTCGGGTCATGATCCCAGGGTCCTGGGATCGAGCCCCGCATCGGGCTCTCTGCTTGGCAGGGAGCCTGCTTCCTCCTCTCTCTCTGCCTGTCTCTCTGCCTACTTGTGATCTCTGCCTGTCAAATAAATAAATAAAATCTTTAAAACAAAAAGTTCAAGGAAAGCTTGTGCAAACATTTCTCAGAGAATTGATTTCTAAAGATTGAGCATAAGGAAGTCACACCAGGATTTTTCTGATGGCTCAACAAAGTGATATCAAACCCGGGAAACTGAAACTTAACCATTCTCTGACATTATTTCTCTCTGATCCAGTTTTCTTTCTAGAGTCAGGTGTATCGGGAAGTTCTGTTAACACAAGCCTACCCACCACGGTCAGCCCAGGAACAGCTGTTGTTTTCTGTAAGTACAGAGAGTGCCATTAGTTCAACAGAATACTGCATTGTGAACACTCACCCAAACCATGACTGAAGCTCTGAACCAAGCTAATGGCACTGAACGCTTTGCCGAGGCCATAAACAGCCCCTCAGTTTTTACTCCTTATGAATTACAGTCTTGCTGCTTCCAAAGTCAGCTTGAGTTTACTTTGGTCTGTTTTCTGGTTGGAAAAGTTACTTCCGTAAAGCTCAGGTTTTCTCCTAGCATTGTTTGTTTAAGAAATTGATGGAGGCACCTGGCTGGCTCAGTCCCTAGAGGATGTAACTCTTGATCTTGGGGTTGTGGGTCCAATCCCCAACACTGGGTATAGAGACTACTTAAAAATAAGATTTTTTAGGGGCGCCTAGGTGGCTCAGTGGGTAAAGCCGCTGCCTTCGGCTCAGGTCGTGATCTCAGGGCCCTGGGATAGAGTCCCGCATCGGGCTCTCTGCTCGGCAGGGAGCCAGCTTCCTCCTCTCTCTCTGCCTACTTGTGATCTCTGTCTGTCAAATAAATAAATAAATAATCTTTTTTAAAAAATAAGATTTTTAAAATATTTTATGTATTTATTTAACAGAGAGAGAGCAAGCACAAGCAGAGAGAGTGGAAGAGGAAAAAGCCTTCCCCAGTGAGCAGGGAGCCCGATGCAGGACTCGATCCCAGGACTCCAAGATCATGACGTGAGCTAAAGGAAGTTGCTTAACCAACTGAACCACCCAGGTGCCCCTTAAAGATAAGATCTTAAAAAATAAAAGAAGGGGCACCTGGGTGGCTCAGTGGGTTAAGACTCTGCCTTCGGCTTGGGTCATGGTCCCAGGATCCTGGGATCGAGCCTCATATCAGGCTCTCTGCTCCCCCAGGGAGCCTGCTTCCTCCTCTCTCTCTGCCTGCCTCTCTGCCTACTTGTGATCTCGGTCTGTCAAATAAATAAACAAAATCTTAAAAAAAAATAAATAAATAAAACAAGAAGAAATTAATGTACAATTCACCTTTTGGCTTTGGAGAACCTCAGTTCTTGCTGAGTTTGGTTTTCTTGGGGTTCTTTTCAACCCTGGTATCTAGATCAACCTCCAACTTGAACCATGTTGGTAAATGCTTTTGCCCCCCAGATCTCTGAAATGTTTTAAAAAGCCAAACTGGTTTTTCTGTGTTGGTCATCTTAAAAAGTATGCTTAGCAGGGTTTTTTTTTTATTTAATTTTGTTTTTTCAGTGTTCCAAGATTTATTGTTCATGCACCACCTAGTGCTCCATGCAATCCTTGCCCTCCACAATACCCACCACCGGGCTCACCCATCCCCCCACACACCTCCTTCCAAAACCCTCAGTTTGTTTCTCAGAGTCCAGAGTCTCTATGGTTCATATCCCCCTCCTATTTCCCGCAATTCACTTTTCCTTTCCTTCTCCTAGTGTTGTCCATGTTATTCCTTATGCTCCGCGAGTAAGTGAAACCATATGATAGTTGACTTTCTCTGGTTGACTTATTTCACTCAGCTATAATCTCCTCCAGTCCTGTCCATCTTGATACAAAAGTTGGGTATTCATCCTTTCTGAAGGAGGCATAATATTCCATTGTATATATGGACCATATCTTCTTTATCCATTCATCCATTGAAGGGCATCTTGGTTCTTTCCACCGTTTGACGACCGTGGCCATTGCTGCTATGAACATTGGGGTACAGATAGCCCTTCTTTTCACCACATCTGTATCTTTGGGGTAACTATCCAGTAGTGCAATTGCAGGGTCATAGGGTAGCTCTATTTTTAACTTCTTTTTTTTTTTTAAGGCAGAATCAGACCTTTATTCTTTTTAAAGATTTTATTTATTTATTTGACAGACAGAGAGAGAAATCGCAGTAGGCAGAGAGGCAGGCAGAGAGAGAGGAAGGGAAGCAGGCTCCCTGCTGAGCAGAGAGCCCAATGTGGGACTCGATCCCAGGACCCTGAGATCATGACCTGAGCTGAAGTCAGTGGCTTAACCCACTGAGCCACCCAAGCGCCCTATTTTTAACTTCTTAAGGAATCTCCAAAGTGTTTTGCAAAGAGTCTCCAAAGTGTTTTTCCAAAGTGTCAAAGCGGCTGCACCAACTTGCATTCCCACCAACAGTGTAAGCAGTTTTATTTATTACAATAAAACTTAATTAAAATACTACTAAGTACTATTCTTAAACTGCAATCTTAAGTATCTATAGCATGTGGTCTTACTTGAATTTGTTAAAGTGTGTATTTTATTTTAAAGTAAAATCTAAGATAAAATATATACTATACACATAGAGATCTAGAAAACTGAGTTTCTGGGGCACAATGTTGGGTCACTAACTGTTCTGGGTAACATTTACATAACATTTTTCTTTCCTAGAAACTGCTTTTACAACATAGTTCTACTTTTATGGTGTGAATGAATGCATATTTTTAAAAAATATTACCAGGCCCAGTACTATTCTTATACTTTATACTACAGGGAATTTAGCCCAATGGATTTTAAATAAAACATTGTTGACTGGACTATTATAGCAAATCCTTTTTTCTCAAGCTCACATGGACCATTCACCAAGATAAACCACATGGTGAGCCATAAAACACATGTTAACAGATTTAAATAGAAATCGTAAATGTCTGTTCTCAGACCAAAATGCAATTAAACTGGAACTCAATAGCAGAAAGATAACTGGGGAAAAAATCCCAACATATGTGAAGATTTAACCACATACTTCTAAACAACACACAAGTCAGGTAAGAAATCTCAAGAGAAATTTTAAAATACGCTCAACTAATGGAAATGAAAACACAGCTCATCAAAAGTTGTTGGATAGACAGAAGCAGTGCTTAGAGGGAAATTTATAGCATCAAATCCATATCTTAGAAAATAAAGCTCCAAAATCAAAAAGTTCAGAAATAAATTAATGACACATCTTACAACTTGAACATCTTGGATTCAATGGAATATGGTAGAGCAGACAACATTCTCTGATCTTAAGGCAATAAATCTGGAAATTAAATTAAAAACCCATTAAAAATAAATCTTATCACCTAGAATTTTAAAACACTTTCTTAAAAACTCTTTGGACAAAGTGGAGGTATAAACCCAAATTACAGAGCAACTAGAAAACAGAAATACTGAGTAGAATGCACAAAATTCTATGGGATACAGCTAAAGCAACAGTCAGAGGAAAATTCATAGCATGTAAGTAATTACATCAATACATAAAAAATGAAATGAATTAAATATCCAACTCAGAAAAATGGAGATGCCCAAACTCACTCATAATAAGAGAAGTACAAATTAAACCTATACTGAAATACCATTCTTTGGGGAAAAAGAAGGAGAAAGAGGAAGAAGAGGGGGGAGAGAAAAAAACCTAACAGGCTGTGTTGGCAAGACTATAGGGAACTTGTAACTCTCTTTGCCGGAGCAACACAAATCTGGGAATTTATCCCAGGATCCACTCACAGCATTACAGAAGGATTTATGTATAAAGTTTGGAATAGGGAGTGAACTGAAAGCAATTTAAATATCCCTTAGTGCAGGGCAAATTAGGCTGAGCAACGTCCATGCAATGTAAAGCTCCCAGATTTTCATTAAAAAGGAGGGAAACAGAAGCACCTGGGTGGCTCAGTCGGTGTAGCCTCTGACTCTTGATTTCGGCTTAGGTCTTGACCTCCAGGTCATGATCAAGCTGGGCAAATGGCTCTACCCTCCGCTTGGGATTCTCTCCCTCTGCACCCCCGCCCCTGCCCTCTCTCTTTCTCTCTCTCTCAAACAAATAAATAAAATATATTTTTTTTAAGGTGGGAAACAGGGCACCTGAGTGGCTGAGTTGGTTGAGCATCTGCCTACCACTCGGGATCCTGGGATTGAGCCCCGCATCAGGTTCCCCACTCAGGGGGAAGTCAGCTTCTCTCTCTCCCGCTCCAGCTCCCACCCCTGCTCATAGTCTCTCTCCCTCTCACTCTCAAATAAATAGATGAAATCTTTTAATTTTTTTTTAAAAGGAGGAAAACAAGAAAGAATAAAGAAGTCTATGTAGCAATGTGGAACTATTCCTCCATTACATTGTTTGGTTAAAAGAAAATGTCAAGGGACGCCTGGGTGGCTCAGTGGGTTAAGCCGCTGCCTTTGGCTCAGGTCATGATCTCAGGGTCCTGGGATCGAGCCCCGCATGGGGCTCTCTGCTCAGCAGGGAGCCTGCTTCCTCCTCTCTCTCTGCCTGCCTCTCTGCCTGCTTGTGATCTCTGTCTGTCAAATAAATAAATAAAATCTTTAAAAAAAAAAAAGAAAAAGAAAATTTCAAGGTACAGAAAGAGAAGATGCTACAATTTCTGTGAAAATTGGGGGGTAGGGGAGCAGAAGAATATCTACTGCCAGTAATCACAATGCACAGCCAATAGTTACTCCCGTCTCTAGGGATGAAAACTGGATGTCTGGGGCAAGGGTAAGAAGGGGACTTTGTACTTTATGCCTTTTGAATTAACGGTTCAAATAAATAAAATTTAATTTCAAGAGAAATCCCCCAGCCAGGAAATAACTTCTCTCTCTTCTGAAATCCTTCAGCTCTCATTTCTGGACATGGCGTTGGCCAACCCTGCAGGCATTGTGCGGGGGAGGGGAGCTACAGTATCACAGCTGAACTAAAGGGGGGGGTCTTTTTTTTTTTTTTTAAGATATATTCATTTATTTGGCAGAGAGAGAGAGAGATCACAAGTAGGCAGAGAGGCAGGCAGAGAGAGAGGGGGAAGCAGGCTCCCTGCTGAGCAGAGAGTCCGATGTGGGCCTCGATCCCAGGACCCTGAGATCATGACCTGAGCTGAAGGCACCCAGACATCCCTAAAGGGGGGGTCTTGTCCTAAATCCAAAGAGCCCCAGATGCTTCAAGCTAATCCATCTCCCTGCCCATGGCCCAAACTCACCCTCCCACAGTCTCAGCCCCTCCCCTGGCCTAATAGAAGTTACACGTGCTGCCCTACCCCTGCTACTGGGACGGAGCCCTGCCTCTTGGCCCTGCCAGCCCCCCCTTCCTCACAGAAAGCTAGATGCTCCCCACTTCCCCTGGGGCTTCTCCAGAGTATCCCCACTCCCCACCAAGTACCGGCTGCCAGGGAGAGAAGAAGAGGTACCCAGCAGCCTGTCTCACTATTGAAAGACGTGCCTATGTGGGGCACCTGGCTGGCTCAGTAGGTAAAGTCGGCGACTCCTAATCTCCGCCTCGTGAGTTTGAGCACCATGTTGGGTATAGAGCTTATGTTAAAAAATAAATAAATAAATAAATAAATAAATAAATAAATAAATAAATAAATAAAAGGTGCACCTGTACCTGAGAACCAGAGGCTTCCTCCTCAGGCCAGGGCGGAAGAGGGCACCTGGGTGATGGAGATGACAAAGGACACATAAGGAAAGGGGAGAGTTGGGGAGATGGGGGCCTGGAAGGGGCTATAGTGTTGGCCCCTCATAGACAAACTCCTGCCACTTCGCTCCAACCCCAGGTTCCCTGTGGATTTCATGCTCCCCACCCCCACCAGCCCTCCAGCCTACAGAGAAGGACCTAGGGGATGGCGTGCCTTTACCCGCTTCAGTCTCAATCATGAAAATCATGGAGCCCCAGGAAATGGAGTGGTCTGGGCGGAAGGAAGAGTTTCCAGAAGCGGCCCCTGACTGCCCCAGGCTGTGGACCCGGGACAGAACAGGGAGCCTCCGGAGGCACTAAGTTTCTCTGGCCACGGTGGAGCCTGGGCATTCCACACCCCTGGGCTCTGGCCTGGCTCGGGAGGGCCATATTTCGCCCATCGGGAGAGGTCTCTGGCTATGGGAGTCAGGTGGAGGTGTGAGGTCCCAAACGGGGAGGAGGAAGGGCGCCTCGAGACCGCAGAGACGGTCACACAGCCTTCTTTGCCTCCAGAGCTGGGTGTTCTGCACCTGCTCTCTTCATTCAAAATGCTGGGGCGATGCCCAGGGCCTCCGGACCAGACCCGGTTGAGGCCCGAGAGGACGGAGGGACAGAAAGGCGGTAGGGGAGACTGGGAGGCAGAGGCGAAGCTGTCCAGGAAGCACAGGACACCTGCCCCCACACATTCTCTTGTCTCGGACTCTGGGGTTAATTTACTGGAAGTCACAGAAAAAAAGGCGAGTGACTCCAAGGCATGGCAACGCGGTCACAGGTCAGAGTTCTCATCCAGGGCCAGCGCTTCGCAGCGGAGGAGGAAGTAAGCAAAAATGTAACTTTGCTGTGCGTCAGTTTCGTTTTCCCGACTGTTACATCAGAGGATGAGAGAACCGGGGCACCCACCCCACCGCAAGGCTGGAGCCAGAATTCCGCGGGATGATAGCAAAGCGTTCAGGCCAGCGACTGTTAAGCCACAAGCTGCCAGAAACGCTACTGTGGACCTGACACGGGGTCGCGGCTCCTTGCCAACAGCACTCTGGCGTCCCCAACCGTGTGGCTATTCACCTCGGGGCTCCCCCTGTCCACAAGACCGCTGGCCATACAGTCAACCTTGCAGCCAGCCAGCACGGTCCCCAGGCAAGGTGGGGGAATCCCAGACACGCCAGGCCCACCTCTGCCCCACGTGTGTGTCTGAGGCTTCCTGTCCCTGTAACCACAGCCAGGTTCATCCAAGGGCAACCTCCACCTCGGGATGGCTCTCCCTGGCCGGCTGATACCTACGGGGCAGCCAGGAGCAGCTGGCAATGTTTTCAGGAGCTCCCTGGGTGTCAAACATAGAGAGTACCTAGTGCGACCTCACCAGCTGATTCTGAGAAAGTCACCCAGCATCTGCCGCTAACATTTCAAACACAGCCAGCACCGGTGTTGGCTGATGCCTGTGCGGAAATAGGATTGGAACAGGCTTGTGGGTCAGCACACCAGAGACCCTGTCAGGGGGGGCGCTGAGTTCTCTTCCAGGATCCTGGGTTCCTTTGAGGTTCTGACATGTGGGCAGCTAAATGGTAAACACGGGACTGAAGGTGTCCCCGGTGAATTACAGCACACATCTCCCAACTTTTGGACCATTACAGCTCTTGGGCAGAGATCCACCCCAGAATCATGCTGATGTCTGTAATTAATCAACCTGGGAGCACAAGGGTCTGACATCCCCACTCATCCTCTCCCCAGCCAGAAAGGGGATGAGGATAAGCCAAAGGATGTTGGATGAACTGCATGGGGGATACTGCAAACCAGTTCCGTATTTAACAGAAGGGTGAAAAAATGAGCCTATGCAGGGACGCCTAGGTGGTTCAGTCGGTGAAGCGTCGGCCTTTGGCTCAGGTCATGATCCCAGGGTCCCAGGATCGAGTCCCACGTCGGGCTCCCTGCTCAGCGAAGAGCCTTCTTCTCCCTCTGCCTGCAGCTCCCTCTGCTTGTGCGCTCTCGCTCTCTCGCTCTGACAAATAAATGTAATAAAATCTTTCCCCAAAAATGAGTCTATCTAGAGACAAGCTAAAAGTTGTGTGAAATGCTCAAAACTAGCAAAACAAAACAAAACAAAACAAAAACAAAAAAACAAAAACCAAGGTACAAATCGGATCGACGGGGGATTCCAAGAGCAGGAATCATGCATAAGGAGGTAACTTGATCAAGTGTGAATTTTAGCCCAACCTGCAGAAGGGGTCAGAGGACAGGGAAGTGAGTGTCTTGCATGGCTCATGCTTCCAACTCTTTAGGTCAACAACCCCACCAAATGGGGATAGGGACAGTGGCTTCGCCAGGTGCCCTCTAGCCTTAAGTGTGGGGCATCCCTTGAGGACATCTGGTGCCAATGTCCCTGCCTTGTTCTGCACGCGGGGAAGGTGGGAGGATCCAGGTCGGGGCGGTGAGCCTCCAGAGGCGGACCGTCCCCTCTTTGGGACCCCTATGCCGCCCTCGCCCCCACCCCAGCGTGCTCACCGGTTCGTTCGCCGCCTTGGCCGCCCCTCCTCCGGCAGCTCGCGAGACGCTCAGCGCCACCCCCGGCAGCCGCGCCCGCCGCAGAGCCGCGGCCCCGCC
Organism: Mustela nigripes; assembly: GCF_022355385.1. Lineage (NCBI taxonomy): Eukaryota > Metazoa > Chordata > Mammalia > Carnivora > Mustelidae > Mustela > Mustela nigripes. Next base: position 7,465,979 of record NC_081567.1, on the reverse strand, counting down.
AGGCCTCTGCCCAGCGCCCTCCAGCGGATGGCCCGAGAAACCGCGTTCCCGTGGAGAAGCCGCTAGAGCAGGGGGGGGTCACAGGTCACAAAAACCTGCAGGGTGTGGTGGTGGTCATGAGAAAAAGCGCGCGGGGGGAGTCGTCCCGGAGTTGAGACGTTTTAGAAGCGTGTTTCAGTCTTTGCACTAACAGAGGCAAAAAAAAAAAAGGAAGGCACCACGGGATTTGACAGAGGATGGCTGTCCCCCAGTAGCTGCTCCCTTTCCTCCCTATTAGAACAGCCAAATTTTAGGTGAGTACACAGTCTTCCAGAACAAAAACTACATCTCTGAACCTCGGGCATGGCCAGCTATGACCTCAGTATTAAATTCTGGCCAAAGCAATATAAACCAAAGTGCTATATGATTTCCAAGAAATGTCCTTAAAGGGAGAAGTGATTTTTGGGGGGCGCCAGGGTGGCTCAGTGGGTTAAAGCCTCTGCCTTCGGCTCAGGTCATGATTCCAGGGTACTGGGATGGAGCCCCACTTTGGGCTTTCTGCTCTGCGGGGAGCCTGCTTCCTCCTCTCTCTCTCTCTCTGCCTGCCTTTCTGCCTACTTGCGATCTCTGTCAAATAAATAAATAACATCTAAAAAAATTGTTTAACCCTTAAAAATTTTTTAAAAAGAGGGGTAGTGATCTTCATCAGTCCTTCCTCCTGCTGGCTGGCTGGAATGCAGATGTGATGACCGATGCACAAGCAGCCATATTACCCCATGTGGTGGAAGCGACATGCTGAGGATGGTTAAGTAACAAAATTCTGTGCAAAGGAACCTGGTCCCTGACGTTAAGGGTGCTCTGTCCATCCTGTGTGGTCTACTCCTGGGTCTCTTTTATGTAAGTGAGAAATATATTTCCATTATATTTCATTCACACCACTATTGTTTGGTTTTCCATCTCACATAACTGAACTGAATCCTAACCAATAAACAGAGGAGATAAAAATCCTCTTTGTTGGCAGAAGTGGGGCAAGGATGTGCTAGAAGTAGTGGTCCCTTGTGTTAACAAAAGTTAGGGAGAAGCTCAAGGTAAAAAGAGGACTGTTACTGAAATTTCTAACCATTTCTAAGAACAGGCTCAAATCCTTGACTGTCTCCAGAGTGGGTCCCTGTTAGTTCTTCTACCTGCTGGCTGCCCACAGCAACTTCTTCTGATCCACACACTTTCAGGGGGTCAGTTCCAGCATAGATCAGACTACCCTCTTGAGACTGCCCTAATGACTTGCTAAAACTGCAGAGTTCAAGGACTCCACCCAACACCGGCGGGATCAATCCCTCTAGTGGTCCTATGTGTTCTGACATACGCTGAAGTCTGATCCACCATTTTACTCGTGGGGAAACTGAGGCCCAGGAAAGGAGTGGAACTCTCCAGAAGTCTCCCTGACAGCAGAGCACTGGGCAAGAACCTAATAATCAGCACCACCAGTCCAAGGTTTACTGCAATGCCCTGCGAATCCTCCGTCCTGGTCCTCTCAGGTGGTCCCTTGTAATTCAAAGATTGCCTGAGATCGGACACAATCTGCACAGCCTCCTCCATCCTCACAAACCTGGGACAAACAGCAGACTGAGGGATATCCCTGTGTCCCCTGAGCACATCTTTCCCATCTGCTTGCACTGCAGAGCTCTGGCCGCACCTGCTAGGCAGGAACAGACCTTGCATACCCTGGGCCTCCATGCAGACTTGCAGATTCAGCTGACTGGCCATTCAGCTGACCCCTCCCTGAGCCAGGGCCTGGGGGAGCACCTCAGGGGCTCTCCAGGAACAGAACACGCTCCTGGGATCCCAACCTCCCCTCTACCAGACCTGCCACATGCCCTCGCTCTCCTCTCCCTGCGCGCCATACCCTGCCCTCCCCATGCCTGGGGGATGGCAAAGATGGTGTTGACATAAATGGATGCTTTTGTCACTTCCTGCCCCAGATTCTCAAGCATCCTCGGATACTGCTTTCCCCTCCTTCTCCTGCTGGCTGAACTTCCATAGCCCACTCCTGTCCCTGGAAAGAATCAAGCTCTGACTGACTTCACAATACTGCTTTGCCCTTACCTCCCATGGATATCGCTCAGGTACTAACCCGAGGATGCCATGCCCAAGGAGGCAGGAACTGCCTTTGTCCTTGCTCTCAACTCCAGCCCCAGCAGACACATCGGCGCACCATTTCCCTTTGACAAAATCCATTGGCCCCCACCCAGCTGAATACAAGGTCTTTTCCCCTGGGAAATTCCAGCCCATCCTGGGTGCCTTGTCCTTGACTCAAAGGCAGATCCAGTGTGAACTCAGCATTGGCCCCTCCAAGGAGGAGCTGGGCCAGCTCCCACAACATACCTTTCACCTTCTAAGCCACGTAAGGGATCACTGGTTGATAACTGTCTGGGCTATAAGCCGTCCCTGTCCTCCCTAGGAGCTCATGATTTAAAAAATCAGGTGAGGCAACCGCGTGCTACAGCGCGTTTCGGAAAGTGACAAGGAGACAAACCCCCATCACGATCAGGGCCTTTTGCGGGCCCCAAATCCCTACTGCTTCAGGCCTGGAGAAAGCCTCTGGGGCTTCATCACAGTTTGTTTTCACCGTTCTAATAATTCATAATGACCACGCTCCGAAACCTGCCCCAGGGCCTTCTCTCCCGCAGCAACAGCGACTGCCCATTTTTCTGTCCCCTACCCAAACCCACAGCCCGCATGCCTGCTCTTAAGGGAGTGGAACTGGGGACGTGATCTGATCAGTGGGGAGCTCTCAACCAGCGGGGCCAGGACGTCGAAAGGCGGGTGCAAGGAACCTCGGTGTCCACGCGGGGCATTTGGAGAGCCTGAAGAGCGAAGGGAGGACAGCAGAAACGGTGGGAACGGAACAGACCGTGCCGGGTTCATCTCCGCACGCCCGGCTCCATCCCAGGCTCCGAGGCCCGAAGCGGCTCCCTTCGGCGCCACCTGGCGGCCGTCGCGCGCGAGCGGACCGCGGACCCAGCGCGGGTTCCCCGCCTGCGGGGGCCGGTTTCCGCGGAAGCCGGTTCCCGCGGGGCGGACGGGCTTGGGGGAGGGGGCGCCCAGCTTGGAGAGCCGGGACCGCGCGGCCCGGGGCGCGGAACGTCTCTGGATTCGGGCGGACCCCACGACCCCCGCCAGGGACTGAGAAGACCCGGGGACGCCGGCCCCTAGCTGCCGCAGACAGGCAGTCGCGGGCCGGAGCGCTGCGGGACGCTGGGCGCCCGAGTCAACGTGCGCGCACCCGCGCGCCACGCGCAGCATCCCGCACCAACGCGCGCGCGCACGCACGCTCCGACGCTTGCCCGTGCCGGCCCGTCTCCCACGCAGCGGGTGGTGGGCACCCGAGCCCAGTGCTGGGGAGTGGGAGGCCTTTCCGAGGGGCGCACTCCCGCGGGCACACCGCTGCACGCTTTTTCCACCCTCACCTGGGGAGTGGGGACGCCGCCGCGGCCGCACTGTTCCCATGGGTGACCCCCTGGAGGGCGGGTCGTGGGGTCCGTGCGGCCCAGGCCCTTCCGAGCAGGCTGGGGGCTCCCGGGCCAGGCCGCTCCCACCTGCCGGCCGTGGCGGCCAATGAGAGCCTGGTCTGGTGATGTCATGCCCCGACCGGACCCTGGTGACGAAAGTCCCAGGTCACCCGTCAGGGAACCAGAGCAAACCCACCCGCGGGGGTTCCGGAAGTTTCCACTGCGGCAGCAGAGTGCGGCCTCGCCCCACAGCCTCGCGCGTGCCACTACGTTTTGCCTTCTGGGGTGTCCCCGAGTCACCTCTCCCTTGCCCCGGGGGTCTTCTTCCGTGGGGCCCCCCTTCATTTCCACTCGTGATCTCGTGTCCTCATCTGCATTCCCACAGGTGTGCCCTCATCCCCCAGGAATGTCCCACGTCACCTTTTCTCCGCCAGTACCACCCCGGACCCCTAAGAGGGGTCCTCAGCCACACTTTCACGTGCGGGTCCTCCCATGCCACCCCCGTTGTGTCGTGGCCAAGGATGTGCATTTATTCGACTCCCAGTCCCGACCGAGGCTGTCAGTGTGTCCGAGTGTGTGTCCGTCCGTCTGTGACTGTCGGTCACCGTTTGTCTGGAGCTGTCACTGGCTGCGACTGTCCGTCTACGTGTCTGTCTCCGCGGCTTCTGTCCGTCTGTCACTGTGGGTGTCTGCTCCGCCGCTGCAGGTCTTTCCGTCGTGTCACTATGTGTCTGTCCGTCTGTCGGCGTCTGGCACTGGAGTCCGTCCGGGGCCCCCGGGGTCTCTGGGTCTCGCCTCCGAGGGAGGGAGAGGGAGGGGAGGTGGCAGCCCGGGAAGGCGGGGAGGGGCGGGGGCGGAGACAGTGGGCGGGGGCGGGGGCGGGCGGGGGCGCCGTGCGGCCCGGAGGGGGTGTGTGCGGGGGGCCGGAGGCGGCGGCTGTCAGAGTCGGCTCAGCCAGCGCCGGGGAACATCGGCCGCCTCCAGCTCCCGGCGCGGCCCGGCCCGGCCCGGCTCGGCCGCCTCAGGTGAGTCTCCCGCCCCGGCCGGGACTCTCCCCCGGCCCGCGGCCCATTCCGCGTCCGGGAAAATGTGCGCTCCCGGAGGGATCCAGGCCCCCCAAGCGGGACGCCCACCGCGCCCCCGGGCCTGCCCAGCGACGCCCCCCGCCGCCCCACACTCATCCTTAACTCTTCCCTCGCCGCCGCATACTTACGGTCGTCCGCGCGGGAGCCCGCACCCCGGAGGGCCGGCCGCCGCCTCTGCTCTCGAATTCCTGGGGGGGACCCCCGAGCGCCCCTTCCCCCGCCCGCCCCCAAGTGTGGGGCCACTGGAAGACGCCCCCTCCTTGGGGCGGAACCCGAGCTGCGCATGTTGCTGGCGCCGGGCTGACTACCCCCCCCCACCCAGATCCCGCAACCCCAGCGCCCCTGCCCAGCGCTCAGCCGAAGCCCCCTCCGAGGCCCAGGCGTCCCCCTCCCACGGGGACTCCGTCTCTATTTGGGGAAAGGGGAGGCTCAGCGGAAGCCCCGAGTTATAATTAGCCCCACTCGGGTTTCCTAGTTAATCCCCAGCACCACCACCACCACCCCAGCCTCAGGGCGGCGGGGGTTGGCTGGGTGAGAGGTGACCGCCGCGAGAGGGGGGAGTTCCGACCCGGGGAATTTTGATCCCTTGGCTGGAGATGCCGGAACCACAGCAGCTGCTGCCCCAAAATAGCGCCCTCGCCCCTGCAGCCGGGGATCTCCGGAGCTCCGAGAACACAGGCGTCCCGGTTCGCCCTTCAGACCCCTCCGCAATGCCCGCGAGCCTCCAGACCCCCGCCCCGAGTTCCCGGCTCTCGGACTCCCGGGGCGGGGAGTGCCGTTCTTTTCTCGGTCTCTACTGCCCCCCACTGGCGGCAGCGTGCCCCGTAGCATCGGATGGATGGGGGACTCCAGTCCTGGGGGACCGGGGCTGGCGACCCTGATCGCTGAGGCTAGGCGAGACGAGTGCGCAGCTGACCGGCACCCACGGGTACCAGCGCCCCGTGCCAGACAGTGGATGAGGAGGGGCAGGGCAGGGTGGGACAGGGTGTGGAGTAAGCAGGATTTGGGGTACCCCGAGACCTGTAGCTCCCACAGCCTTGAATGCCCAATCCAGCCCCCAGGGCCCCCCCTGCCGCCCCCGACCCTGGCCAACTCAAGAGAGCCTGCGCCTTCAGGCCACCACCACCACCACCACCACCACCACCACCACCACCACCACCACCGCAAGCCTCCCCATCAGCGCCTCCCGTCAGTGAGGGCCCCGCCCCTGTCTGGTGGCCTGTGTGTGGATTGCGGCCTCTGGTGCGGGTGCCTGCGCTGCTCCGGCTGGGCCCAACGCAGTCCACCCAGCTAGGGGAAGGAGGTGAGGGTGGTGGGCGCTCAGTGGGGCAAGAGAAGGGATAGCCTGGCAGGCCTCATCTCTGTTGCCTCCGTTGGTCTGTCTGGGTGTCGTGTGTATGCCCGATCTCTGTCCCCTCTTGCTTCTCTGTCTGCCTGTGTCCTTGTCTTGGCCTGACTCCCTCCTTCCGTTTCTCTCCAGTCTCCCAACCTGCCCCACCTCCTCTGCAGCTCCACGATAACCCCTGGGCAAGAGTGTTACCTAATCTCCTCGCTCCTGGCAGCCTCAGACCTTCACCCTCTGCCTTTCTGTCTCCCAGCAGACGCCTGCCTGGCCTGGCAGCCATGAGGCCCCCCTGGTGTCCCCTGCACACGCCCTCCCTGGCTTCCCCAATCCTGCTCCTCCTCCTGTTCCTCCTGGGAGGAAGGGCAGAGGCTGAGGACCCGGAGCTGCTGGTGACTGTGCGTGGGGGCCGGCTGCGGGGCATCCGCCTAATGGCCCCTGGGGGCCCTGTCTCCGCTTTTCTGGGCATCCCCTTCGCAGAGCCACCTGTGGGCCCCCGTCGCTTTCTGCCACCAGAGCCCAAGCGGCCCTGGCCGGGGGTGCTGGACGCCACAGCCTTCCAAAGTGTCTGCTACCAATATGTGGACACCTTGTACCCTGGCTTCGAGGGCACCGAGATGTGGAACCCCAACCGTGAGCTGAGTGAGGACTGCCTCTACCTCAATGTGTGGACACCATACCCCCGGCCTGCGTCCCCCACCCCTGTCCTCGTCTGGATCTACGGGGGTGGCTTCTACAGCGGGGCCTCCTCCCTGGACGTGTATGACGGCCGCTTCCTGGCCCAGGCTGAGGGGACCGTGCTGGTGTCCATGAACTACCGGGTGGGAGCCTTTGGCTTCTTGGCCCTGCCAGGGAGCCGGGAGGCCCCAGGCAATGTGGGTCTACTGGATCAGAGGCTGGCATTGCAGTGGGTGCAAGAGAACGTGGCCGCCTTCGGGGGCGACCCAACGTCAGTGACTCTGTTTGGGGAAAGTGCCGGTGCTGCCTCGGTGGGCATGCACTTGCTGTCCCCTCCTAGCCGGGGCCTTTTCCACAGGGCTGTGCTGCAGAGCGGTGCGCCCAACGGCCCCTGGGCCACGGTGGGCGTGGGAGAGGCCCGCCGCAGGGCCACACTGCTGGCCCGCCTCGTAGGCTGTCCCCCAGGGGGTGCTGGTGGCAATGACACAGAGCTGGTTGCCTGCCTGAGGACAAGGCCCGCTCAGGACCTCGTAGACCACGAGTGGCACGTGCTGCCTCAGGAAAGTGTCTTCCGCTTCTCTTTCGTGCCTGTGGTGGATGGAGACTTCCTCAGTGACACACCCGAGGCCCTCATCAATGCTGGAGACTTCCACGGTCTGCAGGTGACTAGTGGCTGGAAGGGTTGGAGCTGGTTCCTCTAGGCCTGTTCTCCCACCCACCCCCAGCCCCCAGGCCCCTGGGGACCCAGGCATGAAGGCTCCTCAAGATCCAATTCCCAAAGGCCTGGGCTTCTGGCCCCATGGCCACCCCCCTCCTCCCTGAGAGCTCAGATCCTGGGGTGGTCAGTGGGGCAGAGAGAAAAGGAAACATGGGTATATTTTCTCTTTCTCTCTGTCCCTTCCCCAACTTCCTACTCTTTTCCTCCATGGTTCTGGGGTCTATAACTATTGATCTCTCTGGCTCTTTGTCCATCTGTTTCTGTCTGCCTGTCTGTCTGTGCCCCCCCCCCCATCCCTCCATCCTGTCCCTTCAGGTGCTGGTGGGTGTGGTGAAGGATGAGGGCTCCTATTTTCTGGTTTACGGGGCCCCAGGCTTCAGCAAAGACAACGAATCTCTCATCAGCCGGGCCCAGTTCCTGGCCGGGGTGCGGGTCGGGGTCCCCCAGGCGAGTGACCTAGCTGCCGAGGCTGTGGTCCTGCATTACACAGACTGGCTGCACCCTGAGGACCCAGCGCGCCTGAGAGAAGCCATGAGTGATGTCGTGGGAGACCATAACGTCGTGTGCCCCGTGGCCCAGCTGGCTGGGCGACTGGCTGCCCAGGGGGCTCGGGTCTATGCCTACATCTTTGAACACCGCGCCTCTACGCTCTCCTGGCCCCTGTGGATGGGGGTGCCCCATGGCTACGAGATCGAGTTCATCTTTGGACTCCCTCTGGAACCCTCACTAAACTATACGGCCGAGGAGAGAACCTTTGCACAGCGACTGATGAGATACTGGGCCAACTTCGCCCGCACAGGGTCAGCAGTACTGAGGGGAGGAGGCCCCCAGGAGCCAGAGAAGCAAGAGAAGGGGACAGGGAGAGAGGCAGAGGCGGACAGACTGGGACAGACCGAAAGGGCAGGTCCAGTAGCGACCAGGAGAGGGGGGAGGGAAGCGTGGAGAAGAGAGACAGGAAGACAAAGAAGTTACCGTAGGACTTAGGAGCTAGAACTGTAGACCGCTGGGTTCAGGTGGGCCAGCGATACATTCACATGGATGTGTAGTAGCATTTGACTGCCCATGTATATGTAGTCACACACCGGTTTACCTGTCCGAAGAAGGGGACCACAACTCCCACATCACACGGGTGTTGTCAAAAGCAAAAACAAGATGTTTGTAGAGCTAGGACTGAGCCTGCTTACACAGTAAGGGCTCATAAATCCTAGCGATGTTTTAAATGGGAGAAACAAAGACAAAGATGGGGCAGTAAAGCTGAGGGAAAGGCAGAAAGAGGGAGGGCAGGAGGAAAGGGATGGCTCTAGCTGATGGGGGATCCGGGAGACCAGAGGGAAGGGTTAAAGAGGTGTTGGGAAGGAGGGGATGTGTTCTCCAGGGAGCCAAAGAGGGCTCGGGTCAGGGGGCAGCCTGCCTCCTCCTGCTGTCCATCGCCAGTCCACAGTCCCTAGGGCGGGCGGGGCAGGCTTGCCTGAGGCTGAGCCTTCCCTTTCCTTCCGAAGGGACCCCAATGACCCCCGGGACCCCAAAGTCCCGCAGTGGCCACCGTACACGGCGGGAGCGCAGCAGTACGTGAGCCTGAACCTGCGGCCGCTGGAGGTGCGCCGGGGGCTGCGCGCCCAGGCCTGCGCCTTCTGGAACCGCTTCCTCCCCAAGTTGCTCAGCGCCACCGGTATGCAGGGGCCAGCGGACAGGGGCTGGGCGGAGGAGGGCAGAAAAGGGGCGCGAAAAGAGAGAGGGGAGTGGGAGCCGGCCGGGTGTAACCCCTCTCTTCTCCCCCCACCAGCCTCGAAGGCTCCCAGCACCTGCTCAGGCCCCGCCCATGGGGAGGCTGCCCCGAGGCCCAGGCCCGGCCTTCCCCTGCCCCTCCTTCTCCTCCTCTTCCTCCACCTCTCCCGGCTCCTGCGGTTGTGACCACGGCCACTTACCCACCCCCCCGGCCTCAGGGGGCCCCTCCTCTAATGAGTGGTCGGACAGTGGGGAAGGGCCCCACTCAGGGATCTCCGACCTAGTGCACCCTCCCTCCTCAAACCGACACTCAGACCGGCCAGGGCTGGGAGGGGGTGGTGACATATGACCCATCTCAGGGACCCACACGCCTTTGTTGTCTAAATGGAAATGAAAACGCCAATTTTCTTTTTTTACAAAATTATTTGGAGCCGAAGCCTGGTGTCGGGGGCAGAGGGAGGGCCAGGCGCTAGACAGCACCCCCTAGTGGGGCTATAACAGTCAACCATTTCTGTCTCTTCTCTTTTTCCCACCAACCTACGGATCCTCCCTCTTCTGATCCTTTCTGTCCCACTGTCTTCCGGTCATTTTCTCCTCCCCCACCCCTTCCTTCCCGCCATCCTGCTCTGGCCCCTCCTCCACTCCCATCCGTCCTCTGGTCTTCTGTCTTTCGCATATTCTCCTGATCCTATTTCCACTGTCCTGCGTGCCCCCCTGCATTCTCCTTGTATTCTGCACTCACGCCCCCCCCCCCCACCATGTACGTTCCCTGACCTTCCCCTTGTCCTCCTCCAACCCACTTGCCGGGCGCCCTGGCCGCAGACACACTGGACGAGGCGGAGCGCCAGTGGAAGGCCGAGTTCCACCGCTGGAGCTCCTACATGGTGCACTGGAAGAACCAGTTTGACCATTACAGCAAGCAGGATCGCTGCTCAGACCTGTGACCCAGACGGGACCCCCACGTCTCCCCGCCCTGCTCGCCCCGCCCGGCCCACTAGCTGTATATACTTATTTTAGGGCTGGGATATAATACGGAGGAGCCCTAGACCCTGCCCCCCTCCCCGAGTATCCCCGGAGGCTCCCCGTCCTCTGCATGTCTCGGGCCGAGCCCCTCCCCCGCGGTGCCTTCGCCCCTCTGGGCTGCCAATAAACTGTTACAGCCACAGCAGTGTGCGCGACTAGGGAGCGGGGAGCGGGCCTCAAACACCGGGGCTGAGTAGACAGAGCGGAGCGGGTGTGACAGGCACCCGAACTTGCAGACCTCAGGAGCGGGGCGGAGCGTGCCGGGTCCCACCACGCTACCCGGCCGCGCCCGCCGCCCCACCTCACGAGGCGGGGCTCGCGCCTGCGCAGTAGCGACGGCTGCGCGGCGGTGCATTGTGGGAGCCCTGCGGGTGGCGCTTTCCCCGCAGCTGCTGCTCGGGACTCTGCGCTGCGGGAGACCGGCGAGAACGTCCCCGAGAGCCCGCGCTCCGGTCCTGCCGGCGGCTAGCTCAAGACCCAGGTCCGAGAGGAAGCGCTGGAGCCGGAGTTCCGTCCGCGCCATCAGGAAGCGTCTGCCCGACCTCGGACCCCGCCGCCCGCCCTGGAGCCGCTGAAGGACGTCCACCTGGGCCTGGCCCCGCCCACCCGCGGCCCCGCTCGCCTGGCCCTGCTCTCGGGCCACTACCTTTACTATCACTACGGCTGCGATGGCCTGGACGACCGGGGCTGGGGCTGCGGCTACCGCACTCTGCAGACGCTGTGCTCGTGGCCAGAGGGCCGGCCCGCGGGCGTGCCCGGACTGACCGCCGTGCAGGCGGCTCTGGAGGACATGGGTGACAAGCCCCCCGGGTTCCGGGGCTCCCGGAGCTGGATTGGTTGTGTAGAAGCCAGCCTCTGCCTCGACCACTTCGGAGGGCCCCAGGGACGCCTGTGTCACGTACCCCGTGGAGCAGGGCTTCAGGGGGAACTAGAGAGGCTTTACTCCCACTTCGCTGGGGGCGGGGGGCCTGTAATGGTTGGGGGAGATGCAGATGCCCGGTCCAAGGCCTTACTGGGAGTCTGCCTGGGTCCAGGCACAGAAGCCTATGTTCTGGTATTGGACCCTCACTTCTGGGGTGTTCCGAAAAATCCCAGTGACCTACAAGCAGCTGGGTGGGTACGATGGAAAGAGGTAGGCACAGCCTTTGACAGCAACTCCTTCTACAACCTGTGTTTGACCAGCTGCAACTCCCAGAAGCAGCAGCACGCCCTGGACTGAGGCTCAGGTCCCAGAATGGAGACTATCTCTGGACCCAAACATACCTAAATAAACCCTTTACTCCAAGGCAAAAGCTGCCTGGGTCTTTGGAGTCACTAAAATGGTGCAGCTCTGCTAATTATGGCCCCAGCCAATCTTTGGGAGAATTTGGGGAGGTACATAATAAATAATCACTATGGAAGTGCTTTTATTGGCAGTAGGGCTGAACGTACAAAAAAAATTATCAGCTGGATAGGACCAGGCATTCACAATTCTAGACGAGGCCAGGAGTGAGCAGTAGAGGGCTCAGAAGAAGTCCACATCATCTGGAGCGTCCAGGTCACGGTATTCCACAATGGCCCGTGGGTCTCCTCGGACCATCCTGTGAGATACGGAAGAGGTAAGGTAGGAGGACAGCTTGAGGGTCCCTGAAAGGGAGCTTGAAGAGGGCAAGAAAGCTTGGACTTCTTAGCTCATTCTCACCTGTTCCGAGGCTTTCCGGGATAACCTCCTTGGCCTCGGAAGGCATCATAGTTCCCTCGGCCAGCACCATAGGGGGCGTGAGGGTATGGAGGCCCTCCCGTGGGGACCGCAGGGCGGACAGCACCAGCTACACAAAGAGATTGGGGTTGAGTTGAAAATCTGTGACCTCAACTATACCTTGGTTTAGCTTCCTTTCTCCCAGCCCCTCGCGGCCACTAAGCCCTTTCAAGTCTTCCCCTATACTTACCTCCATAGCCCAAGATGGGGGGCCGGGGCTGACCATAGGGCATCAGGCCCTGGGGAGTCTGGTGTGGGTAGGGGAGTCCCGGCGTCAGGCCTGGGGGGAGTACAACATGGACAGAAACATGAATTACTGCGGGAGGGGGGAGGGGGATGGGAGGTGGGGAATGACAACTGACTTTTAGGAATACTGCCTGAGTGGAAAAGAATGTTTTCAGAGGATCATAGGATAAAGAGAACCAGGAGTCCTTGATAGTCAAGGGAGAGGGAATGTGGCAGACCCTCATGGATCGTATCTTACTCTGGGCAGGGCCAGGTGGCTGAGCCGGCTTGATCTCCGGCAGAGCCGGGCGCTTGGCATCAGTGAGAAAGTTGTTAAAAAATGCAACCTCCTTCTTCACTTCCTCAATCTTCTCTGCATGCTTGTTGAAGATATGTTTGCGTACAAACTCAGGGCCCTGGGTAAAGAGAGACTGGATCAGAACAGAGCAAGCAATGTGCAAGGCTAATCGACCTCCCCGCCCACCAGTTCCAGAGCCAATTCCTCCCCAGGCCAGAGGCGGCTTCCTGGCTCACCCCCTTCCGCCCACAGTTCTAACACAGCTCCCTACCATCCCAGACCTTGAATTTCTTGCCACTGAGAGGGCATAGCCACTTATCCTTGCCCAGTTCCTGGGTGTTAGAGGTGACAAACTTCTCCACTTCCTGCTCGGGGTCTTTGCGCCCCATCTTCTGAGCCTCTTCCTCAGAAAGAGATTCCCGCACACTCAGCAGTGGAGTCAGCTTCTCCTCAAATGTCTTCTGCCACTCTAGCACTGTGGTTTGGGAACAGGGACAAAAGCGAGCTGGAGAAGGGAGCCAGAAGCAAGGAAGGGACGAGGGGCACCTGGCTGGCTCAGGGTATGTGGCTCTTGATCTCAGGGGTCCTGAGTTTGAGCCCCACGTTAGACAGAAAGATTATTTTAAAATATTTAAAGAGGGAGGGAAAAAAAATGCGAGGCTGGGAAGGCACTGCTCCCAGAACACATCTACGACCAGAGGCAGCTGAGAAAGGGAAACCAAAGGGGACTCGGGAGTGGCTGGGAGCCCACCTTCTCCGTGACTGATGCGGTTGGGAGGCATGGGCCCCCGAACATGGATGATGCCACAGCGGTTGGGCATCTCATCCTCATTGGGGTACTCGCAAGTGTTATAATAATCCAGGGAATGCACAATGCGCAAATAGAGAAGGAGTTTGTCCAAAACCTGAGAGAAATCAAAACCCGTTGAGTTCACCATGCTCTCCTGGGCCCTCTGCTGCCCCAAACCAGGAAGGACCCTTGCCCGCCTGCTCTAGCTGGCACCTTGATCAGTTTTTCATCCCGCTCCACGTTGATCTCTGCCGGGTTCCCTTCCTTAGGGGGCTCCTCAGGGGGAGCCCCCCCACTGCTCCCCAGCAGCTCCTCCTCCTCTGCACTCACTTCCTCAATCAGATAGTCAGTGATGTTCTTCAAGATTGGGTTCTGGGAGGGCAGACTCTGGGAAGGAGGAAGAAGAAGGGCAAGTGAGATGACAAGAGAAAACTCTGAGGCAGACAGATAGTCCCAGCAGCTCCTCATCAAGCAGAAAGGAATCCAGGGTTCCCCTGGCCTGTTACCACTGCTTCGTTATTTGTCTTTTCCTTACTTATTCTCTCTTAGCCAATACATCATCACTATGCCAGTCTGTTCTAGTGGAAGCTGGACATGCTGCTCAGATAGGCTGAGAACAGGGGATTAACGCTACAGACAAGACCAGAGATGCCCACAGCAGAAGACACGGTATGGGCTGCTTCTGGAGAAGTTTCACGGGAGTCACTGACTGTTGGCAGAGGAGGTGTCCCGGGCTCCGAGGCCCAGAGCTGGGTCCTGTCATCCAGCGTATGTATCAGCTTGGCGGCCAGCTTGATGTCGTTGCGCACTATCTGCTTGTGCTGGGTAATGCCGTTGATGTTGCGGACTCGGCGAGTCAGGTCTCTGTTCACACCAGGGCTCAGCTCACACTCCCGGAGCTAGAGGGAGCCAACACAAAGCTCACCAACACTTGCCCAGGAAGCAGCAGCTCCAGGAACTGGCCTACTGACAGGACCAGCGACTGGACCGTGAGCTCCCCGAGAACAGGGACCAGGAGCGTCTTACTCACAGACACCGGTATACGCTTAATGTGAGCAGACTGGACGGTCGGGGGGGCGGGGCAGAATGAATGAATCAAAGACCAAAGGAATCAGAGATTGTGTGCAGCACAGAGAGCCCATTCCCAGCACTTACTCGGATATTCTGCAGGTTCCAACAGATCTCTTTGATGTTAACGCTGCGGTCAAAGGTCACCCAGCCACGACGGAAAAACCTGCAGAAGGAAAGGTCAGCATAACCCTGGGGTGGAAGGGATCCTGGCCATCACCCTCCCCCTGTGCCGTATCTCCAGGGTATCCAGGGTCACTCTCCTCCCCACGCCTCACCTCCTCTCCGGCTGGGGCTCTGACAGCGCCACACGCATAAAGCCTGGGTATCTTTTACAAAGCTGGAAAAACAGAGGAACAGAAACCCCACTGAGTGATTCAACGTTTCACTTCTTCCTCCAATCCCCCTGTCCTCAGAACCCTGGGACTGCCTTGACTCTTTCCTCAGGTTAGGAAACACCAATAAAGGGCTTAAGAGTAATGGCACTTAAAGGCCAATGGGGCGATCGGGGCCAGCCCACAGAAGGCATGGGCCCATGAGAAGGAGCTTCCCTGTTGGAGAAACGGGTATACATCAGAAGTAGAGTCACAGTACCTTCTCCCCGCCTCACCAGCTCCCCGACCCTGCCACCAAAGATGGAGCCCGGGTGCCATTCTTGCCCCCATGACCGCTCTTCCCCACTCACAGAAATGATCTCTGCCCGCGAGATGTTGGGTGCAATGTTGCGCATGAAGAGGGAGCAAGTCTTATGGAGGGGCCGAGGTTTACATTCCAGCCCAGGAGTGTCCTTAGGCTTCTCCCTTTCTTCTTCTTTGGGCTTCTCCTTTTCCTTGAGTGCCTCTTCTGGGCAGAAAGTGGTGGCAATTGGGGGATTTTTTTATTGTTGATTTTGGAGGGGAAGACGGAGAAGCAGTCACACTCCCACCTCCACACCCTCATCTCCCAAAAGGGCCGCCCCTGATCAATTTCACCCACTCCCACCTCCCCTACCCCTATTCAGGAGGAAGAGAATGGACTAGAAGCAGAAAATAAAACCCACCAGCCTCCTCCTTCTCTTCCTCAGCTTGGCCACTCTCCGACTCCGACTCTGACTCGGACACACTGCCTTCGTCAAAGCTGTCGTCAC
Source organism: Mustela nigripes (assembly GCF_022355385.1). Taxonomy (NCBI): domain Eukaryota; kingdom Metazoa; phylum Chordata; class Mammalia; order Carnivora; family Mustelidae; genus Mustela; species Mustela nigripes. The sequence continues at coordinate 7,450,675 of NC_081567.1, read as the reverse complement.
CACTGTGCTTCCTGTTCCGCTTCTTGCTACTCTGTGAGCCACGGCAGGAGGGTGGGGAGTCAGGTAACCAGGCCCCTGGGCCCGACACTGATCCCGCGGCAAGAGATACCCTACCTTTTTGGCATCTTTCTCAGAGTCGTCTTTCTTCTCTTCCTTGTCCCCATCACCCTCAGATTTCTTAGTTTTGTCATCGTTAGAACTGTCGTTCTCAGCCTGCAGGTAAAGACAATCCCAGGCATGTCCATCTCCCCGCAACCTTGATCAGAATGCCGGCCCCTCCCTAGCCCTCCGCCTCTCCTGGACCCATCACACAGCCCTCCAGGACCCCGACCACTGAAGCTGCCCCGTCACCCTCCCCAGGCGCTCACAGGCAGCGCCCAGCAAGCCCCGCCCGGACCTGTTTGCCGTCTTCTTTCTTGTCGTCCTTCTCATTGGCCTTGCGCTCTCCGTCCCCCAGGCCCGGCCCGGCCCGACCTTCTTCTTTCTTGCTGGGCTCCCCAGGCTTTCCTGCCTGCTCCTCCTCCTGCTCCTGCTCCAGGATGCGCAGATCATTCTCGGTCCCTCCTTCCATCTTAATCACCGCTACCAACAAAGGGAGCAGAGGTCACAGTGGCCCTGGCCTTTAGCCTCTGGCTCATCAACTGACTTCTGTTGCCCAACCAAGCAAGACCTTGGTCACCACACATCCTCCTCCCCTCCCAGTCCACACACCTGCATCCAGCATCTTGACAATGGCATCAGCTTTGTCTATGTCCAGGAGAAGATTATCAAACCAGCCACTCTCCATGAGGGACAGGAACACCCTCAGTCGGTTCTGCAGGGCCCCCCGGGCCTCCTGCCGACGCTTCCCCACCTCATCTGGGTGGTACTTAGACCGAAACCTGGGAAGGAAGTAGGGAGGGAAGAGACAAAATAGTCACTGGATGCCATGACCAGGACATGGGGAGGGGCCCAGGCAAGTCAGGGCTTAGTCCCCATCCTCTCACACCCACAAAAAACTATGAAAGCAGAAAGACTGGGGAGAGGGGTGCACTAGAACCACCCAATACCCCCAAAAGGAACCAGAGGTTATGCTCTGAGAAGATCTGGGGGACAGCCAGGAACTAAGAGCTCTGGATTTGGGAAAAGCAATGACTACAGGGGGAGGCCAGGGTTAGAGAGGCAGAATGATTGCCCTGAGTCTCTGGGAAACGCTAAGTTAAAGAAGTGTAGTTTCCCAAAGCTTCCAAGAGGAAGGCTAAGCAGCAGGCCCCAAAGAACCTCCCTCTCCTTGCCAACCCCCAGCTAAAATCATTACAGGATGGCTCCCACCAACTCCCTCCATCCCTAGGTGGAAGACAGAGGGAAACCTGAAATGCACCAGATAGGAAAAGCCAAAAAAGGCAGAAAAGCTTTCTCCCCGCCTGGGAAGAAAAGCAGATGGTGGAGGGACAGGGAAAGACCAAAGGGAGAAACTGAAGTGCCCTTATAACGTCAGGTACTGCCCACAGGGAGAGAGAGAGGAGAGGGGTAGAGGATTAGGATGGAGCATGGAAAGAAAACATTTAAAATAGGACCTTGAGGGGGGAAAAAAAGAAAAAACAGAAGAAATGAGGAGTATGAGAAAAAGCAGAAAGCCAAAGTGTGAGGAAGTCCCAGAAATCGAAAACAAAGGGAAAAAACTGAAGGCCAGAAAAACTGGGAAAAAAAAAAAAATGGGAAACAAGTGGTTAGGCGAGGAGCAAGGACAGGGATGGAGAAAGAATGAAAAGTACCAGAGAATGAGACCAAGGCACAGAGAAAGAAGAAAGAGGGGACAGTGACAGACAAAACAGAACCACAAGTTGAGCGTGAGAGGAAAGGAAAGCCGCAGGCATCACCTCCAGGATCTTTACCTTGGCCGCTTGGTCAAACAGAGCTCAAGATTTAACTAGCCGCGCCCAGGGCCCATGCTGGCAGGTGGGCCACCGGCTGGCTCCTGGCTGGGGCGTCCCGGCCCAGATGCCCCACCCCCGCGGGGCTCCGCGGTGGGGGCCCTGACTGACTAGCTGCCTGAGCAATCACATTCAGCTAAACCGCTGCATTGTGCACAGCAGTGCCCTGCCTGTCTGCCTGGCCGGGGCAGCGCAGCTCAGCCCAGGGGGCTCATGTATGGGCTGGGTATGGTGGGGGTGGAGGTGGGTTTGCTCCGAGCTCCGTCGATGAGCGGGTGTAGTTCCCAGTTCTGGCTCTTTTCAAGGAGGAGGAGCAGAAAGAGGATGAGGAGGAGGAGGAGCAGGAAGGGGGGAAAAGATGGTTGATTAAAATTAAAACATCCACAAAAGGAAAAAAATTAAAACTCTTTTTCTGTCAACGACCCTGAGATCTGTGCTTTTTCTTGTCTGGATTCACTCGTTGCTTTTGGGAGAACAGCACAGCCACACCGGGTCCCGGCGATCAGGGACGACAATGACCCCATACCAGCGAGTGGGAAGCAGGCTGTCTGCTGCCCCAAGGGAACAGGTGGCTCTGGCCAGCTGCCTGGAGGTGTCCCACTCACTGAGGACAGAGGGGAAGCGAGGTGGGGTGGGAGGCCGTGGCAGACGCTGAAGTGAGGAGGAGAACCCATCAGCCAGTGCTGTTGTACTTCCCATCCCCCACCCCCAGGAAGTTCTGGATTGGGGAGAAGGGCAAGAGGACAGGGCTGCAGGCTCCGCTGGCGGGGCCAGGGGAAACATGCTCGGGAACAGAGAGGACGAAGACGGGGCACTCACCACTCCTCATCTTTATGAGCCAAAAAGAAATCCTGCATCTGCTGCCTTCGGAAATCCAACTTATAGTCATTGTAACGCTTCACAGCCTCGGTCTCATCCACAGAGTCATCCAATGACAGGAGAAACTCCTTGAAGGTCTTCATCACCGGTGGTGGCACACCCAGGTCAATCTCTGCGATGCTGCCCAGCCTGGGGGGGGCCCGGTCAGGAAGGCCTTGGTGGCGGGGGGGGGGGGGGGGGGGGGGGGGGGGGCCAGGGTAGCCAGCTGCCCCCTTCCTTTGCCCACCACGGACACCACCCCAGGCACCGACTGCTACCACCCCCACAGGCACCCCTCTCTGTCCCTAACCCGCTTCCTGGCTCCAGCCACGGTCCTTGGCAACCCCAATCCGTCCCCCAAAAACCTAACATCTCCCTTCTCCCAAGAACCCCGGAACCCCAGGTCTTTACCTGGCCTGGATAGGCAGAACGTGGTGCTGCATGATGTGGACGTCTGGGTGGCCCCAGGGCTGAGGGGGGCCGTAGGTAGGGCCCCCACCCCCCCCCAGCATAGGGCATCTCATAGCCACTGTGGTATGGGTCAGAGCTGTGCTCATCCCTGAGGGTGGGGGACACAAAAGTCAGACAGAGAAGGGAATCATGTCTCCAGAGCACGACGGAGGATGGGACAGAGGAAGGGGCATATGGAATGTGGTCTCTCACCCAAGGGTTTAGGGGATAAGAAAGATGGGTTTATAAGAAGTCTGAGAAAAGGAAACGATAAAGTCCTCAGTGAGGTGAAGAACACAGCCGGGGCCAAGTGGAACTGAGGCTGAGGAGGGAAGCCAGAGAAACCGTTGCCACCTCACCAGTCTCGCCTCATGCGCTTCTGCGGGGGGCTGAGCTCGTGGCGGGGAGGAGAGAAGCGCTCTCGCCGACTGCGGTCATAATCCCGATATTCACCCCGACTGCGCCGCTCCCGGCCACGGTCCCACTCTCTGGCGATAAGAACGAGCAACGGCATTAGGACACAGCCAGGCATGCTCCTGGACAGGCCCTTCCTATCCCGAAACACACGGCTAAAAGCCCCCAATTATGAAACTATTCTCTAAACAAAAAAGGAAGACTCAGTGATGCCCACTGCCATCATTTCTGCCAGTACCCTCAAGCGGACGGCTCTCCAAGCTTGTTTCGCTTCTCCGCTTTCCGTGGGAGCAGGGATATCAACCATTAACAGGTACGCAACTTATCAAGTGTCTCCCTCACAGCTCACGCAACCTATTGGCTTGCTAATCTTCTGCCTCAGAGCCTAGCAAAGCTGTCCTCTACCCTGCCCCCGTCCGTGTGCCCTGACGTTGGTCATTTCCCCTGTAACTGCAGCCTCTGGTGACCCAATCTCTAGTCCCTCCCACTTCTCTCCTGTCAAAGCGATCAGGGATCTTTCTCAAACATAAATGCAATCATGCCATACCCTTCCTTGCTAAATGCCAGTACGCCACACCGCTCGAAACCTTGGTCCTGCTGTCCTTGCAGTCTCTCCACCAGTTACCAGCCACCCCCATCCCGACCTTAACCAAATAGACATCCTTTGCCCTGGCCCAGGGGTTTTCAAACGTTTGGTCTAGGGACTGCTAGCCACCCCCCCACACACTCTAAAATTACTGCAGGACGCCTGGGTGGCTCAGCCGGTTAAGCATCTGCCTTCAGCTCAGGTCATGATCCCAGGGTACTAGGATCCAGCCCCACATCATCAGGCTCCCCGCTCGCTCGGCGGGGAATCTGCTTCTCCCTCTGTACCCCACCATGCATGCACACACTCGCGTGCTCTCTCTCAAATAAAATCTTTAAAATAAATTAAAAAATGTTTTAAATAAAATTACAGATTAAAGAGCTTTCTTTATGTGGATGACATCAATACTGTACTCAAAACAGAACAATATCTATTAATTATGCAGTTATAAATTAACATGAATTACATTTTTATGAAAGACAGCTATTTTCAAAAAAAATTTTTTTTTTAATAAGCAAAGTGCTACTTGGGGGCACCTGGGTGGCTCAGTGGGTTGAGCCTCTGCCTTCGGCTCAGGTCATAATCTCAGGGTCCTGGGATCTAGCCCTGCATCGGGCTCTCTGCTAGGTGGGGAGCCTGCTTCCTCCTCTCTCTCTGCCTTCCTCTCTGCCTACCTGGGATCTCTGTCTGTCAAACAAATAAATAAAATCTTTAAATAAATAAGTAAATAAATAAAATATTAAAACAAAAAAAAAAAAAGAAAAGAAAGAAAAGTGCCATTGGGGTGCCTGGGTGGCTCAGTTAGTTAAACGCCTGCCTTCGGCTCAGATCATGATCTTAAGAGTCCTGAGATCCAGCCTCACTTCAAGCTCCCTGCTCAGCTGGGAGCCTGCTTCTCCCTCTCCCACTCCCCCTGCTTTCACGCACAAGCTCTCTCACGCTCTCTCTCTCAAATAAATAAAATCCTTAAAAAAAGGAAGAAAGAAAAGTGCCATTGTTTTTGCATTTAACAAATCTTTTCAAGGCCTGGCTTGATACGGACAGCTGAATTCTCATATTTACTTTTTTTTCAAAGATCTTATTTATTCATTTGAGAGAGTGAAACTGAGAAAGCGATATAGATAGAGTAGGAGTGGGGGGAGGGGGTGCCGGGAGAGCAGAGGGAAAGGGAGAAGCAGACTCCCAGCTGAGCAGGGAGCCCTACACGGGTCCAGATTCCAGCACTCTGGGATCTGGGATGGTCGTGACCTGAGCTGAAGGCAGATGCCTAACTGAGCCACCCAGGCACCCCCATATTTACTTCTACATTCAATCTATTGTAGTATGTTGTTTGGTTAAAAAACATGAAGAAAATCTAGCCTCACAGATGCATAGTTGGAAAATGAAATACTCTGGGGTGCCTGGGTGGCTCAATGGGTTAAGCCTCTGCCTTTAATTTGATCTCAGGGTCCTGGGATCAAGCCCCACATCGGGCTCTCTGCTAAGCAGGCAGCCTGCTTCCCCCGCTCTCTGCCTACTTGTGATCTCTCTGTCAAAGAAATAAATAAAATCTTTAAAAAAAAAAAAAAGAAAATGAAATACCTTAATAAATAGTCTTTTCAAGTAACTGAAACTATACTTTGATACTACCCAAAACTTGACAAGAGAGTTTCTTTTTTTTTTTAAGATTTTATTTATTTATTTATTTATTTATTTATTTATTTAAAGATTTTATTTATTTGACAGAGAGAGAGAGATCACAAGTAGGCAGAGAGGCAGGGGGAAGCAGGCTCCCTGCTGAGCAGAGAGCCCTATGTGGGGCTCAATCCCAGGACCCTGAGATCACGACCTGAGCTGAAGGAAGAGGCTTTAACCCACTGAGCCACCCAGGCACCCCAAAACTGGCTTTTTTAAAAAATGCTTGGTGCCACTGCCTTGATTTGCACTAAGACAAAAGCAGTTTTCCCACCAATGCTACAGCACCAACAATGCAAACAGCAACACAGTGAAAACGACAATCCTACCTTAAAGTTGCTATAAAAATACTTCTAACACCACAAGTCCCTGGGGTCTGTGGGCCCGATTTCGAAAACTGCTACTTTATTATCATTTTTTTAGAGGAGGAGAGAGGCAGCGGTAGAGGGAGAGAGAATCTTAAGCAGGATCCTTGCCCAGCCAGGAGTCCAGCACGGGGCCCATCTCCACACTGTGAGATCATGACCTGGGCCAAAATCAATAGTCTGACACTTAACCGAATGCACCCTCCCAGCCACCTCTGAGAACCACTACTTTATTTTTTTAAAGATTTTATTAAAAAAGAAAAAGAAGATTTTATTTATTTTATGAGAGAGAGAGATAGCGAGAGAAGTAACACAAGCACAGGGGAGCTGGAGAGGGAGAAGCAGGCTCTCTGGGGAGCAGGGAGCCCACATGGGGCTCAATCCCAGGACACTGGGATCATGACCTGAGCCAAGGCACAAGCTTAATCACTGAGCCACCTAGGCGCCCCAAGAACTACTTAAAAACAAACAAATAAGAACTAGAACATGGGCTCTTTTCTGCACACAATTTTATGTCCCCAAGTCCAAACTGTTGACTCCACCTGTGCCTGGGGAATTCCCATTCATCTCTCCAAGTCTTGCTAAGTGTCACTTTCCTGGGCTCTCTCCGACATGATCACCTCCAACACGACTCCCCTACTTGAGATCTGCTCCTTCAACTCTTTACCATCTTTATGACGATCCCTCGTACATACTCAACTGCAGCACACCCAAGGCCATTTTGCCCTCCACTCTGGGCCCCAGACTATAGATTATTTAATCACAGTAACTACTTCTTGGCCCTTCTCAGAATTCGGAACACCTCTGACTTTCTTCTTCCTTACAAAACAGAAGGGGAGAAAAAGCACCACATGGTCTCCCCACTGAAGAAATACACGGACTACAGACTGGAAGCTTCCCTGACCTCGTTTTTCAAAATAACACTGAATGAATAAATGCTACGCCAGTAAGTCACCTCAAAGCCCCCCCACCCAGGTTTTGTGATATCCTTTAGATTTAAAAAAAAAATATCGGGCACCTGGGTGGCTCAGTGGGTTAAGCCGCTGCCTTCAGCTCAGGTCATGATCTCGGCTCAGGTCGGCTCAGGTCATGATCTCAGAGTCGTGGGATTGAGCCCCGCATCAGGCTCTCTGCTCAGCAGGGAGCCTGCTTCCCTCTCTCTCTCTGCCTGCCTCTTTGTCTACTTGTGATCTCTGTCTGTCAAATAAATAAATAAAATCTTTTTTAAAAAATCGTTTCTCTTAATTAGTTTTTCGGAAACGATGTCAGATTTCCCTCAATGAAAAAACCTTAAAAATATTTAACTCAAGGGCATCCCAGAACGCGAATGACTAGCTGAGTTAGCCTAACCCTCACTGCCCCAGAGAACTCTTTCTGATTTTAGGGAAGAAACTGAACCACATTCGGCCAGGGAACAGGTCTGATCTGACAAGCCCTCCAGTCCAGTCAACTCTAAAACATCACTTTCTTTGAATCCACCTGTTTCAGGGGTAACTTACAAACAATGAAACTCACGCATCTTAAAGTACATGCATAAATGTTACTTCCTCCTACTCAAACTAGTGGACGTTTCAAAAATCGAGCGGGGGGAAAAAAAAAATCTCTGGCCAACCTCGAATGGGTTGACCGACCCGAAACGGTGGAGTATAAGCGACTTCATGGGGTTCGCTCTATAAAATAGTAATAAAGGCAATGCAATGAGGGCGGAGGGCCACAGAATGAGGCAGGGGGACAAAGCTGGGGCAAAGAAGTCTTACCGGTCATTCCAATCGTCCCCTCGACGTCTTTCATCTCTCTCCCGGGAACGGTCATAGTCGCTGCGCTCTCTTCTGAACTTGTCCCTGCGCCTTCGGTCATACTCGTCATCGCTGTCACCCATGGCGCGGTCTGAGGGGGCCTGGAGCCCAGACAGGGGGGGTCAGGGTGCAGAACAATGACGAGGAGAGGAAAGGCTCCAGAGCCGCTCCGGAGCTGCACGCTCGCCTCCCTCCACAAAAGCCGGCCTTCCGCTGTCCCCTCCATCCTACGCCCTCTCCCCGCGCAGGTGGACTGCTCCAACACTCTACGGGCCCCGGGGGAGGAGGGGTGGGGGGGGGGGGGAGTCTCCCTGCCCACGCCCGCCGGCCGCCCGAACCCGTTCCCGCCCGCCGCATCCCCGGCTCCTCAGGCCCCGCCCCTCCCCCACCTGGGAGCGGTCGCGGCCGTTAGCCTCGCGTTCCCGCGGGCGAGTTTTCCGGGAGACCTGGGCCCGCCTCCTGCTTCGGGCGCGCGACGAGGACGGCGCGGACGATGAGAGGGAGACGCGGGGCTCTTAACGAGAGGGCCAAGGAGACGAAGAGAAAGCGGGACAGCCGGGAATGGGCGGTCGGCGCGCGCCGCTCCCGCTGCGCCCGCGTCACCGACGGAACGGAGCCCCAGCCACAAACTACACCCCCGCGGCCTGAGCTGGAACTTAAAACACACAGCGAGAGGCAGGGAGCGCCCGGGGTTGATGGGAAGGGGCGGGGATCCGGAAGTCTCGCGCGCTTTCCGGAGCGAGAACTGCGCGGACGGCAGTGGTTACGGCAGCCGAGGTGGTCCAAGCGAGGCCTCGGGAGGGCGGTTGGGGTTTCTGGGCTTGAAGGAGACCTTCTTCTTGCCGAGGTCTAAGGTTGCCCTACCTCGGATGTGTCCGGGGCCTGAACCAGTTCGTGTCCAGTTGTTGACCCCCCAACTCTGCTCGGGGAGCCTCCTGCCCTCATGCGGGGCTGTTTCCCCTTATTCTGGCGCAAGGCGCGGAGTTGGGGAGTGCAGGCCTTTAGCACCATTTTAAAGCATCTCCCACCATTTTGTGCTGCGCCAGAGCCCGGCCTTATTGCCGGCTCGGTATTTACCACCTGCAAACCCCTACTACTGCTGTTCTGCCACAGAGGCGCCCCAACTTGTAGGCAAAGCCGCAGACCTGTCTTCTCCCCAACCAGTACTTGGCCTGGTTATAGGTTGAGGTCTTGATCGACAGACGCCGTCTAAATGCACCACCAACCCCGCAGATAACGCCAAGTGCCTGTCCGGGGAGCGGAGTGGAAAGGCTTCATAGGGCATGCTGCAGCCTCACTCCAAGTACCGAGACGTGGGGTGTCTTTACATCAAGTAACTACGTCTGCGAGAGTGCCTAGTGGCGTTGCAAAAAACTAGGTCTAAGAAGACCCAGCCAGGTTCTGATCGTGGCCATCGGGGAACGTGCAGTCTGATGGCTTCTACAAAAAGGCAGACACTCGCAGCAGGTGTGCTTGCATTAGGCTGCTGTGAGAATCAGATGAGACAATACACTTCAAAGTGATTTTGGAAACTCTTGAGGAATTATTATTTCACGATCAGAGGAAGAGGAGACAGCCTTTGGTGACAAAGTTGTAAAGGCTGATGTCAGGGAGGGTGGCTGATGGGAAGGGGGAGTGTTACAATGCTTCTGAAAAGACTCAGCAGTCAGTGGTGACAGTGGCCGAGAGCTCCTGGATGCGCCAGGCACTGCACGCCTTGCACAAGATGTGCCCGTCCAATGGGTAGCAGCCCTGACACTCGCCCTCGGAGGACAGCAGCAGCCCACACTCCTGTGAAGACAGAAGGAACAGCTTTCTACCAGGCCTGGAGCCCTGGGTTCCACACAGCACCCAGGACCCCCAAGAACCTCCCCTTCCCCTTGCCCAGGCCCCCTGACCTCGCACTTGTAACAGCCAATGTGAAAACTGCGATCCAGAGCAACGATTCGTACGGTCTCCTCCTGACCTGGCTCCGGCATGATGGCCCCACCACACACCGAGCATCGCGGGGCAAACTTCCTGCGGGGAGGGGGGAAGGGAACCAACAAGGTTGTTAAGTCCCTGAGCTGGAGGGGACTAACCATGGAAACCAGAGAGGGTCGGATACTCGAGGGAACGGAAGAGGTCCGAGGTATGGTATTGGATCTTAGAAGAGAGAGAGACGGGTAACAAGAAAGAAACAAAGCCAGGGGTGGGAAACTGGAGAGGCTGGGACTGGGGCAAGAAGGAGGAATGAAGATGGGGAGGGTCAACCACCCCGAGCCAAAGATGGGAGATGCGGCCTGACCTGTGGAAGTCCTCGATGCAATGGATCTGGCTGGTGGCATCCACGGTGAAAGGGATGCCATCGAGGCCACGGTGGCACACCACACAGGTGAAGCAGCTGGGATGGTAGGCCTTCCCCATAGCCCGCAGGATCCGGTCCAAGATGGGTTGGGAGCACGTGGAGCACTTCTCCAGGGTGGCCTGTTAGAAAGAAGGGTGGGAAGTTCGGGGCTGAGGCGGCCCAGGCCAGGCAGGCACCTTGCCGGGCCACCCATCTGTTTTCGTAGCTCCCTGCAAGGGATTCAGGGAAAAGCGGCCTTGAACAGATCTGAGTGTAAGTCCCAGCACCGCGGCTTCCTGGAGAAGTGATTTTTGTCTTTGAGCTTCGGTTTCCTTCCGTAGGAATGGCTGCTCCGTCGGGGGGTAGTGGTGTGGGAATTTAACAACATACATCCCCTTAACTCTAAAATAAACGTCTCATGTTTGTAAAGGAGTCTTGTCCTTTCCCTCCAGCAGCCAGTGATTTTGCTACTTTCCTCCCTTCTTTCCTATCGGTTTCGTCCCCTGGCTTTGAGCTCCTCTTCGGGGCTTGGACATCTAGTCCCCACCTTAGATGGAAGCCCCCCACCTCCTGCTGCTGCTGACTCCAGCCCCCAGCCCCCAGCACACCTACTCACCACGTAACAGCTCTCACAGTATGCCCTCCTCTCCACAGCATAGAAATGCTGGCCCCGAAGCTGGGCCCGGCACGTGGAGCACACGAAGCAGCCAACGTGAAAGACGCGGTCCAGGGCCACAACGCCAGCCCCGTCCCCAACCACATCTTCTCCACAGCCGCCACAGCGCCCTGGGGACAAGGAGGGACAGGGTCCATCAGCGTAGATCAGGAAGGTGGACTGGCGGTCCTTCTGACTCTCCAGTCCCCGGTCCCCCGCTCTTCCCACCTCCGGTCTGCCCGCTCACCGAAGTACTCCCCAGTGGGAGGGTGGTTCATGTCGTGCACCAGCTTCTTGGTCAGCCTCTCGAGCTCCTCCTCAGGAGGCTGGCTCAGGGGGACCTGTGAGGGGGGAACCAGGGGTTCAGCGCTCCCTATGCTGTCAGACTCACTGAGGGGACCAGGCAATTCCACCCAAAAGCTCATCTGAAGAGGTCTCAGCCCAGGGCCCCAGGGGCGCACCCCTAGGAGCCAAGGTACAGCTCCCGCTCCTCCCTCTTGTGTCTCCTGACCAGCACCACACCCCTGGGGGATCCAGAGCACCAACACCCCTGGCCTCCGACCACCAGGACATGAAACACCACCCCCACTGCACCCAATCAGTGTCTGTGAGGACCCCCAAATCCCAGTACCCGGGGCTTACCTGGGGCCCGTACCCGCCTCCTCTTCCTCCTCCTGTAGCCTCCTCTTTAACCCCCGGCCCTGGCTCCCGGTGGCTCCTATAGCCAGCCCCCCAGACTTCACCTCGGCCTGGGAGAGGAAAGTGGGGGCCCGGGAGGGCCCCAGAGGCCTGAGAGGCCCCCCGCCTGGGAGGGCCACAGCCTCTCACTGGTTGTGCCACCTTCACTTGCACAGGGAAGGCAGGGCCAGCGGGGGTGCTGGCTGTGGCATAGGAGGCCGGAGTGGGGCCCCCGTAGGGAGATGCTGAGAGCTCTTGGAGAGGAATAGGAACACCCCCTCCATTCGGCTTCAGGGAGCCTGAGCCCGTGCGGTAGGCATGGGCCTGAGGAGGCTCATAAGCCTGGGGAGAAACACAGACCAGGAGTGAGCAGACCCGTTCCAGGACACACATCTGTAGGAACCCCCCGCCCCGTGTGGGTGTGACCCCAAGGCAAGAGCTGGGCTTTGACAAGGGCCCACGTTCAAGAGGCTGATAAACAAAAAGCCTTGGTGGTCCAGCTTCTTCCATGCTCCCGTATGCATCACTCACACTTGGAGGGGGAGGAGGTTGAGGGGGGCTAGGCTGAAAATCTAGAGAAGGGACCAGGCTGGGGAATGTGGAGGAGGGCAGGAGACAAGGAGCAGGGGCGGGATGGGGGGTGGGGGGGGGTCACCTGCCGGTCTGGCCGTCGTGGAACATGACCACGACCTCCATCCAGCTCAGCCAGCATGCTGGTCAGCGAATCTATCTCGGCATCCAGACTCCCTGGACGCAAGGCCCCCCTATCCGGGGGGAGCCCCTGGGGATGAAGCAAAAGCAGGGAGAATTCAAATCACTTGCCCCAGTGCCCCCACCTTCCACCCCCCCATTCCAGTTCTCACCTGTGAGCGCTGGGGTGCTCCATGGCACCCCACCCAGGCGAGCCCCCGATCATCCGGTCCCCCGGGGGCCTGGTAACACTGCTCAGATGGGAGGGGGCAAAAATTGACCCTGGGGTGGGGCTGAAGTGCTGGGGTGAGGGAAGAGAGAGCCAAGGTGGAGACAGAGAAGGAGAGAAGGGTGACACGTGTGGAGGCTGCCCTCTTGGGTCCCTCTTCCTCCCTCCCCCACACACCTGGGGTCCGAGAACATAGCAGGAGGAGCAGGAAGCCGGAAGGGCTTCAGGGAGGGGGCGGCAGGGACAGGCGGGAGGCAGGAGGCAGAAGACAGAGGTGAGCGCGGAATGGCCAGTGGCCTCCTCGGCGGCACCGGGGCTGTCTTACCTGCTCCATGGGCGGGCGACGGCCCCGGGGCGCCTCGGGGGAGTGCTCTCCCCTGAGAGGTTCTTGCAGGCTCCAGCTGCCTTGGGGGCAGCCAGGTGGGCCCCGACATGGCCTGGAACAGGGGACTCCAGATAGCAGTCAGGCCCCGTGTAGTCCCGAGCCTCTGGTCTTGACCGCTTCTTCCGTCCCACGCCTCGTTTGGAACTCCAGGAAAGAAACTTTTTCTGGCTTTTTTTTTCCCCCCCTTCCTCCCCAATTTTGGGGACAGCCACGCCCCCGGTGACGTCACCGCATTCCTGGGGGAGGGTCACGTGGCCCCTAGGCCCTAAACCGCCGTCCCTCCCCCAGTCTGCCCCCTCCTGCCGAGCAGGGAGGGCCTTCCACGGCCGCCTCCGTTTCCACCCGTCCCCCCCAGACTGGCGCCCCAAGTCCTGCACAAGGCCACCTCGCCGCTGGGACGCTCCAGTGCGGCTCTTTCCCACACTCCCCCATATAGATTTCTCCCTCTCTCCGCCCCACCTTCGCCGCCCCCCCCACCCACAGCAGTGCTCCGCCAGCCTGTAGTGTTTTGGTCTTTTATTCACGATCAGCGGTTAGAAAAATAAAACAGAACAAAAACATCACAACCTCAAGGGGTCTGCGAGTCTGTTGGGCTAGGGGAGACTGAGGTAGCCAAGAGTCAAAGCAGAGACCCAGCCTCCATCAAGGCACCGGTGAAGGAAGGGAGGCCAGTGGGGAGGGCTGCTGGCTTCCACCCCCAGCGTGGTGGGGACGGGACAGCTGCCTGCATTAGTGCACGAGAGCCCCTCTCCCAGGGACAGAAGGATGCCCAGCCCAGGATCCCCTAGTCCTTCCACCGGGCTCCACGCCCCGCATGTGGAACGGGCGGGAGGCTGCGGCCCTTCCCTTCCACATCCACGAATCAAAGTGGGTCCCTAGAGCCGGGCACCCTCTGCTTCAGGCCCCGGGCGTCAGAGATCAGTGCAAGTGACGGGGGTGACGCCATGAATGAGCAGCGTGGGGCCCAGATCTCGGGTCAGAGTCTCCAGCAGCGCCAGGTAGCGAGGGTAGCGGGCAGGATCGGCCGGCGGCCGAGGCAGGTACAGGAAAGTGAGGGCCGTGGCAGGCCCACCCTCGCCATCCCCACCCTCGGGGCCCCCGGGCCCTCCTCCCCGGCTGCGCCCCTGCTGGGCCCGAACCAGGGCGTTGGCACTGCAAGCCAGGGCCTCTGCCTCGGCGTCCCCCCGCCTGCCGTTCACAAAATCCCCCTCCTCCTCCTCCTCCTCAGGCTCCCCAGACCCAGCCCCCTCACCCCACACCACCTCCTGCACTTCGGCCCTGATCCTCAGCTGGCTCAGCAGTGCCCGGAGCCGCCCCTCCGCCGCCCCGGGGGCCTCTCGGGGCCCCAGGCACAAGAAGATCCGGAGTCGGGCGCTATGCCAAGCAGGCACCATGCCCAAGATGGTCGCCATCTGCAGCAAGAAAAGGCCACACACGTCCACGTAGCCTGGCCCCCCCCGGGGCCGCAGCAGGTTGAGGGGCCACACGTCCACGTGATGCGGCGGCGAGGTGCCCCCCGACCCCCGGCTCAGCCGCTCGGGGGGCAGCGCCCCGCAGGCCCGGGCCAGGACCACATTCTTGTTCATCTTGAGGGCGTCTGCCACCGTGGCCACGTAGTCCTGGGGACTCAGAGCCCGGGGGCTCCCGGGAGCCCGGGGTGGAGGAAACAGGGTGCTCAGGGCTGGGGACCCGCCCTCCAGGGTGCCATCAGCAGCCTCAGAGAAAGCCGGGTCGGTCAGGAAGTGGTCCTGGGGTGCAGCATCATCGTAGAAACCCAGGACCAACGTGTTGGGCTTCATGCCACCTGAGGGGAGAGAGGGGGAGGTTGGGAGGGAACGGATAGGAGTCACACTCGCGGCTGAGTTCACCCCACGCTAACACGCACCCGTCAGCGACACACGTCAGCCATCAGGTATGGCGTTGGCTCTGCACTCAGGCTTTCCCCACGACATTATGCACGTTTGCATAATGACTTTTCGTTTTCCCAAATGCTTTTGCATGAGTTTATTTGTTGCATCTGCATGACTCATCTCTCCCCCCCACGTAAATCGAAGTTCGCCTCAGGAGCGATTCTTCTGAACTAATGAGCACTTCCGGTCCATGGCAGTTTGGATGCCTCCGCTCCAAGCTCGTGATGGGAGAGGAGGGTCTGACTTCATGGGGCCCGAGCAGAGCCCCTGAGTAGGCAACAGTCAAGGTCGTGGCCTCGGTCCCCAGGGAGACAGCACCCCAGCCTCTGCTGGGGGAGGAAGGGAACTGGCCTGATCTACCGACCACTCATGATGGCGAGGCCCCACCTGCTCTCCGGGGAAGAAACAGGTACCCTCTGCACACTTACTCAGAGCTAGTCCTGCTAAAAACACTTTGTGTTTTAACTCCACTCGTGCTTTAAAGCAACACTATGAAGTAGGGACTCCTTACTCACCCCTTTCACAGATAAGCAACCCGAGGCACAGAGAAGTGAAGTCACTTGCCCCAAGGCTCACAGTCAGGAGATCTCCTGACTGATCTCTGGGGTCCGCAGGTGATCACAAGGTACCCAGCACCAGAGCCTAATCTCTGAGCCTCTGACCTGTGTGTGTGTGAGTTGAGTGTGTGTGTGTGTGTGTGTGTGTCCTGGTTTTTAAATTTTTGAAGAACCATAGCGAAACTGGATACCCCTCCCCCCCACCACCACCGCCCACTTTAACGGGGCTGAATTTACAGAAAGACTCTCAGATCTTGTCTAAGGCTTATTTCTTGTGAACCAGGTTGCTGAAAATCCACCCATAAATCCAGGTCTGCACTCCAGGAGGAGTTTTTCCCGTTCAGAGTTAATTCTTTCCCTTCATTTGAATCGTTTTCCACAGCATCCATGTGGTAGAAAGCAATGATCTCCCGGCACGGTTTCCCCCCCACAAAGGGTGGGGCTGAGGGGACACCAGGCTCTCTAATAACGCTTGACAACAGCCCAGAAGCACCTGTGCTGGCGTGAACTCCAGCCGATCTTGCAAGTGGAACCTGTCACCCCTTCCTGAGCATTGCCCAGAGCTCTGATTTACCCTGAACAGGATATTGTCCAACACTTGAACCTTAGCCAGAGCTCAATGGAGAAGGGAGTGCGTACGCACTCAGGGAAGGGACTGACACCCGCCTGGCATTGAGAAAGGAGGTGGCAGCTCAGCCCGGGTCTGCAAGAAGCCAGGATGCAAGGCTGGAGGCCTCGGCACCAAGGCAGGGTAGCAAAGCCGGGGGGAATCTTCCACGCGCTCAGAACGCGTCAGCCCCACACACCCTCTGCATCCTCTGCGGTCTCTGGAGGCCAATGTCACACCACCCCTTCCTCCTCCGCCCCTTCCAAGCCCCAGCTGAGATACCATCTTGTCCCCAGCCACATCAGTGCATAGCGGTCTTGAAATCAGATGGCTAGAAACCATCTGCCCTAGATTTGAGCAGCCCCCCCAGCCTCAAATCATTCTCCCATTGTCCCCAGACACACAACATGGTCTTCAGAGCCTGTGCCCTAATGTTGGGGGTCAAAGAAAAAAACAAACAAAACACGGTCAGTGGCACTCATCTTCAGTCCTTAAGCATTTCCTTGGGACTTTCGTGTCCTCCGTTATCTTTAAACTTGAGCACTGTGTCTTATCTGCACTAGACCCTGAGTTCTTTTCAGAGTTTGCAGTTTGTGGTTTACTCTCTGGCGGACGGTAGCAGAGATTGAAAGAGGCCGCAGAGGGGGTGTCGAGGGGACCCAGGGAGGAGTAGCTCACCAAGGCCAGAGATCCGAAGCAGATGCTGAGCCCCCTGGCGCACGGAGGGCGAGAGGGTGAGGTCCACAAAGGCCTTCACTTGGGCTCTGTCCACCAGGCTCAGCCATGCCCCGTACTGGGGCTGCACAGGGTCAGAGGGCAGGCAGTCTGCAGAGAAGGGAGGAGGCAGATGTGGGCCAAACCCACGTACTTTTCTCCAGGAATCCAAATACCAAATGGGCCAAAGAGAAAGGTCTTGGCAGGGCTCTGGCTGGTTGGAAGCATCATCAGAGAAGAAGCATGAGGCCTCTGGACCCAAAAAACACAAAGAGGCAAGAGGGAGAAGGAAGCTGGGGAGGGAACGAGGCGGGCAACTCACCAAGGTCTCCCAGGGTGACGTGGCCCAGGACATAGAGGCCCCCCTTCTTGAGCTGGTTGGCCAGCCGCAGCAGAGGCAGGGCGCCCCGGGGGTTCCCCACCAGGAGCAGCAGCTGGGGCCGCCAGAACTTCACGTGATCCTTCCGGACGTCCAGCCGGAGCAGGTACTTCCGCACCTGGGGCCGGGGGTAAGGTGCAGAGAGGCAGGGCTCCAACGGGCAGCCCCCACTGACCACCTCTCGGACAGGAACCCCGACTCCAGCCACGGCCAAAGGGGGCTTACTTGGTGGGGGGCGCTTCCCAGACCGCCTCCTCCCCTCCCCGCCCTCCCCTGAGCCCCCATCAACCTGGTGGAAAAGCAAGGCCTGGCTGACGTAGCCCCAGCTGCTGGGGCCGCCCCGAGCTGTGAGCAGGGCAGAAAGCAGCCCCATGAGAAGCAGGGAGCCTCCGGCGGCCCCGGGGCTGATGAGGAACATCATGAGCAGGCAGGAGGCCACGCCCAGCAAGCAGGTGTGCCAGGAGAACAGGCTGAAGGTGGGGCTGGGGGCGGGGGAGAGAGAGAGAGAGAGGGTGCTCGGGGCCTGCCGCTGCACTCCATCGCCAACCTCAGCACCCCCCACCCCCGCCCCGGACTGAGCCCCCCCACCCTTCCCTCTTCGACTCTGGGCACCCGGGAATCTCACCGGAAGTTGGGGGCCGAGGCCCACTCCAAGCTCAGGCAGGACAGATCCACTGCAGCGTAGGCCACCAAGTAGAAGACAGTGACCACAGCAGCCAGTGTATTCAGCTTCCCAGCCAAGAGCACCAGCTAGACAAGGACCCAGAGGCTGGGCGGTCGTGCATGACCGCCCCCCCCACCCCCCACCCCGGCCCTCCACCCCACCCCACCGGGCTAAAGGCCAACCCGTCCTGCCTCTGTCGATCCCTCTTCCAGCCCAAGCCCAAGCCCCTCCTGGAAGCAGAACCAGGAGGGCCTTAGGGGAAGGGGAGGGACAGCTTGAAAGGAAGACTTACCTGCACTAGGCCCCAAGAATAGAGCACAGCCCCCCAGGGGTTCCCCGTTCGGGACACAACCTTGGCCGGCGCCAAGATCACTCCTGTGCAACCAGAAATGCAACAGACACATCAGCCTGGGCCAAGTGGCAACTGAGAAAGACTGTGGTGGGGTGGCGGGGTCGGGGCGGGGAGTGGAGACACAGAACCAGGCAAGGAGCAGGGGACGGCGCACCAAAGAGGTCATCCTGAGCCAGAGCGTGGAGGATGCGGGAGGCCCCGATGAGCGAGCTCATGGAGGCTGAGAGCGACGTGGCGTAGATACCGACCAGCACCAGTGGGGGCCACAGGCTGATGGCACGAAAGAACCCGTAGTCCTCCTGCAGCAGGGTCCTGGGTGGGGGAGGGAAAGGAGAAGGCAGATCACGCAGGGGCCCCCATCCCAGGGCCATGGGGAGAGGAGCGCTCTGACTCTGCAGGAGGTGAGGAGCTGGCATTCCCAGCCCCAAACTCAAAGCCCATTGTAATGCATCATGTGTACCCGGAGGGGAAGGAGGGGAAAGACAGGGCATTCTCCGGTTATCATCTGGGTTGCTTCGGGTTTCCTCACGTGGTAGACATTCCTAACAGTATCTGTACAAGAACCCAAATATTTATGGAAATACAAATTGATTAGAAAGCCATCCCCCACCCCCAAACCAAGCACCACAGGAGTCCCAGGGACACAGCAAATCAGGCTATAGGCTGGCAACCGGCATTTAGCTAGCTGTCCCCCCTATCCGTGGCGGCAGCAGAGCCTTCTCTCTCTCGGTGGGAGGAACAGTCTTGGTTTTCCCTACACCCTGACAATGGGGGGTACCTGCCCCCCAGCCTGTGCTGTCCTGGGTGATCCAAGTGTGGCAGCCTTGTGCCACCACCCCGCTCCACCCCCTCAAAGGCCAGGCTGGCCCCCTCCCCAGGCACCTGTCACAGGTGAAGCCGGAGAGGAAGAAAAGCAGAGTGTAGATGAAGAAGGTGTAGGCGACAGCGACAATGGTGCCCAGAGGAATGGCCCGGCTGGGGTCCTTCAGCTCCCCTGGAGGAAGAGGAGGAGAAAGACAGAGGTCAGCCCTCCCCATGCCCTACATCCCGGAGCCCTCAGCACTCCCACAGGGGCCCAGGGTGGCTGCCCACAGGGGGCAAGGGGCAGAGGCTCCCCCACCTGACATGTTGGCTCCGGCCATGATGCCCGTGCAGCCATTAAAAAGGACAGCAAAGACGCTGGCGAAGGTCATCATGGCCCCCGTGGTGTAGTCCTTGGCGTAGCCAGCTAAGGGATGGTTCCAAGGGAGGAGACAGCGTCTGTACCCCTCACAGGGATCCAGGCATTTTGGCCCTGCCAACCTCTCCCCACATGCCCGCAATCCCTGTGCCTCCCCCACCACCCACCCCAAGACCCCAGCCCTGACCCACCACAGGCCCAGGCTCAGCGGGCCCCTCACCTCCTCCCCCCAACCCCATTCTCCTTCCTCCCTCCAGGCCTTCACCCTTGCTCCTTCCTGAGACACCTTCCCTCTGGCTCCTACCCAAAATCCCAACCTCGCCTGACTCTCATCCACTTGCATCATTCTCGGTCTTACTGTGCGATGTAATTGTTTCCTGAATGTCCATTTTCTCTCTCCAACCAAATAAAGTTCCTCTAAGGCAGGAACTGTCTCGTGGTCATGCTGGGGCCCCACTGGGCCAGACATGCGAGCCAGATCTTAAATGACCTGCACTGTTCAGAGATCTGACCTCCGCCCCCTGATTCTCTCCTTTGTCTGTTCTTTCCCAGGGATTCCAAAAGCCCGGCTCCCACACGGGCTTACCCCTTGCCCGGAGAACCCTGTCACCCCTGTGCCCAGCTCACCACCCAAGTTGGCCTTCAGGGTGCTGCTGTTGAAGCCAGTGAAGTGGCCGACCTGGGGCGGCAGGGAGGAGCCATTGGGGCCGGGCCGAGGGGTCAGGGGGATGCTCCTGGGCCCCACAGCCACAAAGCTGACCAGCACCGAGGCCAAGGATCCAGACACCAGCAGGAATGTGAGAAAGGAGGCGCGGGCATAGAGACCCGCCCCCAGGGTACAGACCCCACCCACAAGGCCCAGCAGCAGGGAACCATAGAGCAGGCTCCAGCCATAGCCCTGGGGCAAGACCTGAAGCCCACTGGGCTTCGTGGAGTCTACAAAGAAGAAGAAAGAGAGTTAGAGGACCAGACCCCTAGGAGGGATCCCAACCATGAATCAGAGCAGGAACAAATCCCCTCTTTGCCTCCACTGTCCTCAAAGGCTATCTTTCTCATTCCCCTACTCAACTGTCCTCTAGTATCCTACCCCTCCCTGCTGGGGAGCAGCTATCTTGCTAGGGGTGTGAGTCTGGGCTTCCCCAACTAGAGGGTAAGCTGCCTGTGGGCCAGGACCATCTCTCAGATGACCCCAGAAGGCGGGAAACACAGGAGGTGCTCAAGAAAGCCAAGCTAACGGAGCACGTCGCCCCCAGAATCCCCAACCCCGCAAACCCGCAGAGCCGCCTGGAGCACAGACCAGCCCCGAAGACATCGAGCACGGCCTCCACCAGCCCCAGCAGGGAGACGGCACAGCCACAGACGTTAGCCAGGTAGAACATGAGGCCGATGCTGCCCCCAACCTCAGGCCCCAGGGTCCGGCTGATCATGACTAAATGTGTAAGGAGGTGAGCGTTAAGGGAAACGAGAGTGAAACGGAGCAGGAGAATGGGTCGGGGCACAAAGCACTCTGCAGCCTTGTCTCCCTGCACACACCAGAACCATCCCCAGTGTCAAGCTGGCCTGGCACAGCCACTCCCAAGCCACGTGGCTTTACACAAGTCACTAATACTCTTGAGCTCCCAGTTCCTCATTCGTAAAATGAACGATCCAATTGACGAGACTGTTGGGAGAACCAAGATGACAGCTGAGAAGCACCTGGCGGACAGGAGACCAGCACTGACATACATGTCAAGCCATGTTGGTCACCTTTCCCATATGGGCTTGCCTGCTGAACGTTCAATTAGAACCTGCCTCCCTCCTGCCTGGCCCCAGCCCCACCTCTGCCCTACCAGGCAGAAAAGCCCAGACCCCAGTCCACCAATGTTTGAGGATACAGTAGGCGCCGCCCCCCCGCACAGCTCCGTTGGTGGCGATGGCACAGACAGAGAGGACGGTGAGCGCCAGGATGAAGTAGGCGACCAGGAGCATGGCCAAAGCCTGTAGCAGCCCAGCATGGCCCACCACGAACCCTGGGTTGGGAGTGGCAAAGCAGGTCAGAGGGTGGCTCATGTACTCCCACACCACACTGGTCCTCAGCATCAGTCACCTGCTGGGGCAGAGCTGAACACAAGGCCACAGGAAGCCCTCTCCCCAAGCCCTTCATCCACCCGCTTCTCCCAGGACCCTTCCCCCACCTCACCCCAGTCTCACCCCTCCCCCACCCCACTGCACCCCTGAGGAAGCCCCACCACCCCACTCACCAATCCTCAAAAAAACAACTATACTGAACATGGACAGGACCGTGGGCACCACCACACCAAGGAAGGTGGAGAGCTTCCGGGCAGATGCCCCTCCAGGACCCCCGGCCCCATTGGCAGAGAAGGCAACCCCCTCATCTCCCAGGAGCCGGTAGGCCAGCAGAGGAGAGTTCTCGCTGGCCATGCCAGAGTGCGTTATGAGGCCTGCAAAAGACAGTTTGCTTAATGGAAAGCAGCTCCACAGAGCCCCTCAAAAACACCTGGAAACTTCCCCAAAAGGGAAGACTGCAAAAACTCACCAGCAACTCAGAGAGTTCCTGAGGGGCAGACTGGTCTTTGCCACTTCCAGGGACAATGGCAGACGCTGCACCCTTAGCATTTGGGTACCAAGTCCCCTCCCAGCTCCTGGGGACCCCCGCCCCCATATCCCTGAGACTAAGGATGGCAATGGCTCTGGGAAGAGGCAAAGGTACTCTCCCTTTTCAACTAGCAGTGCAAGAGGAAATAAATCCCCCAAAAAGGGAAGTGAGTTCCGGGCAGGAAGCCCTCCTCACCCCCTCCCCCGATGTCCTGAGCTGTCCCCCTCCCAACTCTCCCAAGCACTCACCTCATCCGTGGCTACAAGAATTTCCGAATCTTCCAAAGCCCCGCCCTCCATCAATCCTCCCTCCCAACCCGTATCAGACCAGCTCCTTTCCCCCAGCCTCCCCAGATTCCTCCCACCCACACAAGGCGCCTTCCAATCTCGACCAACCCAAACACACCCCTCGACTACCAAAACAAAGACGCAGGCCAGCAACACAAGGTGGGTCCTCCTCCCCCCACCGGTTCCTGCCCACTTTCTCCCCGGGCGGGTTGGAGGGGGCCGAGATCCGCTTGTCTCCGGCCAGGCGCATTCCCACAGCCCGGGTGCGGCAGGGCGCTCACTCACCCACCCGGAGGACGCAGCCGGCCGGGGGCGATCCCCGACAGCCGGAGGGGGGTCTGCTACCGGCCGAGGGGGCGCGGGTGCCGGAAAAGCCAGCTGCGGCTACCGGGATGCCAGGCCGGGAGCCCGCCCCCCCAGCCCACGCGCCCCATTGGTCCCCGGGCTCAGCCCCGCCCCGTGGGCGCGCCCAGGAAGCCCCGCCCCTTTCGGGCTCCTGGGACCCGCGCGGCCCCGGCTCCCACTCCACGTGCGCCCGGGATGCTGCTCTAGGTCGTCCCTGAGGGCATGGTGTAGGCCACGGCTCCAAAGGCGCCCATCCGCCCCTAAGCAAACAAGCGCCCGCTTTTACGGGCGGACCCCAATCCGAGCTCACGGAGGCGCCCAGAGGAGCCACCACTGAAAGGGGCGTGCAGTGACCGCGGAAGGTAACTGCAGGTGGGCGGGGCCGTGACACCTGGCCCAGGTGCGTCGCCGGGAACGCAGGGCCACGTCGCTCGGCGCCTTCCGGAGTCCCATTCGTTCAGCTTCTCGAATCCCGGGAATGTCTCTGGGGTACCGGCCTCGGCCCTCACCCCCGCGGAGGCCCGCCCCTCACGGCCGGTACATCCCACCGGCTGCGCTCTCCGCGTCAGCCATCGGAGGGAGCCATCGGCCGCTGATCCCGGTGAGCCCCGGCTGCACAGGCCACCGTCTGTCCACAACGTCCTCCTGCTGCTTTCCTACCGGCCTTTGCGGTGTTGTCCCCTCCAGCAGAGATGACAGGACTTGTGAACCTCCGGGAGATGGGATTTCCGCCTCCTCCCCACCCCGCCTCCTCACTCTGCACGGGTACCATCAACATTAGCACAACCTGGCAACGTTTTCTCATCTGTAAAATGGGGATTAACCAGAACCCTGCATAAGGTTGCTACAGGAGGGTTCAATGAACCAACCGGCACCTGAAAACAGTGCCTAAAGGTACAGTAAGTTATCTGCATAGATCATATAATGCATCAGCACTCTGTAAGGTAGATGCTTCGTTAAGAAACAAGCTGGGAGAGCTTCCGTAATCAGTTTCTAATCTTGATATAGTCCTTTGTGGCTACGCTGTCACTTGAGCCTCAGGAAATGAACACCGCTGTTACTGCCATAGTCTTTGGCTGTCAATTATCTGCACACATTCCCCTAGGAGAGGAACGGGCTCAAAGCAGCCCAAATGTGGCATTGTCAGGGAGAGGTCTCATGAACAGCTGAACTGTGGCATTTTCAGAAGTCATCAAGGCTGCCCACGACGGAGTTTGGTTCGTGGCTCTTTCCCACACCATCCTGTCACAGTTTTTGATGATTTCAATATCCATACTGATGAGATTTCCAACACCCTGGTGTGGCAGTTGCTTGAACTGCACAGATCGACACGGATCGGTGCAGTTCTCACCCTCCGCAGTAGCCAGTGGTTATGCCCAGACTTTATCCTTGCTGGAAAATAACCGCAGCCCCTTCTGTTCCCCTTCTCTGGTATGCCCACCAAGGAAAAAATTAATCTGACACTGGTTAAAATGGTAAGGAAGACTTTATTCAGGACTTTTGTGATTGGTGTTAAAACTATCACAATAGGGGAGAGAGATGGGGTTCCTCTCCAAATACAGCCAAGGCAGCTGGGGATTTATAGCTAACAGGCAGAATGAGGGAGTTGGTGACGGGTAATTTCTAGGAGGAAACACCAAGACTAGGGGGATTCTAACTAAACAGACTTGGGACTCTTGCTGAAGGCAGGCCAGGGTGATCAGATATCAAGGGCAAGAAGATTCTGCCTAATCTGGGCTAAGCAGGCCCAGCAAGGATGAGGGCCAAGGTCAAGGCCAAGTCCAAAGAGGGCTCAGAGAAGCCCAACTGAAGTTTGGTCAAGGAAAGGTGCCTTGACCCCAACAACCCTCCACCTCACCGGAGTCCAGTCCATAGATCTTGCCCTCCACTCACTTCCCATCCTACCCAGCTTAAAGTTCATGGTCAGTGAAAAGCACTCCTTTGTCCCTCTCTCTCTTTATTAACCTCCTGGCAAAACCACAGCCCTGCTAGGTGCAACTCCTGGTCTACCCTGAGCCTGCCCAGAGCAGCTGAATATGGCTAAAGGAACACCCAACTATGGGAGCTCCTCTCAAATTCATGACCATGAACCTCAAGTGGGCCTTAATACTGCCCAGCATTCCAACAAGATTTCTCTGGTCTGTTCACTCTCCTGTACCTTGATGACCTAAATCCTTACCCCTCTGTTCAATCCTTTCTGCTTCCTGCACTGTTCTTACTCTCAGCTCACTATCTCACTTCCCAATTCAGTGAGAAAAGAGACGCCAACAGAGGAGACTAAAAGCTCCTATTCTCCCACCATGCTTTGCGGTGCCTTCCCCATATTAGGGCTGAACTGACCATGCTCCCGGCTAAGGTCAACCTGCCACTACTTCCCATTTCATCATCTTCTTTTCTTTTTGGCTCGTCATTTCCATTAGTATATAAATATGCTTTTTCCCCCCACTTATCTTAAAAAGAAAAACAAAAGATCTTTTGAATACACTATACTACTGCTTCACTTCTTTGTTTTTGAGAAAGAGCATGGGCATGTGTACAAGCAGGAGTGGGGGGGAGGGAAGGGGAGAGAGAGAGAGAGAGAGAGAATGAATCTTACTCTGGCTTTATGTGGGCTCCATGTGGAGCTGCTGGGCTCGATCTCACAATCCTGAGATCATAACCTGAGCTGAAATCAAGAGTTGGATGCTTAACCGACTGAGCCACCCAGGCACCCCTCTTTGTAGTTCTTTCTAGCAAAACTTTTTTAAGATTTCATTTATTTTTTTTTTCTTAAAGATTTTATTTATTTATTTGACACAGAGAGAGAGATCACAAATAGGCAGAGAGGCAGGCAGAGAGAGAAGGGGAAGCAGGCTCCCCGCTGAGCAGAGAGCCCGATGCGGGGCTCAATCCCAGGACCCTAGAATCATGACCTGAGCCGAAGGCAGAGGCTTTAACCCACTGAGCCACCCAGGCGCCCCTCTTTGTAGTTCTTTCTAGCAAAACTTTTTTAAGATTTCATTTATTTATTTGAGAGAGTGAGCGAGAAAGACTACAAGTCGGGGGGAGGGGAGAAGAGGGAGAACAGATTCCCAGCTGAGCGGGGCTCGATCCCAGGACCCCAAAATCATGACCTGAGCTGAAGTCAGATGCTTAACCAGCTAAGCCCCCCAGCATTTTTAAACAATAAAGTATTTTTTGGTGAAGAGATGCACACGGTTTTTAGACAAAATGGTATTATAGACTTAACAGACTACAGTAGAACATACACATGACTATTATGTGCACTGGGAACCAAAAATTGACTTGACAGGAATCATTGCAATATTCACTTCATTGTGGTGGTCCGGAACCAAACCTGTAATACCTCGAGGTATGCCTCTGCTTGATTCCTACCTTCTCCACCACTTTCCTCACGTGTCTTCTAGACCACAGTCATGGATTTCCTCCTGCTCATTTTCTTTTGCTTCCTCATCTTTCATCTTAACTCTGAAACACTCCCTAGATGTTGGAGAAACAGCCAAGATGCCACTGTGGACTGGAGGCTCCAAGGAAGACGGAGAGCTCAGTCCTCAGATTTCTTTTCACCATTTACACCCATTCCCTCGGTGATCTCTTCCAATCTCATGGTCTTTTTTTTTTTTTTAAAGATTTTTATTTATTTATTTTGACAGACAAAGATCACAAGTAGGCAGAGAGGCAGACAGAGAGAGAGGAGGAAGCAGGCTCCCTGCAGAGCACAGAGCCCGATGCAGGGCTCGCATGACCCGAGCTGAAGGCAGAGGCTTTAACCCACTGAGCCACCCAAGTGCCCCCAAACTCATGGTCTTAAACGCCATCTCTATAATGGTGCCCCAAGGGGGTACCTCCAGCGCAGATCTGAGCTCCACACTGTATGTCCAACAATATATGAACAACTCTGCTTGGACTTCAAATAGGCAGCTCAAGCTTGGTATGCCCAAAATCAAATGCCTAAACTTACTCCCACAACCTACTACTTCTGTGGTCTTCCCACCTTTCCATTCCCTTAGATAAAAAACCTTGGAGTTATGCTTGATACTATCTTCTCTCACATCCACATCCAAACCAATTAGCAATTCCTTTTGCCCCTACTTTTAAAATATAACCGGTATCCAAACACATCTTATCACCTTAGTCCAAGCCACCATCATGTCTTACCTGCATTACGGCAACAGCCCCCTAACTGGTTTCCTGCTTCTATTTTGCCCCTGTCATCTGTGAGTCTTTTCTCAACAGAGTAGTTAGAAGGATGCTATTAAGGGGTTCCTGTCTGGCTCAGTCTGTAGAGCATGTGACTCGTGATCTCAGGGTTGTAAGTTTGAGCCCCAAGTTAGGTGCGACATTACTTAAAAATAAAACCTTTGGGGGGCACCTGGGTGGCTCAGTGGTTAAAGCCTCTGCCTTTGGCTCAGGTCATGATCCCAGGGTCCTGGGATGGAGCCTCACATCAGGCTCTCTGCTCGGCAGGGAGCCTGCCTCCTCCTCCTCTCTCTGCCTACTTGTGATCTGTCTGTCAAATAAATAAAAATCTTAAAAAAAAAAAAACCCTTTGAGCACCTACGTGGCTCAGTTGGTCAAGCAATCAACTCTTGATTTCAGCTCAGGTCATGATCTCTGGATTGGGGATCAACCCCGCATCGGGGCTCCACAGTGGTATGGAGCCTGCTTGGGGTTCTCTCTGCCCCTCCCCACTTCTCCCTCTCCAAAAAATAAGTAATAAAATGAAATAATTATTTATTTATTTAAGATTTTTACTTATTTATTTGACAGACACAAGGAGAGAGGGAACACAAGCAGGCAGAGTGGGAGAGGGAGAAGCAAGCTTCCCAAGGAGAAGGGAGCCGGATGCAGGGCTCGGCCCTAGGACCCTGGCATCATGACCTGAGCCGGAGGCAGACACCTAACGACTGAGCCACCCAGGCGCCCCTAAGATGAAATCTTTTTTTAATAAAAATGATGCTATTGGGGCACCTGGGTGGCTCAGTGGGTTAAGCTGCTGCCTTCGGCTCCGGTCATGATCCCAGGGTCCTGGGACCGAGCCCCGCATCGGGCTCTCTGCTCAGCGGGGAGCCTGCTTCCCTCTCATTCTCTCTGTCTGCCTCTCTGCCTTCTAGTGATCTCTGTCAAATAAATTAAAAAAAAAAAAATGATGCTATTAAAGCAAGAATCAGTTCATGATCCTTGTCTTTTTAAAACTCTCCAACAGTTTCCCATTTTCCCCACTGTAAAAGCCAAAAGCCTTCATGATTAGGATAACCACACTTACCTCATGATTCCTCATCTACGGTCCCACTACAATACGCCTGTTGCCTGAGTTCAATGTTAACAAGGTCCCCTGTGCTCAGAAGTGACCCAGGGTGCTCTCTGTGTCACATGGCCACTCAACCCACCCACCTCCCCAAGTCCTACCCAATAGGCAAAGCACCCTCACCTCTCCCCATTTCCTTGCCCCAGCCTCCAAGAACGCGCTATGGCCCAGAAGCCTTGAGCTTCCTTTGTCTTCTGGGCGCAGGTACCGACTTCTTAGTGACATCTCCTCCACCAGTCCCATTTAAATTGAACCACAGCCTCCACCCCACGCCCCTTCCCTATTCTTTTTTCTCCATAGCACTACCACCACCTATGTCGTGCACTTGTCTGGTTCCCTGACTACCTAGTCGCAATGGAAAGTTAAACTCCACGAAACAGGAATTTCTGCCATAAGCTTCGCAACCGCAATACAGACCCTGGCACGGGCGGGGGCGGGGTGGGGCGGGGGGTGCTCCTCACGTGACTGCAGCGGCCCCCCCCACCCCACCCCCACCCCCGACCCTCCTGCTGGGAAGGGAAGATGGCTGCGCCCAGGGTGGCCTCAGAGAGAGAGGGCAACCAACGAGAGGGCGCCTGCCCGCTAGAGCGTCTGCGCCTCGCCTGGGTCTGCGGTTGCGTGCTGGGAAGGCGCGAATTCTGGGGCTACGTGCGGGTCCTCCTCCCCACCATTTTTTTTTTATGGAGAAAGGAATTAGCTCATCCTCAGAGTCGTTTGATGTGACCTGCCTGCTGCTTCACCGCCGCTTGCGATCCCCGGCATCCGAGGCGTGTAGGACGAGGTTCTGGGATTCAGGATACGGGGTTTTGTCCCCTGATGCTGCCTCCTGGGTCAACCTGTGAAATGACCTCAAAGTGTCAGTCCAGCCTCCAGTTCTGGGCACCCCCCCCCCGAACACATCCGAACTGCCCCTTGGGCACAAGGACGTCCAATCCAGCCCGCAGGTGCCCCACTCCCGATTTCTGGCCTGAAATGAGAATTCCCGGGGGATCCGCCCTCCCCACCCCTGCCGTGAGCTCCCCAGGATTAAGTCTGGTGAATCCGGACCCCCTCCCCCAGGCCCCTGGGGCAGATGAGCCCTTGGCCACCGCCCCTGCAATTTCCTGCAGACCCAGCAAACAAAAGGCTCGGGAAGAGAGGCGAGGCTGAGCTGGGCGCCCTTCCTGCAGGAACAGCTGATGGAGCAAAATGGTCCAGGAGGGAGCGGAGGGGAGGGATGAAATTCCAGGATTCCTGGAGGACCAGAGTGGGAGGCCAGACTCCTGGATTCCACGGAGGGAAGGATTCCAGCCGAGTGGATGTGGAGGCCCCAGGCAGGACATCTAGTTTGCTGGGCTCTGCCAGATCCCATCTAAGCTGGTGGGGTTGATGTCAACTTTTGGGAATGGAGGGGGTGGGGGGACACGAGTTCAGGTGAGCTCCCAGGCCCATAGGCTGGAGTAGTGGGGGCTGGGAAAAGCCTGAAGCCCTGCGTCATCTCCTCTGGGGCCCAGCCTACCTCCCCCTGGCCCGACCTGCTACCCTCTGAGCTGGCCCCACCCAGGCTCCGCTTCCTGCTCCTCCTGAGGCACAAAGCTTTTTCTGCTTCAACTCCATGAACCACCCCCGCGGGGTCTTCTGGTCCCTTCTGGACCCTGGTAGTCTAGACCCCAGCCACGAATAGTGCTTCCGTTCCCTCCTAGAGCCAAGGCCCCTGCCCCCAGGGCAGGGACACAATGGTCAGGGAAGGGCCACATCCAGTTGGGGGGGGGGGGATGCTGGCAGGGGGGGGGGGGGCTTGGCCTCATATCCTGTCACGCTGCCAAGGGAAGAAAGGAAACAAAAGACTTCCCCCTGCTGGGACAATGAGCCACCGATACCTCTTCTCCCCTACTCCCACTCCACCACCGCCTCCCCTTTAGCTCTGTCTTCAACCCCTCACTCTCCCTTCTCTCCTTGCCCTCTGGTAGCCTTGGCTTCTGCTGTGAGCGCTGCTGGTTCCCTTCCCACCTCCCTATTAAGCTTGCTCCCAGTCCTAGCTGTTTCGGTCCCCCGCAATTCCGTCTCTTCTGTTTTCAGCCCAAGATTTGGGGCTGGGTGGGCAAAGTTCTAGGGCACGTAAATCACCCCGCTTTCAAGTGAGGGGCTACACAAGAGAAAGGGGCCAAAGCCAAGGAAAGGAAATGCCCTTTGGCTGGCCTGGGTGAGAGGAGGAAAAGGGCGTGCAGTGTCCTACAGGTCCTCGGGGGTGAGGCTGAAAGGCCTGGCTGTATCCTGAGTGCCACAGTGAAGTCAGCCGGCCGGCTGATGACTGGCTGAGTGCACTGGACGGGCCACCGGACAGGGAGTTTTGCTTGAGGATTCTCACTCCCTCCCTATGTCCCTCCTCACTCTCGCGCTCGCACGCATGCACACTCGCTCTCTCAAATCTTTTTTTTTTTTTTTTAAGATTTTATTCATTTATTTGACAGAGCTCACAAATAGACAGAGAGGCAGGCAGAGAGAGAGAGAGAGAGGGAAGCAGGCTCCCTGCTGAGCAGAAAGCCCGATGCGGGACTCGATCCCAGGACCCCGAGATCATGACCTGAGCCGAAGGCAGCGGCTTAACCCACTGAGCCACCCAGGCACCCCTCTCAAATCTTTTAAAACATGAATAAAGTGGATGTCAGAATAATGCCCATCCTTCCTTCCTAACAAAGCTCTTTTTTTTTTTTTAAGATTTTATTTTGGGGCACCTGGGGGCCCTTGGGGCACCTGGGGCACCAGGGAGCCTGCTTCCCCGCCCCCCCCACCTGCCTCTCTGACTACTTAAATCCTTAAAAAAAATTTTTATTTTATGTATTAGAGCGCAAGAGAGAGCATGAGCAGGAGGAGGGCCAGAGGGAGCAGGAGAAGCAGACTCCCCACTGATCAAGGAGCCGGATACGGGGCTTGATTCCATGACCTGAGCCTAAGGCAGCCGCTTAACCAACTGAGCCACCAGTTGCCCTTCTAACAAAGTTCTTATGATGAATTAAATATGATAATGTTCGCTTTTAAAAACAAATGCAGACATAAATAAATAAAAGGTAAAGTGTAAGACTTTCCTCAGCCTTTCCAATCTATAGTCTACTCCAACCCCCGCCCATGGGGCAGCCTCCATCACCAACATACGCCAGTAATTTCTTTATCTCCAGCCAGAAAGCTACCTCTGAGCTCTGGACCAGTTAAGCTCAGTTCTGGTTGCCTGCATCTCTTCCTCCCCTGTGGCCCCTGGTACTCTTGCTCCTACCTAGCCGCCCAGGTCTGAAAGTGGCATCGTGCTTGATTTCAGTCTCCCCCACTCCCATGACTAGGTTCAAAGACCTTCCTGCTCTAGGTGCTCGAGAACACTTCTGCCCTTTCGAGTTCTCACTGTCCTTTGGTTTCTCTGCCTTCAGTCTTGATCCCTTTCAGCCTTTTCTCTAAAGTGATACAAGTGGGATCCTTCTGTACAAATCTGATGGGGTTGCCTAAAAACCCTTCAGTCATTCCCAAGATGTGCAGGACAAGCCCGCACTCCCGAAATGTCCTATGATGACAGAGGCTGTCTTGCTCACCTCTTCAGCTCGTCCACTGTCACTCTCCTAGCAATCTACACCCTGGTGTCCCAAACTCTGGCAGCTCAGGGACAATCTCACCATGTCCACACTTTTTTTTTTTTCCCCTAAAGATTTTATTTATTTGACAGAGAGAGAGACAGCAAATGAGGGAACACAAGCACAGGGAGTGGGAGAGGGAGAAGCAGGCTTCCTGCTGAGCAGGGAGCCCAATGTGGGGCTCAATTCTGGGACCCTGGGATCATGACCTGAGCCGAAAGCAGACGCTTAATGACTGAGCCACCCAGGCACCTCAACCACCATGTCCACACTCTTGTGTTTGCTATTCCTTCTGCCTTTTTTTTTTTTTTTTTTTTTTTAAATAGAGAGAGGGTTCACAGCATCATCTTCAGAAAGCTCACCTTGAACCTGCAGGTTGATCCCGTAGGACCCTCTGTAGGACACCACCAATACTCCACACATAACCTCCTGTGTTCTGAGGAAGTTTCATGCCTGCTTCTTCCCCTGACTGGTCAAGGATGACTTTGAGTCCGAAGTCTTGGCCCATAGAAAAACCTCAATAAAGAATTACTGAGTGAGGGGTGTCTGACTTGTGATTTCAGCTCAGGTCATGATCTCGTGGGTCATGAGATCAAGCCCTGTGTAGGGCTCTGGGTTCAGCAGGGAGTCTGCTTAGAGTTCTCTCTCCCTCTCCCTCTGTCTCTCTCCCCAGTCACTCTTGAAAATAAATAAATCTTTAAAAAAATAATTGCCAGGACACCTGGGTGGCTCAGTGGGTTAAGCCTCTGCCTTTGGCTCAGGTCATGATCTCAGGATCATGGGTAGATTCCTGCATCGGACTCTGCTCAGCAGGGAGCCTGCTTCCCCCTCTCTGTCTGCCTGCCTCTCTGCCTACTTGGCGATCTCTCTCTCTCTGTGTCAAATAAATAAATAAAATCTTTTTTTTTAAATTGCCAAATGAATTTAAAAATAATGATTTAAAGGAATGAGTAGTTAACACACATTTACTGAGCATTTATCATGGGCCAGACCTGCACTGGGCTTAACAGTGAGCATGACATATGTTGTACCTGCTTTCATGAAACTTGGGGCCACGAACAATCAAAGCACAATCAGTAACGAATTAATGAAATCTTTGACATATGTCAAATATTTATTACATCTTCATATTTGATGAGTTCAGGAAGATTGGTGACGGTCAGATAAGGAATGGATTCAGATTTCATGAGTCCTGAAGTTTATACGATTTGGGGAACCCTTCCTAAGAAAATAAAAACAAAATTAAAGAACGTGAAATTACGGGGGTAGGGGGGTTGGATTATGGACATTAGGGAGGGTGTGTGCTATGGTGAGTGCTGTGAAGGGTGTAAACCTGGTGATTCACACACCTGTGCCCCTGGGGCTAATAATACATTATATGTTTATTTAAAAATTTAAAAATTATTTTTTAAAAATATGAAATTAGATATAAAAACTTCATGTTTATGTAAATATGGATATCACAACCAGTTGTAAAATTTAATGTGTCAAATACTATAAATGGTACAGAATCTGGAAAAACAACACGATAGCTATAGTAATTACTTAACATCCCTGTATCATACTTTTCACATCCTACCTCGAATACATGTGTACTCAGACTATTTCTTCATATGGTAATGACTTTGTAATATTTCCTATGTCTCTTGTCTCCCAGCTATTAAGGCTGGTTGAAATTCTTTTCTTTCATGATTGAACATTTAGAAAGATCTCGCCGAGGGGCGCCTGGGTGGCTCAGTGGGTTAAAGCCTCTGCCTTCGGCTCAGGCCCTGATCCCAGGGTCCTGGGATCTAGCTGCATCAGTCTCTCTGCTCAGCGGGGAGCCTGCTTCCTCCTCTCTCTCTGCCTGCCTCTCCGCCTCCTTGTGATCTCTCTCTGTCCCATAAATAAATAAAATCCTGGGGCGCCTGAGTGGCTCAGTGAGTTAAAGTCTCTGCCTTCGGTTCGGGTCGTGTTCTCAGAGACCTGGGATGGAGCCCCTGCGTGGGGCTCTCTGCTCAGCGGGGAGCCTGTTTCCCTTCCCCTCTCTCTGCCTGCCTCTCTGCCTACTTGTGATCTCTGTCTGTCAAAGAAATAAATAAAATCTTTAAAAATAAATAAATAAATAAATAAAATCTTAAAAAAAAAAAAAGAAAGAAAGAAAGGAAGGAAGGAAGATCTCACTGAGTTTTACAACTCATTCTCAGCATTGTGGAAAGCTCTGCCAAATTTGTGCAAGAGCCAGAAGATTTCAGGCCACTGCAAACATTCCTGTGCTGGGATTCACCTTTAAAAACTGTTTAAATTGATGGCATTCATTAACCAGGGCTATGGGAGGAGACAGGTGGGTGAGGGGTGCAAAAGCTTAACCTTCATGGGCCTCCAGTAAACTTTAGACAGGGCAGGGTGAGGCGGACCCAAGGACCGGGGGCGGGGGCTGGGAAGAGGGGTGACAGTTTCTGTGATTTATGGTGAAAAGGGCTGATTTGTTGTTTACTACAAAGAGGAAAAGTCCAAAAAGAAAGCCCGGGACCCCTGGTGGGCTGGGTCAGCACAGCATGGGACTCTTGATCTCAGGGTTGTAAGTTTAAGCCTCATACAGGGTGTAAAGATTACTTAAAAATAAAAAATCTTAGAGGCGCCTGGGTGGCTCAGTGAGTTAAGGCCTCTGCCTTAGGCTCAGGTCATGATCCCAGGGTCCTGCGATTGAGCCCCAAGTGGGCTCTCTGCTCAGTGGAGAGCCTGCTTCCCCCCCCCCCCCTTCTCACTCTGCCTGACTCTCTGCCTACTTGTGATCTCTGTCAAATAAATAAATAAAATCTTTAAAGAAATAAAATAAAAAAAATCTTGGGCACCTGAGTGGCTCAGTTACTTAAGCAGCTGCCTTCAGCTTAGGTTGTGATCCCAGAGTCCTGGGATGGAGCCCTGTGTTGGACTCCCTGCTCAGTGGGAAGCCTGATCCCTCTCCCTCTGCCCCTCCGCCCACTTAGGCTTGCTCACTCTCTCTCTCAAATAAACATTTTAAAATCTTAAGAAAAGAAAAGAAAAAGCTCAACCAGCTATTGGGGGTGGGGTGTGGATACACCAGACAGGTACTCCTGGGGTGAAGAGCGCAGCATACTGATCATGGGCAGGGAACGGGGTGATCACCTAATACTGTGGTTGGAGGACAAAGAAAGTGCTCTAATAATAAGGAAAGGAGGGCCTGAGCTTTGTTGGGGTCTATGGGACAAGCATCCGTCCAGGTAGTGACATCGCTGCTCACCTCTGTAACATAATACAGTGGGTACTGAATTAACTTTTCTAAGACATGGCTCTGTGTGGATGGAGGGTAGAGGAAATGACCTTATACCCACAAGACAGACACCTCTGCGCATTGGGGAGTCCAACTCTCAGATATCATCTCCGTGGAGAGAAGAAATAATGGGATTTCTGCCGCATTTATAAGATCTTTGAGACCAGGAGCCATGCTTTATAAATCTCCAAACTAGTACAGTGGTCACTTTGCACATAGTAGATGCTTAATAAAGGTTTTGTTTTATTTATTCTTCTACATATTAAAAAAATATTTTTATAACTTTAAATTTTCTTTTGAAGATTTTATTTATTTGACAGAGAGAGATCACAAGTAGGCCGAGAGGCAGGCAGAGAGAAAGGGGAGGAAGCAGGTTCCCTGCAGAGCAGAAGAGCCGGATGTGGGGCTCGATCCCAGGACTCTGGGATCATGACCTGAGCCGAAGGCAGAGGCTTTAACCCACTGAGCCACCCAGGCACCCCTTAAAAAAAAAAATTTTTTTTTCCCTTAAAAAATTTTTAATGTTTATTTAAGTAATCTCTACTCTGGACATGGGGCTTGAACACAAGACTCCGAGACCAAGAGTCTCAGGTTCTTCTGACTAAGCCAGTCATGCACCCCATTTATTCATTCTTTTATTGATTGGTCTGCATATACACTGGGTATTGGGGACTGGATTACATGCTGGGTGGTGAGTGCTAAGGACCCTATGACAGAAGAGCGACTGGATATTTTCTTACCTAAGTTGTTCTCTTCCATCTAGCAAAAGGGGCCTGGTTCTCAGAGACACAGCGTTCTAATCTGAGGTGAGCTATTATGCCTCTGCACCCCTCTGTCTCATCAGCTCTCACCCACCCCCCCAGCCTCATTTCTCTGTGCATCTGGGTGGGTCTCTCTCTACTACCCAGGTCATGCACCCCTCTAACGCACCCCATAAGTATGAACTGCATCCCCCACCAAATGACAATTCAAACAGTCGAGGGCTGAGGGAGGTTGAGCACAGAGCCCAGGGGGAGATAGAGACATAATTTTTAGAGGAAAGAATTGCAGTGCACAGTGAAATCAAGGAAAAGTGTGTGTGTGTGTGTGTGTGTTCTGCTTGAAGAGGTGGGCAGATAACCTGGAGGAGAAGCTGAATAAGAGAAGAGAGACAGGGCTGGAATCCGGGAGGGAGGAGGGGATTCCCGGCCCTGGCCTGGTCTGCCTGGCTCCAGCCAAGCCGGCTGTTTCCTGCCCTCTGTGACCCCCCACCCCGGAGCAGGACCCAGGCAGGGCGGCGAGGAAGGGCAGGGGTGTGGGGAGCAGCACTTGTGGCAGGGAGATAAGTTCGCTGGGACAAGAGGTCACTGCGGGTCTTGGCTGTCCTCTCTGCGGGGTGAGCGGCCCTTGCCAGTCCCCCGCCCCGCCCCAAACTCTCAGGGCATCGAGGATTCCTCCTTCCCTCTCTCGGCAACTCAGGAACTCCAGACTCTGTCTCCCTTAAATTTCTGAGTCGAAACCCCTTCCTTCGGCTCTTCCCTGGCCGACTCCTGGCAGAGCCTTCCATCCATCCCGCTACCCACACTAGAGGTACCCTGACCTGGAAGGGGGTTGGTGGGAGGAGCACTGCTTTCCTGGACCCTCCCCTCTAACTGATGGGGTGGGGGGCGGGGGAGGGAGGTGGTGGCTATGAGAGGAAGGGCCCTCCCAGACATCCCGGGGGCCCCCAGGAGCCAGACAGGAAACAGCCTCGGGAAAGACAGCGGCAGCCCCGGCCCAGCCCCAGGGGTCAGGACTTCGGCGGCCAGGAGTTCTCCCAGTGAGAGTGAAGATGGTGATTTGGGAATCTATCCAGACCCTTTACTCTCTCGGTCCCACCTACCTTTTATTTATTCCTGCTTCCCTTTTTTCTCTACTCCTCCCCGTGTCAAACCAGTTGCCCCACTTCCCACATTTTCCTGCGCTATGGACCTAATGTTTGTTGAATGACTGTGTGAACGTTCGCTCCAGGGTCATCTAAGCTGGGGTCGCTGCCTCGGGGTACAACGCGCCACCCTCCATCCTCAAAAGCTTCCCCCAAACATGGTCCCCTGCGCCAAACAGTGGGGTGGTGCGCGCATCCAGAAGTAGAATCCGAAGTCCGCGGGAAGGTTGGAGCCGGCTTCGAGGGCGCGGTGTACGTCTACGCGCACCTCCGGGAGGCCCTCGGTGCGGCTGGATGTGCTTCTCCGTGGCCTGCTGCGTGCTGGGTTGGGACCTGCCCCGGGGGTCGTTGGGCCCCGGCCCCGACACGCGCAGACCCGGCCACGGTGCACGTCTGGGCGGTCCCCGGGCTCCGCGCCCGCCGCCCCTCCCCCTTCTCCAAACTTTCTCCCAACTTCCCGACCTGCTCCGCTCGGCGCCCCGCTCGGCTTCCCTCATGAATTATTCAGCAGCGCGCGCTCCAATCAGCGCGCCCCGGCCCCCACGCCGAGCCCGGGCTGGGGGAGGGGGGAGCTCCCCCCCCCCCCCCCCCGCGCGCCCCTCCCTCCCCGGCCAGGCGCCGCCCGGCCCAGTCCCAACCCGGCCCAGCCCCGGCCCGCCCGGCCCCGCGCCGCAGTCTCCCTCCCTCCCGCTCCGTTCCCGCTCTGCTCCCACCCTCCCGGCCGGCGCGGAGCGCACTCGGCCCGGCGGCGCGAGCAGCACCGCTCCGGGGAGGGGGGGAGACCGCGAGCGGCCGGCCCACCCCCCAGCTAGCCGGGGCGGGACCCCGAGGCCCCGGAGGGACCCCGACTCCAGCCACGTCTCTCTCTGCGCCCTCCCGGCGCAGCCAGTGCGAAGACGCCCCCCGCCCGCCCGCGCGCGCGGCGGGGACGCGGGGCCACACCTGGGTGCCGCCGCCCCTTGACGGTGCCGGGCGCGCCCGCATGGGCCCGCGCTGAGGGCCCCGACCGAGAGTCCCGCGCGGGGAGTCGGCGTCTGCCCTCTCGCGGGGGGGGGGTTCAGACCTGGGGGGGCTAGTGCCCCCCAAACTCGGATCGGATCCAACCCGAGAGAGGCGGCGCCATGGAACTCCGGGCTCTGCTTTGCTGGGCTTCGCTCGCCGCCGCCTTAGAAGGTGAGTTTCCCAGGGGGCACCCCGGCACTCCAGGGGCCCCCAAAGTTGGGACTCGAAGTGAAAGGGCCGGCCTCTCTGCCCGTAGCCCGGCACCCCAACCCTGAACACTTCGGACCAATAGTGCTAGACCGGGCGGGGGGCGGGGAGGAGGCGGCCCAGCGGGGAGTGGAGTTTTCTTTTGTTTGGGAAAGAGAAGGAGTGGAGCTCGGTCCGGGGATGTGCCCCGGCCCCGGCTTCCCAGACTCTTAGCCCTGATTCTGTACGCCCTTGGCAGCCTCGCCTTTTCTCCTTACTTCAGTCTCTGGGAAGTTTCTATCCTTCTTCCCACCACTGCCAAACATGAGGAAACGTTTCTGGAGGAACTGCAGACAGGGCAGAACTTTGTGCTATTCCAGAAAACTGCCCCCAACCCCCAAGCCTCCGCGTTCACACCTTGATGCTGCAGCTCCCTGGGCCCCTGGCAGGGCGGCCACCATCTGTGCTAACTCCCCCGTCGCCCAGATCTCCCCCAAAGCCACTGCCTCTGCCGCAGTGAGGCCCCTTCCCTAGTTTCCCCAGGCTGCACCCCAGCCCTTTAAATGCTGTCTAGACCCCCAGCCCTGCCAGAGTCCGGCCTGAGTCCCTTTCCCCAGCCCTATGGGCCAGCAGAAACTAACCTTCAAAGTCCCCGTGACACCTGAACTTAGCTTAAGTACAGATCTCTTTAAATTTCTGATTTTTCTGGCCCCCCAACATGTTTCTTCATCCATGAGTCTTCCCTCCTTTCACCCCCTAGAGGGGGAGCCAAGAGCCCTATAAACCCTCCTCCTACAGCCCTAATCTCCTCTCAATGAGCTGCCTCCTTACTCTCCTTCACTGCCTGGAATCAAAAGGGTCTCTGGGGGGGGGCTGCTGAGGAGGTGGGATCAAAGGCAGTTAGAAACCCCACTTCCCCAGACTGGGCAGTGCTGCTCTGGGCCGGGGATCAAAGGCTGGGCATGGGGAGAGGAGACCCTTGCCCGGCTCGGATTCAGAAGGGGGAATTACTGGGAGGAAGGCCCGCAAAGTGGGGAGAGTCCCCCCACCACCACCCCAGGGCAAAATATGGCAAAGGAGAAAGGGGATCAGGCTTCCAGGCTGCTACCTAAGTGCTTTCCAAGCCCGAGGCCTGCGCTGAGCACTTTACACGTTCACCTTCCCAGCAGCCCTAAGGCCGGACGGATCGTTGCCCCCATTTTACAGATGGGGAAACTGAGCCTTAAAGAGGTGTTAAGTAACCTGCCCGTGGCTGCGTGTCCCTGTGAACGTGAAAGGCGGGAGGTGGAAAACGGGAGGGATGGCCACGGTCAGAAAAGGAGGTGGCCAGAGGGCAGGGGGGAGGTGAGAGGCAGAAGAACTGACAGCTGGAGGCTCTCTGAGCCCGAGAGATAGGAGAAGAGAAAGTGAGGTGCTCCGAGTGTGTGGAGGACAGCCCCGAAACAGACAGTGTGTGAATTGGAGACAGGAAAACACTATCCAGCCGGGAACAATGGAGGGTGGAGACGGCAGCCTCCATCCACCCCCTTCCCAGAACCCGGGCATCCTGTCCCCAGCGTGCCGGGCTGGCTCCTGCCACCCCCGGGGGGCCCAGGCCTCACCTCAGCCTGGCCGGGGTCCCTCCTGACCCTTAGAACATTACTTAGTCCTTGGGAGGAGGCTGCCCCACCCAC
Source organism: Mustela nigripes (assembly GCF_022355385.1). Taxonomy (NCBI): domain Eukaryota; kingdom Metazoa; phylum Chordata; class Mammalia; order Carnivora; family Mustelidae; genus Mustela; species Mustela nigripes. The sequence continues at coordinate 7,411,123 of NC_081567.1, read as the reverse complement.
CCACCTTCCCTTCCCTTTTCTCCCGCAGCCCCCACGGAGCAGCGGTGGGAGCGGGGAGCGAGGCTGGGGGAACCTGGTCCCAGGTGTGCTGCTGGCTCTCCTGGGGGGGCCCCCCACATGGCACTGTCCTCCCCGGGGGATTCCCCTGCCCTCCCTCCACGTTCCACTGCCAGGGGCTGTGATGTTTCTCCTAATCCCCCCCTTCCGCCAGAGCCCCGCCCCTCCCTCGAGGCCCCTCCCCTGAGACCAGAGCAGAGCCAGGTGTGTTCAACCCCTCTTTACACACACCCCTAAAATCTCCTCCCTTTTTCCTTCCCGTAACCAAATCCAGATGTGAGGCCTCTGCAGGCAGGGGCCAGGGCGGGAACCCAAGCGTCCTGGCCTCCAGCACTTCCTCCTCTGACAGCAGCGAGAGCTCTTGGCGTGGGGCCAGGGGGAGGGGGCGGCAGGGCTGGGCATGGGGAGCTGAGTACCACCCTTGGGGATCTGAAGGACTGGAGGGTTTGGTCTGAAAAGGGGGTGTGGGCCTGGAAGAGGGGAGTGGGAAGCGGAGGATTTGGGTTGGGGGCAGGGACCACGGAGTGGCGAGGAGGCAGGCCCTGGAGGAGGGAATTACACCCGCCCCCAACCCTGCGGTGCCTACAGTTCTTTGCCCTCCTTGGGTCAGGCCAGGTCCTGGCTCTAGTTTAACCCTGTCTGAGCTGTTTGGCCTTCTTCCCCTCTCCTCAGGGCACAGCGGTTCTCACACGCTTAGATCTGGGAGACCTGAGCGGGGGCAGCCCGGTGCCTGCCCACTGGGAGGGGTGGGGTGGGCACCCAGAAACAGCGATGGGAAAGGGGGCAGCACAGGGCAGCGCTTGCCCCCCCGCCTTTCATCTCTCGGCTCAGTTCCACCAGCTTGGAGGATGCACCTGCCTCAGTCAGTTCCCAGGGATCTGGTCTTCCTGTGCTGACTGTCTGTCCGTCTGTCTGTCTGTCTTAGAGACCCTTTTGAACACAAAACTGGAAACTGCCGATCTGAAGTGGGTCACGTTCCCTCAGGTGGAGGGGCAGGTAAGAGCTGGGCCCAGAAGCCAGGGCTTGGAGGGACCCCCAAGGAGGAGGAAGGATGACGGACGGTGTGTGGGTGCTGGTTTGCTGGGCACGCCACCAGCCCTCCACATCCCAGCAGCGGGGACAGATGTCCTCTGAGCCCTTGCTCTCAGAGGTCCCCTTCCTCTAGCCCCTCCTGGATCTATGACAGACAGCCTCCCCCCCCCCCCCCCCCCTCCCCCCCCCCCGCGCTGACCCCCTTCTCCCCACAGTGGGAGGAGCTGAGCGGCCTGGATGAGGAACAGCACAGTGTGCGGACGTACGAGGTGTGCGACGTGCAGCGGGCGCCGGGCCTGGCCCACTGGCTGCGCACCGGCTGGGTCCCACGCCGAGGCGCCGTCCACGTGTACGCCACGCTCCGCTTCACCATGCTCGAGTGCCTCTCCCTGTCGCGGGCCGGGCGCTCTTGCAAGGAGACCTTCACTGTCTTCTACTTTGAGAGTGATGCTGACACAGCCACAGCCTTCACGCCAGCGTGGATGGAGAACCCCTACATCAAGGTACCCTGGCGCCCGGGGTGCGCCCTCCCCCCCCCCCCCCCCCCCCCGCCAGTCCGCCTGGTCTGGGAGCAGTGGATGAGTTTCCAAGGCCCTACGCAGGGGCACTGGGGGCTGGAAGCAGGAGGCTGCAGTCTGGGGAGGGAAGAAGGTGGTCTGCTGTGTGGAGCAGTCGCGAGTCTTGGGCAGGGTCCCCCCACGGGGGGCGGTCGTCTGGGCCACACTCTGCCCTTCTCTGATCTGAGTACACCTTGTCCTTCAGACACCTCTCCTTAGTGTGAACTGATGCCTCACCCCAGCACGCCTTCTCCCCGGGTCTTCTACCTAATTCCTACTTGTCTTGAAAGCTTCAACTCCCGCAGGACATTCCTGCTATTGGCGCCCGCCCTGGGGTCTCCACTGTCATAGGTCCCATCATGCCTTTAACATACCTGTTTCTTGGGGCACCTGGGTGGCTCAGTGAGTTAAAGCCTCTGACTTCGGCTCAGGTCATGATCCCGGGGTCCTGGGATCAAGCCCTGCATCGGGCTCTCTGCTCAGCGGGGAGCCTGCTTCCCTTCCTCTCTCTCTGCCTGCCTATCTGTGATCTCTGTCTATCAAAATAAATAAATAAAATCTTTAAGAAAAAAAAAGATTTAAAAAAAAAAATCCCATACCCGTTTCTTTCGTTTCGGTTCCCTTGGCTCCAAGTGCAGGGCCTGGCCCAGAGTAGGTGTGGGATGAGTGACTCAACAGAAAGGGGGTGTGGGACAGAGGCTGGATGCAGTGTAGGAGCTGAGCAAGCATTAATGGGTAACGTTGGGGTCTGCAGGAAAGGGCACCCTGGGAAAGGTAGAGAGAAGGCTCTGGAACAGGAGCTAAGGCGCTCAGGGAGAGGGTGAGCTGGGAAGAGGAAAACAGTCCGCCTATCCGGTCCGTGGGGAGCGGAGGACCGCAGCAATGAGTCTCTTCCCTCACCTGGCAGGTGGACACAGTGGCCGCCGAGCACCTGACCCGGAAGCGCCCTGGGGCCGAGGCAACCGGCAAGGTCAACGTCAAGACGCTGCGTCTGGGCCCACTCACCAAGGCTGGCTTCTACCTGGCTTTCCAGGACCAGGGAGCCTGCATGGCCCTGCTGTCCCTGCATCTCTTCTACAAGAAGTGCGCCCAGCTGACCGTGAACCTCACCCACTTCCCGGAGACCGTGCCTCGGGAGCTCGTGGTGCCCGTGGCAGGGAGCTGCGTGGCTGACGCTGTCCCCACCCCTGGCCCCAGCCCCAGCCTGTACTGCCGGGAGGATGGCCAGTGGGCCGAGCAGCCGGTCACGGGGTGCAGCTGTGCTGCGGGGTTCGAGGCCGTCGAGGGGAACACCCGGTGCAGAGGTGAGGGCTGGCGTCTTTCCTGGAAAGCTTGTCCGTCCACGCAGGGAGCGTCCTATACCCCCGCTCTTGGACCCACTTACATTGCTGTTTGGAACATTCTAGGTCCTCAGGGGCACGCGGAGGGCCTGTTTTCAGAGCCCCAGCGTCGATCCGAGCTCTTGTGCCGTCTTTCTCCTAACTGTGCAACCGCTTTCTGGACACCAGGGCTGTTCTCAGGATGGGGGCGCTTTGCCGGGCTCTGGGGACCAAGGCACCATGGTCTCTATCTCTTGTTCATTGTGGGTTTCCCCTAACTCCCTAGTTCTGAATACTCACTCAGCTGTTTCTCTAGAGCAGGCGTTCAAAACCTGGGTTTTGTAGCTAGAACGTAAGCGGTCTGTGAACTTTTATAGAGAGAAAAAAATGACCTTATTGTCGCTCATTTCCACCTGAAATTGAATGACAGTGACAGAGCCCAGCGGTCACAGCAGGACCTGAGACATGCACATCCTTCAGATCGTGGCTATTTTCCTAGCCCGTTCCGAGATGGTGTCAAGATGCTCTTTTTGGCCTATCACGTCTTCAGTATTACAGTGGCCGCTTAGACCTGCCTCTTTTAGCTTATCAATAAAGAAATGCAGGGGCACCTGGGTGGCTCCATGGGTTAAGCCTCTGCCTTGGGCTCAGGTCAAGATCTTGGAGGCCTGGGATCGAGCCCCGCATCGGGCTCTCTGCTCAGCAGGAAGCCTGCTTCTTCCTCTCCCATTCCCTCTGCTTGTGTTCTTTCTCTCGCTGCCGCTTACTCTCTCTCTTTGTGTCAAAGAAATAAATAAAATCTTAAAAAAAAAGTAAAATAAAATAAAAACATACTTCTGAGCAGGGGTCTGTGGGCTTCACCAGACCGCCACAGGGTGTCCTGTGGTGGTGGTGGGGGGTGTGGGGGTTGAGGTTAACAAAGCTTAGAATCCCTGATCTGAACGAAGGGTCTCTCTCTTCTCTTAGACGTTTGGGTTCTGAGCTCTTCCCTCCCTGCGCCCCACTTTGCATCCCGTGCAACCGTGGGAGCAGCTGAATGTTCCTGATGCTGAATGTTCTTGATGCTGAATGTTCTTGATGCCCGTGGTGTTTTCCAGCCTGTACCCAAGGCACCTTCAAGCCCTTGTCTGGCGAGGGGTCCTGCCAGCCGTGTCCAGCCAACAGCCACTCCAACACCATTGGCTCCTCCACCTGCCAGTGCCGCAATGGGTACTTCCGGGCCCGCACGGACTTCCGGGGTGCCCCCTGTACCAGTGAGTGACGGGTGACCCCTCAGGTGGTGGTGGGTGGACGTCCGGTGAGGACTCCTGGGGTGCCCCGCTGTCCCTCCCTGATGATCGGGTCAGCCTCTGACGCCCTGCTGTCCCGCAGCGCCACCCTCTGCTCCAAGAAGCGTGGTTCCCCGTCTGAACGGCTCCTCCCTGCGCCTGGAGTGGAGTGCCCCCCTCGAGTCTGGGGGCCGAGAGGATCTCACCTACGCGCTGCGCTGCCGGGAGTGCCGCCCTGGGGGGTCCTGTACCCCCTGCGGAGGAGACCTGACCTTCGACCCTGGCCCCCGGGACCTTGTGGAGCCCTGGGTGGCGGTGCGCGGGCTGCGTCCAGATTTCACCTATACCTTCGAGGTCACCGCCTTGAACGGGGTGTCCTCCTTAGCCACCGGGCCGGTTCCGTTTGAGGCTGTGAATGTCACCACTGACCGTGAGGGTGAGATGGGGAGCCAGTGGCCTGCCAGGAGGGAGGCGGGCAGCCTACAGGGATGAGGGGGGAAAGACAGTGGCGGGGGGCCCTGGGGTCGCTGGGAAGCACGGAAGGTCAGGCTGAGAGGCAGACAGAAGAGTGAAAAGAGGTGCAGACTTCAGGATGGGGCAGAGAGCCAGAGGGAGCTCTTGAAACAGCTGAGACGAGTGTAGCCAGCAGAGGCAGAGCTGGGAAAGATCAGGGCCAGACGTGCCATGTGCAAATACCCTCTCCCTCACAGTACCGCCCCCCGTGTCAGACATCCGGGTGACGCGGTCGTCACCCAGCAGCTTGAGCCTGGCGTGGGCCGTTCCCCGGGCCCCCAGTGGGGCCGTGCTGGACTACGAGGTCAAGTACCACGAGAAGGTGAGGTTGGGGCGGCACCCTCGGGGTTTGGGATTGACAGTGGGACAAGTTCCGTGGCTGGCTAAATTCTGGGCCCCTGTGAGGTGGTTTTTTGTGTTTGTTTATTTAAGATTTTATTTATTTATTTGACAGACAAATCACAAGTAGGCAGAGAGGTATGCAGTGAGGAGTGTTGAGGGGGAAGCTGTAGGCTCCCCGCTGAGCAGAGAGCCCAACGCGGGTCTCGATCCCAGGACCTTGGGATCATGACCTGAGCCGAAGACAGAGGCTTTAACTCACTGAGCCACCCAGGCACCCCTCTAAGAGGTGTTTGAAGTCCACCTGGGCTGAGTACTAGCTGTGTGACCTTGGGGCAGCCCCTTGGCTTCTCAGTATTAACACGGTGACAGTAATGGTACCAGTCCCACAGAACCGCGGAAAGGATTCAATGCTATAATGAAAGCCCAACACCCAGCGGGCCTCACCTACCACACGGTGGCACCAGGATGCAAGTCTTGGGGGCACAGGGTTGGGGTGGGGGTGGGCCGGGAGAGGTGGGAAGAGCAGTGGAAACCGGGGGGCCCTGGCTTACGGCTGGCCCCTCCTCCCCCTGGACAGGGCACCGAGGGCCCCAGCAGCGTGCGGTTCCTGAAGACGTCGGAAAACCGGGCTGAGCTGCGGGGGCTGAAGCGGGGGGCCAGCTACCTGGTCCAGGTGCGAGCACGCTCCGAGGCCGGCTATGGGCCCTTCGGCCAGGAGCACCACAGCCAGACCCAGCTGGATGGTGAGCCTTGTGGGGGGCAGGGCAGGGGCGCTGCCCCTCCGTCGCGCGGGAGGCCTTTCCTCTGCCCTTGGAGGACCCCTAAAGTCACATTCCCACACTCCGCTCTGTCAACCACGGGGCCTTTTAAGGCCTAGTGAGGGGAGCATCGGCTGCAGAAGCCAAAACCAACAGCTGGGAGGGAAAGCCTGCCCAGTGGCGTTCCAGCTGTGTGGCTCTCAGCAGAAGCCCAACCCTACAGCCCCTTCTCTCCTCCCCAGTTGGAGATACCACGAGGTCTCTCTCCCAAGGGCTCCAAAGACTAACTGAGGTGACACCTGTTCTTTTTTTTTTTTTTTTTTTTTTTTTGTAAAGATTTTTTTAAAAATCTTACTTATTCGAGAGGGAGGGAGAGCGAGCATAAGCAGAGGGAGGAACAGAGCCCCTGCTGAGCAGGAAGCCCACTGATCCCAGGACACTGAGCCAAAGGCAGACGCTTAACTCCCTGAGCCACCCAGGCGCCCCAACACCCGCTGGCTGTGGTACGCTTGTTGGCCCAGTGGCTTTCTAAACCTTTTTGCAGTTTGAGACCTGGGTCACACACCGTACGACTCCCCCTTTAAAGAGTACCGTTCAGTGGCTTTTGGCCTGTCCCCAGCTGAGCAGCCATCGCCGCAATTAATTGTAGAACGTTTTGGCTTCCAAAAAGAGACACCCCTTCAATCACCCCCAGCCCCCGGCAAATACTGCCTTACTTTTGTCTCCGTGGCTTTGCCCATACTGGACATCACACAAATGGGAGCCTCTTGTGAACAGGTTCTTCCTCCACTCGGCGCAGGGGCCACATGGTCTGGCCACATGGTCTGTCCGTGTTGGGGTGTGTAGTCCACACTGTTTACGGCTAGAAGTTGTCCATTGTTGGCTCTAGTGTGTTCTCTTTACCCATTCATCTGTTGACGGACATCTGGGTTATTTCCACATTTTGACTGCAGACATTGTCGTAGCCCCTGGGGCCTCCTGTGGCCACCAGTATTTATAACTGAACGCAGTGAAACCCGCTGTCGCCGTAACGAGGTTGGGAAACTTCCTCCTTTTCCCGGAGGGACTTCGCAGGAGCCCGAGCCGGCGGAAAGCAATTTGGAAACCGTGGTGCTTTCCCGCACCTGCCCCACCGCCGGGGGCCTGTTCTCAGGGGAACACGACTCGTGCCTTGAGGCTGGTGTGGGGTCCCCGGGGCCGTCGGCTTCTTCTGATCGAAGCTTTTCTCCCCCAGAGAATGAGAGCTGGCGGGAGCAGCTGGCCCTGATCGCAGGCACGGCCGTCGTGGGTGTGGTGCTGGTCCTGGTGGTCATTGTCATCGCTGTTCTCTGCCTCAGGTGAGCACTCTGGGGCACCCGGAGGCCCTTGGGAGGAGGGCGGGTGTAGACCGCCCCCTGCCCTCTTGCTGCCTGCGAGCCTCCCTCCGTGGATAGTTGTTTTCTCTTGGAAGCTTCTCTGATCCCCGCTCCTCCTCCCCCGCCCCCCTTACCCTGTCCCGTCCCTCTGGAAACACAGAGATGGGTGATTCCATTTACCGTTTCTTTCTTATCGGCCTCAGGAAGCAGAGCAGCGGAAGGGAAGCCGAGTACTCGGACAAACATGGGCAGTATCTCATCGGGCACGGTGGGTAGGCCTCTGCCGAGGGACACAAGGCTGGGGCAGGGCCCAGAATCGGGCCTCGGAGTGCAGGGGAGGTTGTCTCTCTGTTAACGGGACCCCGCGTGTGGTTCCTCAGGTACTAAGGTCTACATTGACCCCTTCACTTACGAAGACCCCAATGAGGCTGTACGGGAATTTGCGAAGGAGATCGATGTCTCCTACGTCAAGATCGAGGAGGTTATCGGCGCAGGTGAGAGGGAGGTGGGTGCGCGGGGAGTACAGGGAAGGGGGGTGCAGGCCAGCGGGCAGAGGAGGGCTGACCCTCAGCATCCTTCCCGAAGGCGAGTTTGGCGAGGTGTGCCGGGGGCGGCTCAAGGCCCCGGGGAAGAAGGAGAGCTGTGTGGCCATCAAGACCCTGAAAGGCGGCTACACGGAGCGGCAGCGGCGGGAGTTCCTAAGTGAGGCCTCCATCATGGGCCAGTTCGAGCACCCCAACATCATCCGTCTGGAGGGCGTGGTCACCAACAGCGTGCCCGTCATGATCCTCACCGAGTTCATGGAGAACGGCGCCCTGGACTCCTTCCTGCGGGTGAGCCCCCTGCCTCCCCCGGCACAGCCAAGGAGCTCAGAACCAGGATGGATGCTGGGGCGCACGTCGCACCCCCTGTGCTCCTCGTCCTCCCTCCAGGACAGCTGGAGTTTCTGGCACCGGCCGTTCCTGCGGCCGTGAGTGGAAATGGCCCATCTGTGGGGCTGGCCGACCTGGGATTTGGAAGGGTGGTCATTTGTCTCCTTGACAAGGACTTCCTGAGCACCTTCTGGTGCTTCAGCCACTGTCCTTACATCCTGGGAATCAAGCCACGGACATCCCTGCTCTTGACAGTGTAACAGAGGAGACAAGTCACCAAACAAGCTTTGATTTGTATTGATTTGTGTTTTTTTAAGATTTTATTTATTCATTTGACAGACAGAGATCACAAGTAGGCAGAGAGGCAGGTAGACAGAGAAGGAGAAGCAGGCCTGATGTGGGGCTCGATCCCAGGACCCTGAGATCATGACTTGAGCCGAAAGCAGAGGCTTTAACCTACTGAGCCACCCAGGCGCCCCCTAAACAAGCTTTTAACAAACAGTTTGGGGAAGTGGCTTGAGATGCTGGGCAGGAGCATATTTTGTCACTTGAACAGGTTTTCCTGGGTATTATTTTATTTTTCCACATTACTATACATCCTTTTTTAAAAAATTCAAAAACGTTGTCCTGCAGAGCAAAGTGACATTGCATTTAACAGAAGGACGACTTTTCTGTGAGATCATTCAGTCCCCAGTTGCTACTCATATTTCCTTGGTTGTCCCCTCACGTGTCTCTTCCTCCCGGTTTCTGCAAACCAGTATCCAGTTCCAGATCAAGCATGGAACCCAGTGGTCATTTCTTTGAGCCTCTTCGACATCCAGGAACAGCCCCTTGTTAGGACACTGACCTGCTGAAAAGCTGGGCCTCTGCACCTCTTGAATGGGTCGCCTTCTAGATCGATTGGCTTTTTCGCTGTGGGGTTGGTTAGCGTGTTTCTCTAGGTAGGATCAATATCCATGGCCAGCCTACATCGGGGTGCTGTGTGCCTCGCACAGCACCCCGTCGGAGACAGGCTTCCTGGCTGTCAGGAGAGGTGCCAAGGCAGGCCTCGGTAGTGTGATGACAGCGGACCCTCCACCGTCGACACAATGGTCTGTTCCATTGGTACCAGGAAAAGGCCCGGTTGCCTGGAGGGGGAGGGGATTTATGATAGAAGAACCGACCTTTGTGTGGCTGGGAAAGAGCCAACCCCGAACAGGTGGAGGAGAGAAGCATGTTGGGGGAACCAGAGTGGACAGGTTGAACGGCAGAAAGGTCAAGGGCACCTGGATGGCTCAGTTGGCAAAGTGTACGCCTTTGGCGCAGATCATGATCCCCGGGTCCTGGGATGGAGCCCCGCATCGGGCTCTCCACTTAGCAGGGAGTCTGCTTCTCCTTCTGCCTCTGTGCCTCCCTGTGCTCATGCGTACTTGTACACTCTCTAATATATAAGTAAAACAAAAGGCAGAAAAAGCAAAACAAAAGGCAGAAAGGCCAGTCAGTGGGACCCCTGGGTGGCTCAGTGGGTTAAAGCCTCTGCCTCCAGCTCAGGGTCATGATCCCGGGGTCCTGGGATTGAGCCCCGCATCAGGTTCTCTGCTCAGCAGGGAGCCTGCTTCCCCCTCTCTCTCTGCCTGCCTCTCTGCCTACTTGTGATCTCTCTCTCTCTGTCAAATAAATAAAGGAAGGAAGAAAGGCCAGTAAAACTGGCCTGAGCAGAGGAACAGTGGTACATTTCGTTGTACATAGTGGTCAGACCCCATGAGTCTTGTGCCCTTAAGGAATTTGGATTTGATTAGAAGTTCAAGGGGTTGCCAAGGGATTTCAGCTGGAGAGGGGTGATTTCAGGAGTTCTGTTTGGTGGTGCTGGGGACCAAGAGCCAGGAGCCAGTGGGAAGACTTGCAGTCCTTTGGGGTGTGAGGGTTGTAGAGGCATGTGGAGAAGTGACTGCATTCGGAACATGTTTTGGAGGCAGAACCTGCCTCTGGATTTTAAGTGACTGGTAAGGGGGAGAGGAATCACAGACTCCAGGGTCTGCCCTGAGCATCTGGCCAGCGGGGTTTCCACAAGCTGAGATTCAAGGCCTCGGGTAGGTGCAGGCTTGGAGGATGGATTCAGGATTCAGGTTTTGGACTCTGTCCCTCACCCTGCTTGGCCGCCAAGGGTCCTCTGGGTGCTTCCTGAACCCAGAGTATGGGATTCTTTCACTGTGACTGGCTAGCTTATCTGGTGAGAGCAGACTCTGTCGAGGTCAAGGTCAAGCTTTCGGTCTTGGTTTTGGGGCTGTGGTCATTGATCACACCCCGTCTTTCACTGCTCTTGGAAGCTACACACAGCTGGTCCAGGAGGACTGAGCAAGTTTGCTCTGGGTTGGCCCCGATGCGTCTGCGCCTGTAGACAGGTAGCTCTGGGCACATTCCGACTATCCAAACTGTTGCTGCCCTATAGCCCATAAAATGAACATACTAGTTCATAAGCATTTGTTGAGTACGCCCTGGATGTAGAGCTCCGTGCTAGAGTAAGTAGAAGAAAATGTTAACGTAATCTCTCTCTCTCTTTTTTTTTCTTTTTTACATTTTCGAGGTGCTCATGTGACTATCTTTTTTTTTTTTTTTTTTTAAGAATTTACTTACTTCTTTGAGAGACAGAGATCACAAGTAGGCAGAGAGGCAGGCAGAGAGAGAGGAAGGGAAGCAGACTCCTGCGGAGCTCAATCCCAGGAGCCTGGAATCGTGACCTGAGCCGAAAGCAGAGGCTTTAACCCACTGAGCCACCCGTAATCTCTTTACACCAATTATCCCAACGTAATCTCTTTACAACAATTTAAAAAAAAAAGAAAAAGAAAAAAAAGATTTATTTATTTATTTATTTGAGAGAGTGTGCATGAGTGAGAGCAGTTGGAGGGGAGGGGCAGAGGCAGGGAGAGAGAGGCAGACTCAGCAGACTGTGTGGGTTTAGCCCAGAGTCCCTGGAGGGGCTCGATCTCACGACCTTGAGATCATCGCCTGAGCTAAAATCAAGAGTCGGACCCCTAACTAACTGAGCCACCCAGGCGCCCCTCCTCAGAATCTTAAGCATCGTGTCCCGTTAGTGCAGCGAGAGCTGAGGGAGCTCAGGAAGGGTAAGAGAAGGGAAAAGGGCTTGCCTGGGACGTCAGCAGGCCTGCCATGCACGGGAGCACGAATGAGATGGGTCTGCGAGTGGCAGATCGGGTTCAGAGCACGGAGGGCGGGGGGAAGGCGGGTGAGCGGTCCTGACCTTGGCCTCTCCCTGTCCAATCTCCAGCTGAACGATGGGCAGTTCACCGTCATCCAGCTGGTGGGTATGCTGCGGGGCATCGCCTCGGGCATGCGCTACCTTGCGGAGATGAGCTACGTCCACCGAGACCTGGCCGCCCGCAACATCCTGGTCAACAGCAACCTCGTCTGCAAGGTGTCAGACTTCGGGCTTTCCCGGTTCCTGGAGGAGAACTCTTCAGATCCCACCTACACGAGCTCTCTGGTGAGGCCAGGGGACCCACGTCTGAACTCGGTTCTTAGGGCCAGGTGGGCAAGGTGGGGAGGTGGAAGAGTTGACAGTTCTGGTTCAGGGACAGGATATAGGCACAGACTAGAGGGGGCGGGCAGTCAGCTTAGGGAACCTGACTTCCAGTGTCCAGGAAAAGAAAAGAGTTAAGGAGCTGTGTGTCTGAGTCCCAGCAAGAAAGGGAGCCTGGGGGAAAGGCAGAGGTGGGGGCAGGATGCCTGGGTCCATTGAGTCCCTTAGCTCACCTTTTCTTCTTGCATCTTTAGGGCGGAAAGATTCCCATCAGATGGACAGCCCCCGAGGCCATTGCCTTCCGGAAGTTCACATCTGCTAGTGATGCCTGGAGCTACGGAATTGTGATGTGGGAGGTCATGTCATTTGGGGAACGACCGTACTGGGACATGAGCAATCAGGATGTAAGTGTCCCATGGCCCTACGGAGCTTTCCTGAAATGTTCTCTCACGGGGGGGGGGGGGGGGGGGGGGGTGGGGGGGAGTGGGGTCCCCAGAGAGCTCATCACTGTTGGGTCATTGAGGGAGGCACAAAGTAGAGTTGATCTTTGTATCCAGGACTTGGATACAGCACGTCTGGTCACAGAAGGACACGGAGAAGGAGGGAGGGGAGGGTTGGGAAGTCACTCATCTAGATCTTGGTCCAGGAGCCACTGGGGCATCAAACCAGTGACTCGCCAGCTCCGACCTCTGCGAGGACCCTGAATCTGCCATTCTCGGGGCCTGTGGCACCTGTCCCAGCATCTGCTGAGTCACCACCTTCTGGGGGTCGTCTGGCATCCTTGTTCTCCTGGCAGATCCTCACCCAGTGTGTGTGCCTGTCATTCCAGGTGATCAATGCCATTGAGCAGGACTACCGGCTGCCCCCGCCCCCAGACTGCCCCACATCCCTGCACCAGCTCATGCTGGACTGTTGGCAGAAGGACCGGAATGCACGGCCCCGCTTCCCCCAGGTGGTCAGCGCCCTCGACAAGATGATCCGGAACCCGGCCAGTCTCAAAATCGTGGCCAGGGAGAACAGCGGGTGAGAACCCCAGAGGGTAGGCCTCCTTCCCACACTCTGCCACCACCTGAGAACCACCCCACCCTCCCCCTCAGAAGTGTCCGGCCCTCTGGTGGTATGTGGGATTGTCCATTGTCCTCGTCTGTGGCTCAAAGTCCCCACCCTGACGGAGCCCCAGAACTCAGCACACCGCTCCCCACCCTTGCCTTCCAGGGCCTCACACCCGCTCCTGGACCAGCGGCAGCCTCACTACTCCGCCTTTAGCTCGGTGGGTGAGTGGCTTCGAGCCATCAAGATGGGACAATACGAAGAAAGTTTTGCAGCCGCCGGCTTTGGCTCCTTCGAACTGGTCAGCCAGATCTCTGCTGAGTAAGTCGTGGCAGGGGCTGGAGGTGGCGGCTGAGATCGAGGCAGTCTCGAGGCCCCTGGGGACCAGAATCGGGCCTGCCAGTTTAGTGGGGACCTTTGCAGGCAACTCCTGGCGCCAACTCTGTCATCCAGAGTACCCCGAAGTAGCAGCTCTGGGGACTGAGGGCCCGGGGCCCTCCTCACCCCCTTGAGCCACCTCAGCCCCTGGCCATCTTGCTCCTATCCTGCCCTGTGTATCTCTCCTTGTGCATCTATCTACATTCCAGACCCTGCTCTCACATTAACAAAGTGTCAGCTCTGGCTGCGTTCCCACCCATAAAAGGAGAAGGTTGGACGGGGTTTTGGAGACCATTTCCAGCTTTAATGTTAAATGGTTTTATGGTTCCAACGCCTCCCCGGCCCTGGGTCCCCCTAGTTGGCCTCTCTGGTTCTCTGCCTCTCGGCCTGCGCATTTCCCTCCCAGGCTCTCTTTGCAGCCCAGGTTTGAATAACACAGGGAAGGAAGAGAGATCTGGAACCGGAGGGCGGGAGGCAGTCTCCCAGTGGGGCAGACCATGCCCCCCCCCCCCACTGCCCTGACTTGTTCCAGCGACGCCCTGACCCAGGTCTCTGCGCTCCATTTCCCACCTCTGCTGTTTTCCCTTATCTCGGGCTCCAGGCCTCAGGATGGGGGGCGGGGGTGGGGGCAGCTCGTTTTCGTTCCGCCCCGCCCCTTCCTCCCTACCCCCTCTTCCTCTTTTGGGCTTTTTCCTTCTGACTTTTCTTTTCTCCTCTAGAGAAATCTGTGCAGCCTCTTCCCCCACCGTCATCTTGTGCGCTTTTCTCTCTTTCATTCCAACCCCTTCGCTGATTCTCTGCCTTTTCCTAATCCTTGCCGGAGCCCCAAGCTGCAGCCGGCCCTGCTGCGCCCCTCCACTGCAGCTGCGCAGAAGGACTGCTTCCAGCTCCTAAAAACCTCTGGAAACTGCCCGCAGCTCTTGGCAACTGCTGACGCGTACCCCTCCCCTGCCGGCCTTCCTGATTGGCTGACATTCCAGGGGCGGGGCGTGGTGTCTAGCGCTAAGACGACCTCCCTGGGAGCCCTGTGGCCTCACCTAGCTCTCTCCCTCCTTCCCCAGGGACCTGCTCCGAATTGGAGTCACTTTGGCGGGGCACCAGAAGAAAATCCTGGCCAGTGTCCAGCACATGAAGTCCCAGGCCAAGCCTGGAACCCCAGGCGGGTCAGGAGCACCAGCCCCCCAGTACTGACCTGCACCTGCTTATCTGCCCCACGGCTCTGGAGCGGCAGGAACTTCCCAGCTGGGGACACAGCTCCCGTTCTTCCTGGGCAGAGCCGGATAGAGGACCCAAGAGGTCACCATACCTGGGCCCCACTGGATTGCACTTTGAACCCATGGGGGGTGGTGGGGGGAGCCGGCAATTTGGAGAGACAGGATTTAAGGATTCTGCCATAGGAGTGTAGAAGTCATCACATGCCCCCCAGGCGGGAAGCCCTTCCCTCAGGATTGGGTGTGACCAGAGGGAAAAGGAAGCGCCTCTAATCTGCCAGCTTCCCAGGGGTGGTTGGGCTCGATTCCCACAGCCTCCCTCTGATCCCCAGTTAGGGCCCCCCCCCCCCCCCGTGTCCCTCCTCACCTCCAAGGGCCAGTGCACTGCCCTGCAGACCAAAGAGAAGAGGGTGACTAGCCTGAGAGCTCGGAGTGGAGCGTGCCGCGTCTCGGCGGGAGGCGGGAAGGGGCGTCGTGGACCAGTGACCAAATCATTGGACGCGGATGTCCCCGACCTTGCTGCTGTCTTCCCGAACTCAGTTTTCCCTTGTAAATGCCCCTCCCCCATCTGCTGCCTTCATATTGAAGGTTTTCGAGTTTTAATTTTTTGTTTTGGTCTTATTTCCCCCCACCACCACCCATTTTTTGTCATTGTTCCTTGTTTTGTTTTTCTCCTGTCCTTGTCCTAACTATCTGTGTTGGGGTGGGGAGGGCCTGTTTTATTATTGCCTCCTTTGCCCCCGGGTGAAACGGACTCATTGTCGTGTTTGTTTCCAGAATAGTGCCTTGGTCCCACAACTCCCAGACACCTTCCTGCCCCCACGGAGCCCCAAGCTGTGTCCATGAGGGAATGTGGGGGTGGGTGAGGTGGTGGTGGAAACCAGAGACAGACACCGGTGCTTGGAGGGATTCTTAAATTATATTTAAAACTTTTTTTTTTTTTTTTTTTTGTATAAATAAAATAAAATGGGAAGCGTTGCAGTCCGGGAGGTGATTGGGAGTGGGGGATGGACTAGGTTTCTGCGGAGAATGGGGCCTGGGTATGGAGGAGGGGTCGGAGGTCTGGAGACAGGGCTGTGGGGGGCTGCGGGCTTGGTTCCCAGTCCCAGGGTGTGTTTGAGGTGGTGGGGTGGGGGCAGTGGGAGATGAGTCATTGGCAGCTGCTTCTAACGGCTCCAGATGGCTCTGCCAAGAGCCTGGGGCACCTCCGGGGTGGGGCTGCCCCCTCCCTCCCCGGCCCAGTTCCCCAGCGTTTGGGAGGGGGCCAGGGGAAGCCTTGAGCTTATAGCCCTGCCCTACAGCCCCCGATGGGGAAGTGGGGGGCATTGGCTGGGGTGGGGGTCCTCTCAGATGGAGACAGATGTGGGCCAGATGTGGACAGCTTGGGGTTGGTTTAGAGGCAATGGGGGGGAAAGGCTGCATGGGCTGTGGGGGAGGGGCAGAGAGCTGGTATGAGGGATGTGGACCCCCCACGGGTGTACACACACTCACACTCGCTCGCTCTGGGCTGAGTCTTGGGAAGACAATTCCCTCTTTCAAGATGCTGCCCAGGCAGGTTCTCCCAGCCTCTTGGGAAGGGGAGGGGAAACCACCTGAGTGTCTTCCCCCAACTTCTCCCTCCCAAACAGGAAGACAGGAATGGGGGTCAAGCCCCTGCTAGTCTCTGTGGCCGTCTTCTGTTCTTCCCTCCCAGTCTGCCCACCTTCAGGGACACCTGCAGGGGCCAGCGACGTTTAGCTGGGGCGCCCGTGCAGTTTCTGCCTCAGTTGCTCCCTGGTGTGTTGGAGTCCGTGCAGGACCCCAAATCACAGCTGCCCTTCCCAGTCTAGGGAACCCCGGGTGGTGATCCTGTCTGCAGTTTCCTACCTGTAGCAACCTCTTCTGGAGTCCCGAATACTCTGGAATCCTCTGTCCCCTCCCTCGAACCATCTCCCGTGTTTTGTACACCCAAGGCATCTGGGAGGGACTCTCTCCTGCCAAAGATGGAGGGGGCCTGGGTCCTAGAGGAGGTCGTCTGTCTGGAGGATGCCGGCCCAGGCCAGCCCCTTCCCCTGCCAACCAGATATCTGGGCTAGATAAGGTGACCTCAAGTTCTTGAAGCGAGGAACAGAGGTCAAGATGACAGGGCGCAAATGAGTAACAGGTAAACGGGCAAATAGGAGGTGAAGGGAGCTGACATGGGGGCAGGTGTGCAGCAGGGAGACCCCATGCCCAGGCTAAAGCACCTGCCAGCTCGTAGAGCCCCCTGAGTGCTCCTGCCATGCCCAGCTCCAGAGGGCTCCCCGCAGCCAGCCTGGTCAGGGGCCATACATTCCTCCGCGGACCCCTCCCCACCCAGCTAGGAACTCAAATCCTTAAACATAGGGGGCTTCAAGGGTCATCTCAGAGAGCAAGCACAGGACCCAGTGTCCTGCCTGCTTTGGCACCCCCCTCCCCATCCCTTGGGGTCTTCCACCCTGACCACCCCAACCCCAGCTGGTGGCCTTCCTTTCCTTCTTGGGGCCCAAGCAGGATGTCCCAGCCCCTACCCCGAAGCGGGGACCTGGCTGATGGGACCTGGCTGATGGGACGCACGGGACCCGGGGGGAGGGGTCAGGAGGGGTCAGAACAGATGCCCTTTGGCCTCAGGCTGAGGTTAGCCGGCCACTCCTGCTAGGATGGGGCTCCGAACTCCTGGGTTCCCGGACCCCACCCTCAGTTGCCATAGTAACCCCATGCCCTTTTAGGAAATGGAACTGATTCAGGAAGGGGAGGCCTCCAGAGGGTCACAGGCCGTCGCCCTTTGGAAAAAGCCACATTCCCCATCCCCAGCCTGCACCTGGTGATGAATCTCATTGTCGGAAATGTCAGAATCCTCAGGATCACCTTCCATGGCCCCAGGTTCCCGGGAAGATGGACAATGCAGTCTTTTCTCCTGTTGCCCAGAAGCCAGAGGGCTGGACGCCCTGACCCCAAACGACTGTCCGAAGCACAGGCAGACCTTGGTCCCCCTCCCGTCCAGACGTTTTGCAGGGCACCCAGCCCTAGCCTCCCCCCACCGCCCGCACCCCTGTGTCCCTCCTACCCCACTCTCCTGCCCCAGGGCCCACCTCACAGACCCTTCCTCTCCCACAATCACGTGGAATTCACGTTTCAAAAAATAAATTTTATTTTCTCTCTCCTCTTTTGAGGACAACTCAAAACTGAGGAACTTGAACGACACGGTCTGGAACAAAATCTGAGGAGAAAAGTGAGAAAACCTGTGTCAGAAGCAGACTCGGCTCCCGGTCGCCGGGGTGCTGGGGCAGGAATGGTTCTCACCAGCGTCTGCTAGCCTGGCTCTGTTCTGGCTCCACACTTTCTCCCTGGGGGTTGTGGGGAACAGAGGGTAGTGCCCGCTCCCCTGCTGACTCATCGCCACCCACCCCTGCTCGTCCCTTTTCCCAGAACTCACCTCCTCCTCCTCCCCTTCCTGGAAAGACATCCTCTGGTCACTGCGGGCACCAGGACCACCACAGGCACAAGCATCCCCAACAGGATGGCCACAAAGTTGGATGCCTCTGGGGTGCGGGCAACGGAACGTAGGGATACAGGTCAGGAGGGCATTGGGGAGGAGACACTCTCATTGGATCCTAAGTGGCCATCCAGGAAGGATGGCGACCACTAACTCATGGGGTGTGGCTACGTCTCCCTCCAGAAGGCTGTTGCTCCAAGGCCTTGACACCGTACCCCTAGGATCCCTTTGAGTTTCTGGACACACAACTCCCACCAGCCTTGTTAAGGGGCCCCATTCATCTGCTGGTCCCCTAGAGTCCGGAGTGCCATCTTGGCCAGTGCTCCTCAAAGACCAGCCTTGGAATCCCTTTCCTCAGCCACCTGGGAACTTGGGATAAAGTTCTCACCTGGCTTTCCAGGGGCTGGCCCATCCCAAGGCTCTGTGCAGAGGTGTCCCCCATAACCAAGTTCGCACTCACAGGTGAAATGGGTTCCCTGCTCCCAGCACCGCCCGTCATTCTGACACGGGTTCTGCAGACACGGGCTTTCTGTGCGGATAAACGGGGTTATGGAAGGTTCTAGAAGGATACCCGCAGCCGGGGAGAGGGGAGGGCATAGGGAGCTAATGCCAGGAAAAGGCCCAGCCCCGTGCCTGACAGGAAGCAGCTGTTCACTCCCTCGGACCCTCATGAGAAAGGAGGAAAGAGCAGGATTAAGTGGTCCAACTTCCTGACAGTGACGGCAGGGGTCTCGGGCACAGGACATAGCATCCACCCCCTACCCCCGCCCACATACGGGGGCAGCACCAGAGAGGTCTAGGCTCACCTCGGAAGCAACCACGAGTGAGGTTCGCCAGGGTGCAGATCTCCCCAGCACGGCAGCTGAGGGGCTCACACAGCAGCGCCCCAGAACGGGCACAGGTGCAGCGCTGAGAGCAATCCTCAGTCACAAAGCTGTCACCCCGCTGCAGAGGGGAAAAGGGCCCGGAGGAGGCAGTCTGGCTTTCCTCCCTCCTCGGACTCTCCTGTCCCCGCAGGGCCTCCCCCTCCCCGTGCGGACCTGGTAGTAGACTCCGTTGCTGGTGCAGCCACAGTGGGCCAGAGGGAGGCTCTGGGCACCGCTGTAGACGTAGCCCGGGAGGCTGGCACAGCCCTCCACGCAGGGGCCCTTGCAGTCCTTAGGGGCCACCAGGTGGGCACAGGAGGCTGGGCAGGGGGTCATACAGCTCCGATAGACAGTGTTGGCCGGACACGCCAAGGCTGACGGGAAAGTTGGAGTGAGCAGGTGGCTGGGCAGGGATGGAGCCTACAGGTATGGGGACCACAGGGTCGGGCAGCTGGAGGGGGGACGCGGTCACCCCCCAGAACACAGAGCTTGGTATAGGCCAGGAGGCCGGAAGAGGGGACCGACTTCGGGTGTCTTTTGGTCTGACATTAAAGTGTGCTAAGGAAGTGGCAGAGCAAGGCTGGGCCCGGGCAAGAACCAGAACGGGACGGGAGGGCGGGGCTGGGGTGAGGCTTCCTGGGCCAGGCCGGGGCTGAGAGGGAGGCTGGCTGGGGAGGACGGGGTCCTTGGGGAGTCGGAAGTGGAGGACAAGGCGGGAGGCCCAAGGCGGGCAAGGGTCGGGGCTCAGAGCTGAGCAGGGGGCAGAAACCGCCTCGAGGGTCGGGGAGCAGCTGCTGGGGAAGGTCAGTGCCTCACCACAGCGGGTGTGGTCCCGCCAGCTGGCCAGGGCGGCGCCCGCCTCCTGGCAGATGATGGCGTACCCGCTGAGGACCTGGCATCGCAGTTCCTCCTGCTCTCTGGGGTTCCGGGCAGCACACAGATCAAACACACAGTGCCTGGGGGCAGCAGGGCGGTTAGGGGGCTGCAGAGGTGGGGAGCAAGGAAACCCAGCAGAAAGACAGTGGGCAGGGTGTGTGCCCGTGTGTGTGTATGTGTGTGTGTGCGCGTGCATGAGTGTGGCGTGTGGGGAGGGGAATCGCCAGGAATGGAAGCCACCAAGAGAAAGAAGTGAGCCAAATGGGGCTTGGATCACAGAATGGGCAGCAGGACCCAGAGAAAGGCCACTTCCATGTGGCCTGGGGCCTTGACTCACTCCTGGAAGGGCTCAGGAGCCACAGTCTGGTGACAGGCAGCAAAGGGGCCCTGGGGGTCCCCCAGCACCCTGCACGCCTGGGTGCTGTTGATGAGCTCCAGCTGCTCTGGGCTGCATTCTGACACATGGAAGCCTGACTCCTTCTTCTCCTCCTCTTCCTCCTCTTGTATGGCCCTGGAGCAGGGACCAAGAGGGGGCCAGGTGAGGCCCCTGAGGACCATGACCTTGGGAGGAAGTGGCAGGAGGAGGAATGGGGAGGCACAGGGCACAGCCTGGGGCCCATACGGCCGGTGCCCCCACAGTGGGTCTGAGAGGCAATGGCAGAATGAGAAAATCAGGCCCTCGGGGGTCCTTCTCTGCTAAGGATACGGGGTGAGTGGGCGTGGGCAGGCACCGGGCTGATGCTTACCTCCCCAGGGGCCAGGCCTCTGTGCTCTGAGCCCTAGCCCTCTCACCTTGAGAAGCGGGCAAGGTTAACTCCCGTGATCCTCTGCACCTCCCAGCTGTTGCCGAAGGTGACCAGGTTCTGGGTGATGGTGCCATTGGGCAGGATAAAGTCATTACTCTTGTTCCCGTCGAAGTTCCCGCACAGGCCACGCACGAGCCCCTTATACTTGTTGGGCAGCGTGATCACTGCAGGAGGAAGGGTGTCCAGAAGTGAGGCTCTCCCACTCCTCCCCGCCGCTCCTGGCTGCTCCCCTGGCACTGGGGGCCCTGGACCCCCTCGGGGCTCCTCACCGTGGCTGGCCCGCCGACGATGTGGCTTTCCCTGACCCAGCGCAGGAGCATCACCTCTGCTCTCCCCTCCCCACTCGCAGGTACCTGCGTTTTTGCCTCCATCGAAGGTGACAACCATCTCAAAGTCGGTGATCAGGTACAGGCGATGGCCCCGCAGGGTGACCTGCAGCCGGTCGCTGGGCTTGTAGGGGATGGCCGTCCTCTGGTTGTTGACCTGGAGAAGGCGGGCGGGAGCCGCCGAGAGTCTGCAGTAAGCCTGAATTCCGCTGCCTCTCTGCACGGCTCGGTATCTGGGTGCCATCATTCTGAGGTTCCCCAGTAGGCTTTGCTACCCCATGTGGCAAAGACCTCTCCAAGGTCGCCTCCCTTTGCAGCCACAACCTCTTCCTTGCAAAAACTCTTGACCGAGCGGATGCCCCTGTACTACTCAGCCCAGCTTCCCCTTTGAACCCCCTGCTCTCTTCTTCCCCCTCTCGCTCCCCGTCTCTCTCCAACCTTTGGCTTCATCCCACCACCTTCCTCTGCCTCTGAGTGTGGGCACCGATTCTGAACTCAATGGCAAGGCAGCTCAGGCCGGGACCTTTCCGGGGAACAAGGAGTCCTGGCTTCACCTGTGTTCAGGGGCTTCCCACGGCCTGGCCTCCCTCCCCAGCCCCTCCTGGCCTGGCCTGGCTCTTACCACCAGCTCCAGATGAGCCTTGAGCTGGACTGTGTAGCCGTAGACCATTACGATGATCTCGTGCAGGTAGATAGGGCTCCAGGATGAATACACTTTGTTGCGCCCTTCTACGACCAAAGGCACCACCCCAGCAGGGAGCACGCCGATGGCCTTTATCAGCATGTAGGTCATGCGGCCGCGGAAGAGGTAGCTGAGGCCATCAAAGGTACGGTAATGGGGGTCCCCGTAAATGGAGCATTGGTCCGACTCTGCCAAGAAGGGCCAGCCCTGAGAAGGGACCCTGTCCAGATATAACACACACACACACACACACACACACACACACACACACAGCCCCATCCCTCTACGGCCCTGATGACTCTGGTCAGGGCTCCCAGGCTACCTGACCTTCAGCCTTCTCTCTTTGCCAGCCCCAATGATAAACCTGGCCCCATCTCCTGTTTCTGCACTTAAGAGAGTGAGTCCTGGAGTCAGCCACAGAGTTGGTAAGAGCCCCAACTAGGCCAAACTAGGTCACAGGCCTGCCCCACACCCTGTGCTGTGGCCCCTTCGGTCTCCAGACCTACCCAGCCTGAGCCCCTCGGCTCCTGCCTCTTGCTCCGCCTCCCTGGTGGTCCCTCTTACTGTTAATTTCACAGCTGCCAGTGCCCCCGGCCTTGGACTCGCAGTGGGAGCCAGGGGGGCAACTGAAGGGCTGGCAGTGGATGGTCCCCAAGGTGCAGACACAGCTCCTGGTGCAGCGAATGGAGATCCAGGTCTTACCCTCCTAGAGAAGGCACAGGGAGAATCAGGGAGTGAAGAGGGAAGGGCCAGTTCCCCTTTCTCCCGCCTGGTCAGCCGAGGCCCACGGTCTGAATGGATTTGCTGGCCCAGGCTGGAGGCAGCCACAGGCCACCTGCAGCCTGCTGTCCCTGTACACCTTTTAGAGGCATCACGTTTGGTGTCTTACATACACTGTTGTTCAGGAAAGTACCCAACTTATAGATGACAAAACTGAGGCCACACACTCATGGGTGGTACCCATGGGATTTGAGCCAAGGTCCCCGCTCCTTCTGCTATACCGGACCCCATCCCAGTTGTCTGGATTCATCAGATCCCAAACCTCAAACTGCCATATACCCTACCCAGCCCAGGCCCGGCCGGACAGCACACTGCCCGGTCACCAGCCTGCATCCCCCGGGGCCAGCCACAGAGACACGGGTGCCCAGGCTGACAGAAAAATAGGAAAGCAGAAAACACCAACCGCGAGGGGTCCCCACCCCTACCTCCCATCCCCACTCACGGGGAAGGAGCTGCCGTAGTCGTTGATGCAACCACACTGACTCCTGGTCACACACCGCTGCCCACTGAGCACGTAGCCGGGCAAGCAAAGGCAACCCTCCTTGCAAGTGGAGGGGACTTTGGGGCCACTGCACTGGCCCATCAGGTCCAAGCAGGAAGGTGGGCAGGAGGGAAGGCAGGTAGAGTAGCTGCTGTGGGCAGGACATTCCAGAGCTGGGGGAGAGGGGGGTAAACATTTACTGAGATCGGGCTCCATGCCAGGCCCCGGGGAAAGAAAGGAGTAAGAACGGCCCTCCCAGTGCAGTGTGGGAGACAGAGGTCAGCCAGCAGCCACGGTGACACTGATGTGTATGGTCAGCGAGCATGGGACAGGCGTGCATGTGTAACAGGTGCACAGAGCACGGCAGCATTCACTCTGTTGGAGGAGCTCCATAGAACCCTTTCCGGGAGGTACCTGTGATCACATGGAAATGTGGACAGAGAGCGAGAGTCTGCAACATAATAGAGAAGTCGGTCTCTAAGTGAACAGATACGATGCAGATGATCCCAGTATAATACACCAGCAGGATTTTGTTCGGGTTTTTAGAAGGGCGAGAAGATAGTAAAGCGGAGAGGAAGATAGGAACAAACCAGAGAAGCCAGGAAAACGTTAAAACAACAACTACAAAACTAGAAAGGAAAGACAAGAAAAGAGCGGTGAGGAGTGAATGTCCCTATTGGAATTGAAAACACAGTTGAAACTCTCAACAGTCACAATACTGGGTCGCTGGTAAGTGGAGACAGACGGAGCAATGGAAGGGGGAGGAAGCCCAGACAGGGACCCAAATATGCAGGGGAACTTAGTATACAATAAATCATGTCATCTTGGTCAGTGGGAGAAGAAACTGGTGATTTAAGAATGCTGGAGGGAGGGGGGCGCCTGGGTGGCTCCGCCGTTAAGTGTCTGCCTTCGGCTCAGGTCATGATCTCAGGGTCCTGGGATGGAGCCCCGCATCGGGGTCCTTGCTTGACAGGAGGCCTGCTTCTCCCTCTCCCACTCCCCCTGCTTGTATCCCCTCTCTCGCTGTGCCTCTCTCTGTCAAATAAATAAATAAAGTGCTCAAAAAAGGGGGGGGGCCCAGTTAGCTCAGTCCATTAAGCCTCCGACTCCTGATTTTGGCTGGGGTTGTGATCTCAGGGTCATGGTCTGGGAGGGGGTGCGGTGCTATGCACTATGCACTCAGCAGGGAGTCCACTTCTCCCTCTCCCTCTGCTCCTCCCCCCATCTCTAAAATAAATAATTTTTTTTTTTTTAAGATTTTATTTGTTTGTCAGAGAGAGAGCTCACAAGCAGTCGCACTGGCAGGCAGAGGCAGAGAGAAAAGCAGGTTCCCTGCTGGACAAAGAGCCCAATGAGGGACTCGATCCCAGGACCCTGGGATCATGAGCTGAGCCAAAGGCAGCGGCTTAACTGACTGAGCCACCCAGGCATCCCAATAAATAAAATCTTTAAAAGAAAAACAAACAAACAAACAAACAAAAAGAAAAGGTAACTCGTATCTTATATTGTGCAGCAGGTTAAAAATCCTTGTGGATAAAACATTTAAATATTAAAAAAAAAGAAAAGAAACTATAATGTGGGATGCCCGGCTGGCTCAGTTGGTAGCCCCACACTGGGTGTAGAGCTTACTTAGAGAGAGAGAAAGAAAGGAAGAGAGGAAGGAAGGAAGGAAGGAAGACAGACCATAAAAATGCTGGAGCAAAACACAAGCAAATTCTTTAACTTTAAAAAATGTGTATTTGTCACTATGGTTCGAAATGCAGAAGCCACAGAACAAAGACTAACATACGCTATCCCACATGTATATACATATATACCTGACAAAACAAGTCAAAGATGAAAAAATAAGAACTGGAAAGACGTGTGTAGCTCATAACACTAATAGAGGGTTACTCTTGGGGCACCTGGTGGCTCAGTCGGTTAAGCATCCCGCTCTGGATCTCAGCTCAGGTCTTGACCTCATAGTCATGAGTTCAAGTCCCACGGGAGTGAGGCCAAATTAATAATTTAACCAATTAAAAATTAGTTAATTAATTAACTTATAAATAAAGAGGGGCACCTGGGTGGCTCAGTCAGTTAAGCATCTACTTCAGCTGGAGTCGTGATCCCAGGGTCCTGGGATCGAGCCCCACATCAGACTCCCTGCTCACCAGGAAGCCTGCTTTTCCCTCTCCTGTTTCCCTTCCCCACCCCTTCTCTTGGGCAGAGAAGACACCCCTTCTCTGTCTCTCTCAAATAAATAAATAAAATCTTAAAAAAAAAAAAGCTCCTGGGGCACCTGGGTGGCTCAGTGGGTTAAAGCCTCTGCCTTCGGCTCGGGTCGTGATCCAGGGTCCTGGGATGGAGCCCCGCATCGGGCTCTCTGCTCGGTGGGGAGCCTGCTTCCCCCTGTCTCTCTGCTTCCCTCTCTGCCCACTTGTGATCTCTCTCTGTCAAATAAATAAAATCTTTAAAAAAATCCTATAAGGGGCCCCTGGGTGGCTCAGTGGGTTAAAGCCTCTGCCTTTGGCTCAGGTCATGATCTCAGAGTCCCTCTCTCAGCCTGTTTCTCTGCCTACTTGTGATCTCTCTCTGTCAAATAAATAAATAAATAATCTTTTTAAAAAAACCCTGCAAAAACAGCAAACTGTATATACTTTTTAAATTGGTGAATATCACGGTATATGAATTCTAACTTGAAAAAGAATTTTTAAGAGCTGCAGAAGGATGCCCAGGAGCCTGCCAGGTGACAAGAAGAAAGAACTTTCCAGGCGCAGGAAGCAATGCGGATAGAGGCAGGGAGGGGAAAAAGCCAGCTCTGTACGGTGGTGGGGGAATGGGGTGGTGGTCTGGTGCAGGGGGTGGGGCAGGCTCACAGCGAAAGGGGCAAGAGAGGACCAGCTAGGACAGACGGCAGGGTCTCGGATATCTCCGAAAGGAGCTTGGACTTAACCTTGGAGGCAGGAGCCATGCAGAGGAGTAACCGTCCCATTTCCTTTGGGAAAAAACGGGCGAAGGGAAGTTGCCCGTGCTGTCCCTGTAGTAGGGGTGCCGGCTGCGAGGGAATTGTGAATGAGCCACATCGGAACAACGAGGTCAGGCCCAGGTCAGGAACAAGGGGAAAGGAAGACAGGCACTTGAAGGGGTACAGAGACAGAAACGAGGTGTGGGGGTTCTGCAGTGACCATAGGGGACACTCACGGCAGAAGCTGCTGTTTCTCCAGATCGGGGGGTTGAGGCCCTTGGCCCGGCAGGCGGCCCCGAAGGTTTCCAAAGATTCACAGAGGGCGCGGCTCAGCCTTCCACCCCCCTGACAGAGGCTGTTGGTACAGTTGAGCAGGAAGGGCCCGAGGACGACGTGGCTGGCACACTTCGCCCAGGCTGGAGCCCGCAAGGCCGTCTGGCACCGCTCCTGGGCTCTGACCAGGTCAGCCAACCTGCAGTTTGTATCTGACTTCTCCTTCATCTCTGCTTGGACCGTCTGGTCATCTGGTTGGCATCTGCAGAGGAGAAAGAGATCATCAGAGGGACAGCCACTGCCCGCACCTGTGAAAATGACTTGGCGCTCCCCAGTAACTCGGAAGACCCCCTGGTCTTCACCAGGAAGCTGGAATGAGCGCTGGCCACGTTCCCTGCAGCCTCTGTCCCCTCCCGCGTTCTGAAACCCCCACACAGGGAAGACTTTCATGTCTCCCCTGAGAGGTTCCCAGGACCCAGAAGCCATCCTCTGTCAAGGTACAGACAGACAGGAAGGCTCCGGTCCTCCTAGGCCCTGCCGGATAGTCTGGGACCCCAGCTTGCATTCCTGTGAAGATGGAAAGGCTTTGGGGACAATTACTTGGGGTCAGACTCCCTATCTTGCCAACTGTCCACCAGTTCGGTGTCATTCTGGGCTAGTTCATCGCTGGGCATCATGAGCTCATCTTCGTCCTCGTCATTGAAGTTCCCGCACAAGCCACAGACCTGGCAGGGGGCAGAGGGGTTCTCAGTGGCCGGCCAGGGGCAGGTAGAAGAGCCTTCCTTTCTCGTGGGCGCCTGCATTTCCACTCCTAAGAAAAAGGCACCCTTTTTCCAGCCCTCTTCCTTTGTGGGGAATGACCACTTGGGTCTGGAGAGGGCTCAGCGCCCTCTGGAGGCGGGCTCCCGGGGAAAAGAGCGAGGGGTTGCCCCCACCTTTTGGTAGTAGGCTGCAGGGAGCTGGACCTCCAAGAAGCCCTTGCCATCAAACTTGACCTGCAGCCCGATGTTGACACTGAGCACGGTGTAGACGCCACTGGCCGTGATTTTGACCCCCCGGATCTGGCGGGTTGAGGGAAGGGTGGCCTGCGTACCGTTGATCTAGAGAAGCCGGCAGGGCAGGTGAGTGGGAAGAAAGACAGACGTTGTGGCTGGCGTTCTCCCCCTCCCCAACGCCGCTGCCCAGCTCACCAGCACGCGGTGGCCCTCTCCCAAGGTGACCCGGGTGTCAGAGATGTCGATATGGAGCCGGTAGAGGTAGAAGGCAGCCGAGCGGCCTCTCCGCTTCCCGTGCTTGCCGCTGATCTTGAAGAAAGGCAGGTCCAAGGTGGAGTGGCACACTTTCAGCAGGACGTAAGTGCAGGTGTTTTGGATGGTATGGAGCATGCCATCGAACGTCACGTACGGGGAGCGGTCCGAGGTGCGACACACTCCCACGCCTGGCGAAGGGGCAGGGCTGAGGAGCGGTCCAGCCTCCACAAGAAGGCGGCTTGGCGGCCGGTGGGGGGTGTTGTCCTGTCAAAGCTCGTGGCCGAGAGAACCACGAGGGAACGCGAGGGACCCTTCCTGACGGCACAGGGCCAGCATCCCCCGCCCCAGCCCCCCAACAAAAGGTCTTCAGGAAGGCAGGGAGGGGAGCAGGGGGCTACAGGTGGGTGGTGGGAGAGGGGGAGAGGGAGGGATCCCGAGAGAGGAGGCCACCGGGACTTCACCGGTGGCCCCCCCCCCGCTGCACTCCAGGGTCTCCTACCTGAGGTTCGGCAGCGCAGCAGGCCGTCCAGGGGCCGGCACAGCTGGCCTGGCTTGCAGGTGCTCTGGCGGCAGGAGATGTTGCTGTGCGTGGAACAGGTGCAGAGCCTGGAACACGTGTTGTCTGGGTACCAGCTCTCCCCGACCTGTGGGACGTGGGCATCAGCAGAGCCAAGGGAAGACCGGAAGCCGGCGTCAGACTGAACTCGCCGCGCAACGCACCAGCACCCCCCGCCCCCGAGGCTTGCTACCCTTGACTGCTTCTCTCCATCCCTAGCCTTCCTCAACCTTTTTGGCTTCTGGGCTTGCTGCTCAGCCTCCTAGACTGGCCCCCTGCCCCACCCACCGCTACCCCTTCACAGGCTCTGAGCCCTCCTGCCCCCCTAACACGGGGCGTCGCGGTTTAGCCCCTCACCGGGTGGTAGGAACCGTCCTGGTGGACGCAGCCACACTGGCTGAAGGGCACACAGGAGGTTCCGCTCAGGACGTGGCCTTGCCGGCACTCACAGCCCTCCGTGCAGGGCAGCTCCATGGGGCAGTCTCTTGCGGTGTTCCGGCTGAGGCAGGTGGCCGGGCAGGGGTTGGCACAGGGGTGGTAGCTGCTGCCGGGGGAACACTTCAGCGCTAAGAGGAAACCAGAAAGAAAGCAGAAGAAAGCCCTGTGAGGAAAGGCAGTGATTTCTAGCTGCCTGACCTCGGGGCCGAGAGTGCCCGAGAACGTTCCGCAGACCAATGGATACACACAGCGAGGTCTATGCATAGGGCGGGATATTTTTCAGCCTTAAAAAAGACACTCCCAGGGGCGCCTGGGTGGCTCAGTGGGATAAGCCGCTGCCTTCGGCTCAGGTCATGATCTCGGGGTCCTGGGATCGAGTCCCGCATCAGGCTCTCTGATCAGCAGGGAGCCTGCTTCCTCCTCTCTCTCTCTCTGCCTGCCTCTCTGCCTACTTGTGATCTCTCTCTGTCAAATAAATAAATAAAATCTTTAAAAAAAAAAAAAAAAAAAAAAGACACTCCCAGGGGGGCGCCTGGGTGGCTCAGTTGATTAGGCGACTGCCTTCGGCTCAGGTCGTGGTCCTGGAGTCCTGGGATGGAGTCCCACACTAGGATCTCTGCTCAGGAGTGAGTCTGCTTCTCCCGCTGACCTCTCTCCTCTCATGTTCTTGCTCTCTTTCTCTCTCTCAAATAAATAAATAAATAAATAAAAATCTTAAAAAAAAAAAAGGCACTCTGGCCCACGTTCCGATGCGGATAAACCTTAAAGACATGCCAGGTGAAATCAGCTGCTCACCAAAAGAGAAATACTGTGTGATCTCACTTATATGAGGTCCACGGAGTTGTCAAAGTCATGGACACACAGCAGAAGAGTGGTTGCCCGGGGCCAGGATGGGGAGAAGATGGGGTCTGTGTTTCATGGGTGCAGAGTTTCAGTTTGGGAAGATGACAAAGTTCTGGAAACCGAGAGTGGTCACGGGGGCACAGCCCTGTGAATGTACTGGAGACCGCAGAACTGGGTATTAAAAATCATTAGGGGGCGCCTGGGTGGCTCAGTGGGTTGGGCTGCTGCCTTTGGCTTGGGTCATGATCTCAGGGTCCTGGGATGGAGTTCCGCATCGGGCTCTCTGCTCAGCGGGCAGCCTGCTTCCCCCTCTCTTTCTGCCTGCCTCTCCGTCTACTTGTGATTTCTCTCTGTCAAATAAATAAATAAAATCTTTAAAAAAAGAAAAAAATCATTAGGGGTGCCTGGGTGGCTCAGTGAGTTGAGCCTCTGCCTTCAGCTCAGGTCATGATCCTGGGGTCCTGGGATCGAGCCCCGCATCGGGCTCTCTGCTCAGCGGGCAGCCTGCTTCCCCTCACTCTCTACCTGCCTCTCCGCCTACTTGAGATCTCTGTCAAATCAATAAACAAAATCTTTTTAAAAAATCATTGAAATGGGAAGTTTTATGTTATGTATATTTTGCCACAATTTAAAAAGAAAGAAGAGTTCCTGGAAAAGAGAGTAAGGAAGAAAGGGAACGGGGCTGGCTGGCCCAGGTCAGACGGGAAAGACGCAGAAGCAAATGAGGAACGTGGTGTGGGGTGAGGAGGGGGAGTCAGATGGAGGAGATGGAGCAGACAAGCTGAGAAGGGGGGTTCGGCTTAGAGAGACTGGAAAGAGGGCAGGGGAGGAGGGTTCCCTGTCGGGCTGAGGGCCAGGCTATGAAGGGAGAGCAGAGACTCAGACATGAAGGAGAGGAAGACAGAAAGGTATCTGGAGGCTTCGGGAGCAGGTGGTCGGGGCACTCACAGCAGAAGGTGCTGTTTCGCCAGGTGAGGGCCTGGCCGGCGTGCGAGCACAGGGATGCGTAGGCCTGCAGGGACCGGCACAGGGCCAGGGTGTCCCCTTTGGTCCCACACTGGCCATACACACAGCTGGCGAAGCTGGACTGGGGGGGCACCACCGCATGGCACCGGGAGAAGGGTCCTGGAGAACGAAACAACGTACCGAGAGTCAACTCAGAAGGGACAAGAACCACGTCGCCACGTTGGGGCGAATTCCACACCCATTTCAAGCAAAACCCAGTAATTCTTGGGGTGCTTGTGGGGGGGGGCTGAGTCCGTTAAGCACCCAACTATTGGTTTGGGCTGAGACCAGGGTTGTGTGATCGAGCCCCGTGTCAGGCTCTGTGCTCAACGCGGAGGCTCCATGAGATTCCTTCCCCTCCCTCTCCCACGCCTCTGCTCCGCCCCTTGCTCACACTTTCTCTCTCAAAATAAATAGATAAAAAATTTAAAAACCCGTAATTATTAAGAACTCACCATCTGAAATGCAAAAAAAACCCCAAAAAAC
>NC_081567.1:7371671-7380689 GCF_022355385.1 Mustela nigripes | reverse complement strand
AAAAAAAAAAAAAAAAAAAAAAAAACAAAGACTGATCCGTCAGCACGCCCGAGAACACCACCTCGGCTTTCCCTTTGCTTGCCTTCTTCCTGGCTCTGCCTCCCTTTCGTGTCTCATCCTTCCTCCCTTCCTGACCAGTCGCCCTCCCCGACTTCCCACTAGGGGAGCAAAAAGTGGCCTAGCAAGGGATGCTTACCCAGAGGGTTCGTTAAGATATCACAATTCTTTTTCCAGATGTTTGCTTCTTTGTCCCCCAGGCATCGGGAGGGCTTGGCCCCCTCAACAAAGCAGCTAAACGAGGAAAAGGGAATGGACGGGAATTTGGAATTGGGGGACACTTCCCAAACGCTGACGCAGACGTGGAGGGGGGAAACGGGAGGGGGGATAAGGACAGGAGAAGGTAGGAAGGAGGAAGGAGGAAGGTCAGAAGATGCAGCAGGAAGGAACCAGGTTGGCTCTCAGGATGGACTTCCCAAGAGGGCTCTCTTTGGAGATCAGTACACACGGGAGCAAATGGGAGCGAGGGAGGTCCATTCCAGGCTCAGAGAGATGCGGGATGCAGGGGGAATCTCCCCCCAGGCTGCCCACTGAGGGCTCTCCCCAGGTCCAGCTCCCCGCATTCCTGGCTCACCCCGGTTCAGAGTACTCTGGTAACTTCCAGGCGACCCCCAGATGGTCAGAGCCGGCCACAAGCGTTTTGTTGGGGAGCAGACTGTCATCCAGGCTATTATTGTTGTAGTTGCCTGGAGGAGGGGCCAGGGAGGGTTCCCTGAGGCACCCTACCAGCAGACCCAACCCGGGACCACTCCCCTGCCTCCCGGAAGAGTCTACGTCCACTCTTCCTTCAACAGACCAAGGTGCATCTCTTCTTCACCTAATTAAATGTAGAGATGAGCAGGCCCGAGACAGACTCCCGCCCATTGTCCCCGCTTCGGCTGCAGATGCCCGGGGAGCTCACCACACAACCCGCAGAGGCGGCCGGAGTAGGAAGACGGCACCGTCACTTCGACCAGGTGGCTCCCGTCATAGCGAACTTGAAGCCCGAAGTCCGTGTAGAGGAGGATAAAGGAGCCACTGGGCCTTATGCTCACCCGGCCTTGAGCAGGCCACAGAGGTAGGGCCACCCGGCGGCCATTCAGCTACAGAGGCAGGGAGGTCAGTGGGGGAAAGGCGCTTGGGACAAGGACAACAGGGCCCAGGGCCAGGGATCAGACAGGGATGGCCACGCATCTCTGAAATCGGGGCTGGGTCTGCTGGGAGCTACCGCCAGGGGATCTAGAAGCCGGACCCGCTCCCGCGAGGACAGGCTGAGAAGAACCGCGGAGCCGACTGGGGATGCGGGGCCCGGGGAGGTGGGCGGAGGCACGCACCACGACCTTGTGGCCTTTGATCAGTGAGATTCTCAGGTTGAACACCTGCACGTGGACGGCTCTGACGTAGGCGGCCTCCAGGTTCCCTCCGCGAAACTCGTGGGTGGTGCTCACGGCGAAGTGGCTCTCTAGCGACCTCGACTGGCAAAGTTGGGTCAGGACGTAGGTGCAGGTGCCCGTGACGTGGGTCAGGGCTCCGTCGAAGGTCAGGTAGTGGGGGTCCCCTGAGACACTGCAGGTGGCGGCCCCTGGGGTGGAGGAGATGGAATTCGCGGACCCCCGAGCCCTGAGCTGCCATCCCGGCCAGTCCACGTCGGAATGGAAAGGGACCCTCAGCTCCTCCGTGTGGTCGGCTTGGTCTGGAAAGGCCAAGTGCGAGGACTGCCCAAACCTCACCAGCTCTGGGAAGAGGCTGCTGTGGCTTGGGCTGATGCCTTTCAGCGCTCCGCCCCCCGGTTCAGGTCCCAGCTCTCTGGGGTGCCTGCTTTAGGGTAGAGCCGTGCCCCCGCTTGAGGCCACATGGAGAGTCTCCCCCGCCCCCAGCCCTACTCTCCCCACCATCAACTTCCACCTGGCTCTCACCGCGGGCATGACAGCTATAGATGCCGTCCTGCTGGCGACAGACCTCTTGGGCCTGGCACCTCCACTGCACACAGCGAACCCTATTGTTGCTCTCACAGGTGCAGTGCTGCTGGCAGCCGGGCTTGAACCACTGCTCCCCTATCTGGGCGAAGGGAGGGAGGGAAAGAGATGGTTTCCAGGTCTGACTCCCGGCGCACGGCAACTCAGATCCCTGGCTTCCTCACCATGGAGCCATCCCCATCAGCCCGAAGCTCCAGGCTTAGCTGCAAAGTCTGGCCTTTGCCCATGTCTTCAGTCATTTACTTGTATGCTCCTCTGCTATCTCAACAGATGGTTCTCTTTCTGCACTAGATAGATGTTAGGGATTCAGGAATGAACCGGATGAACAATGTCCCTGCCCCCAACAGTTCACAACCCAGACCGGTATGTGTGTGTGTGTGTGTGTGTGTGGCGGGGAGGGGAGCCAGTAAATAAATTAATACATCAGGTGCCCCACACAATATGCACCCGGAGAAGACAACAGGGGACCCAACGAGTTTCCTGCCGTTGGCACAGAAAATAAGGACTTGCTACAGAAGTGTAGAGGGAAGCCTTCTGACTTTGCTTATCAGGGGAGGCTTCAAGGAGGCGGCGGCATTTGAAAGGAGCTTCAGAGCAGGTGAAGGACTCCCGACAGGCATGGTGGCTGGGAGGCAGAGCAGAGACAAAGGGGTTGCAGAGAAGGTGACGCTGACATGAGAGCAAGGCTCGGAGAGAGGGTTCAGCGGGCCAGCCCGGAGCCGGGCTGAGGGCTGTGACAGACGCCATTCCCAGGGACAAGGTGAGGGAGAGGCAAAGACGGAAGAGAGAAGCACGGCAGACGAGGGTCTGGCTCCAAATGCTGCCTCTAAGGGAGTGTGTGGACAGGGGCTCACATCAGCGCCAAAGTCCTTCTGCAAAGAAAGGGGTCCATGGTGTTTGGAAAGATGTTTGTGCTTGTGCAGATGACACAGAAGGGCCTAGGCCCTCAGAGGATGAGAAACTCTGGGAAAATGACTCTGGGGCATGTAGAGGAGAGAGCCAGGGGTCTCAGCTCTGCGGGCAGGCAGCGTGGGGAAAAAGTTGCTAGGGCTCCCTTGCAGAGCTGGAGAAAGAAATGGGGAAGCAGATCTGGCCCCGAACGTCCCTCCCCCAAGCTGTCTACATGGAGTGGCTTCCCGGCCTTCTGTCTCGCCCAGACTCCAGAACGGGAGGCGGCACAGCGGAGCGACCCAGTGCCAGAGGCTCACCTTGAAGTAGCCCACTGTGGGCTCCAGACACCCGCACTGGGACTGGGGGATGCACTGGAGACCGCTGAGCACGAAGCCCGGGTTGCACTCGCAGCCCTCCACGCAGCGGTTCTTACAGGACATGCCCAGGAAGCTGGGAAAGCAGGTGGCGGGGCACCGCGGGGCGCACAGACGGTACCTGCTGTTGGGTGGGCAGGTCAGAGCTGGGGGAGGGAGAAGCAGACATGAGAAGAGCCGAGGGCAGGACAGAGACAAGGAAACGAAGTCTGTTGGGAGGCCCCCATTCGGAGGGCCCCCTGCCTAGAGGCTTCTGCCCCATCCTGAGAAGCAGAGAGTGACCGGGAGAAGCAGGACCGAGGAGAGTGGCCTGCAGGGAGCGACCAAGAGGCAGGCCCCAGGGAGCAGACAGATCCGAGCATCTCAGCTGCTGTATAGACATGCCCACAGTGAGCAGTCAGGGTGATGGAGAGCAGGGTGAGAACACCCACGGGGCCTCGATCAAGGAAGGGCATGGTCTTGCCCTACAGCCAGCTCCACGAGGCTGTGAGGGGACCATGAGGCAGTTACAGCGCTCCCACTCACGCCGGGAGTCCGCATGTTCTGTGTGCAGAGGACAACCTGGGCACGCGTCTACACAGACGTGCATTGCTCCGTATAGCCTGGAGAGGCTGGGAGAGGGCTCCGAGTTTGCCAGGGAGTGTGGTTTTTCTCAGTGCATGTTTCTGACCGCAGCTTTCCCTGCGTGCATGTGGAAGCAAAGGGGTTCCACCAGGGGTCCCCCTCAGCCTGTGAAGGAAGGGCCCCCGCCGCTCCGCACAACTCACGGCAGAACTGGGGTCGCCTCCAAGGCTTCACCGTGTAGCCAGCGTCCTGGCAGATCTCGGTCAAGGCTGCCATGTGGGTACACAGCCCTGATTCCAGCCGCTGGAATTTGCACATGTCGGACACGCAGTTCTTGAAGAACAGAGAGGCCTTGAGGTGAGGCAGACACGCCCTTGAGGAGAGAGGCCAAGTCAGAGGGAAGGAGCCCTGGTGCCAAGTGACCCCCTCTCACAGCCCTACCGTCCATCCCCCTCCATACTCGAAGGTTCCACGGGCATCCATGAGCCGTCCACAGAACTGTAATGCCGATAGGCTGTTCAGAAAGTTCTGGTTGCAAGACGGAGGATTTGCCGGGTTCTTCTGGCACCTAGAACGGACCCACCCCACGTGCCCTCAAGGCTCGCCTCCATCCCCGCCCAGGGCCCCAACCCCAGCAGTGTCGCGGCTCACAGCAGCCCCTAGCGGACGGCGTCGGAACCCCCGAGCCCGAAAGGAGGCTTGAGGCTAAGCCAGCCCGGGAGGCTGCCCTGTATCACCTGAGCGCAGCAGAGGTGGGAGCGAGCATGGTGGCAAGAAGCTCGTGAACTTGGCCGGAATGGGACAGGGAGAAGAATGACAGACACGGGGGCGGGGGCGGGGGGGGGGATGCAGGAGAGGAGAAAGAAGAAAAGGGGCGATGCGGGTCAGGGTGCGTGCTTCTCAGAAGGGCGAAGGAGCAGGAGAGCAGGCAGTGGGGGTGGGGGTGGGGATGTCCTCACTCCTTGTCCTTGTCCTCTGTCTGCCAGCTGTTGCCCAGCTCCTCCATGTCCTGCGCCGGGCTGCCATCTGGCTTCCGGTTGTCATTGCTACTGTCCCCGTCGTAGTTGCCACAGAAGCCACAGAGTTTCCTGGAGTAGGTGCTGAGGCCATGGGGAGGGGAGGCGGCGTTGACGGAGAGAAGGGGCTCCCATCGCCCAAGGGACCAGGGCAGAGAAGGGCAGAGCAGAGGCTTAACAGGTGCAGGCTGCGAGCCAGGGTGCGAACCAGCTGCCAAGTGCACAAGGACCTCCCGCCTCACCCCGGAGCCATCCATAATGCCCGCCTGGTCCCCTTCCGCTCACATCCTGTGGGCTCAGAGGCCACTCTTCCGAAAGGGCAGGCGACTCCTTCTAGCACATTCCCAAAGCATTGTATGTATAGCCTGCTATTATCACACTGTCTCCTCAGCCTAGGTGAGGTGTTTCCTACCCTCCCCCATTAAGAGCTAGTGCCCGGAAGGGAAGGGGAGTGGGGGGTGGGGGAAGGTCCTGGGAGAGGGAGGGAGAACAGAGCAGGAAGACGTGGCAGCAGCCTGTGTCCCCCTCACCTGGGCACACTCAAATACAGCTGCTGGTCACCATCCCATTTCACCAGCAAACCAAACACCGTCTGCAGCTCCACAAATCGCCCGCTTAAAGCCAAGAAGACGCCTTTCGAAGCTATGGCGGGGAGGGTGACTTGCCGACTCCCAACCTGGAAGGTGGGGGTCAAGGGAAGAGACACTCACACAGGGGGGGGCGGTCAAGGAGAAACCCCCGCAGACACCCGCGTCCGCGCTGGAAGGCACGACAGCCCTCCCTGGCAATCGTCGGTAACACGAGGGAGGAATGCTCTGGAGGCTGTCTGTCCCTGGAGGCACGGGCAGGACTGAAGGGGAAAAAAAAAAGGACACTCACCAGCACGCGCCTGCCCCCAAGCAGCGTGATGGTGACCTTGGGCAGCATCACGTAGATTTTGCTCAGGATGGACATGCTTTCTTGTCCTCGGCCCTCATTCTTCGCCACCACCCTGAAGAACGGCTCTGGGTGGGCAGCGGGATGGAGAGCACCCAGGGGTTCATTCAGCAAGCCTGCCTGCCTGCCTGCCTTCCTTACGATTTTATTTATCAGAGAGAGAGAGCTCGCATTGTGCCAGCACTAGTGGCGGGGGCAGGGGGCAGGTGGGCAGAGGGAGAGGGAGAAGCAGACCCCCAGCTGAGCAGGGAGCCCGATGCAGGACTTGATTCCAGAACCCTGGGATCACGACCCGAGCTGAAGGCAGACGCATAACAACGGAGCCACTCAGACGTCCTTCAACAAGCATTTCTGAG
Source organism: Mustela nigripes (assembly GCF_022355385.1). Lineage (NCBI taxonomy): Eukaryota > Metazoa > Chordata > Mammalia > Carnivora > Mustelidae > Mustela > Mustela nigripes. The sequence goes on along the minus strand of NC_081567.1, from coordinate 7,374,540 downwards.
TGTCCCCTGAACCTGGCACTGCAGGGATGGAGGGGTCCCCCCAGACCCCGGGTCAGCAGTTTGAGAGGGGAGGCGGGACCCAGATGTGACTGTCGACCTGCTTCTAGAATCACCTGTAAACTCTCTTGAGACTTTGTCTCCCCTAAGGGACTGGGACACCCTCCAGGGCAAAGATTTTGTAAAGGGTTCTCTCCTCCCTCTATCGCCAATATTCTGGGCAGGTGCTAGCTAAACGCGGGCCCAGGAAACAGCTGATAAAGAGAAGTGTCTTACCGTGTGCTGTCCCCCCCCAGTCTGATCCTGCAAAGGTCCTGCTTCAGGGGTGGACCTATCAAGCCTCACTCTGCAGAAGGTCTTGTTCCCATCTTGTGTCTCCTCGCTCTGCCCCCACTCCCAGCCCTTGCCTGCCACCCACTGTGCTCCCCTGCCCAGCTGTTCTGACCTTATACCCCTGGCCCAGGGACCTCTAGGGCCCTACCTGTCGAGTTGCCGCAGGGTTGGGCCAAGATGTAGGTGCATTTGCCCATGAAGCTGAAGTGTCTCCCGTCAAAGGTGATTTGGTGAGGGTCCCCGTACACAGTGCAGGTGGCAGTGCCTGCGGAGGGGAGCCAGTGGGCAGTGCATGGAAGGACGAACTAAGCCCTGAGGCCACCCTCGCCCACCCAGAGGCATGCCCCGGTTCCTCTGGCCAAGGGAGGGATTGGGACCCTGGCGTCCCACCCACTCTGACAGGTGGGAGGGTCTCACCATAGGGTTGGCATCCGTACTGGCCATTCTTCAGCTGACACACTGTGTGCGGCCCGCACTGGGAGAAGTTACACTCCATGCGCTTGCCAGGCCTGCAGCGGCAACGCTCTGTGCAGTTGGAGCTGAACCACTCTGCCCCAGGCTGGGAGCAAGGGATCCAGAGTCACAGCGCCATAGCTCCTGGGGCCCTCCCTCCTTCCCCACCACACCTGCAGACCTAACCTTGCTCATACTCTCCCTCATCCTATCCCCTACCAGATATTCCTGTCTACCACAGGACATTAACACATGCTGCTCTCTCACCCCGGAATGCTCTTCTGTTCCTTTCTACATTATTCTTATGCGACCAGCACACAGAGTTCAGTTCAAGGGCCACAGCTTTCTAGGGAAGACTTCTCAGAGCACCCCCCCCCCACTAGGTCAGCCTCACAGTTCTGGGTACCTTTCTTTCCCAGGACTTACTAGGATTGCACCTTCATGGTAATTTCTGTGACTAATTGCAAGCACTCTGTGAGGGACCATGTCTCTTTACTCACTATCATAACCTCAACACATAGCACAATGCTTGGCAGAAGCTCTCATTCTAGAAACACTTGCTGTATCAGAGTGACCCAAGACCCAGCATGTCCCCCAGGATCTGAGAGCATTAGGAGAGCAAGGACCATGCCCTATTCGTGGTGGTCCCAATTCCAGGAGGGTTGAACAGACTCCAGAAACATTCATTGGGGAGCACCTGGGTGGCTCAGTGGGTTAAAGCCTCTGCCTTCGGCTCAGGTCATGATCCCAGGGTACTGGGATCGAGCCCTGCACTGGGCTCTCTGCTAAGCAGGGAGCCTGCTTCCCTTCCTCTCTCTCTGCCTGCCTCTCTGCCTACTTGTGATCTCTATCTGTCAAATAAATAAATAAAATCTTAAAAAAAAACATTCATTGGAGGCATAAATAAATCTTTATAAGACATACAAAGATGTCTCCTAGGGCAGGCAAGAGATGCTGAATGCTGACGGTTGTGATAGATCTTTCTGAGGCTGAAGCTTTATCCTAATCCTGACAAAGGGACACCCAGGAAGCTGGTTAAAGGGAAGTGGGGAAAAAAGTAGTCCCCAAAGAGACAAAAAGAACTCAGATGACAGATGGGAAGAACACCAGTTCTGAGAAAAGCCATGGGGCGGGAGTGAATAACTTAATACGCTTTTAATAACTTACATATGATATTTATCATAATTAGCTAATAATAGTAACATTTAGTAAGTACTAGGTCTGCGTCAGGATCTAATTTCAACTTCACAACAATCTTATGAGGTAAGTAGAAATTATGGGCACATTTTGTAGACACGGAAGAGGAAAAGAATCTTGCCCGAGGTCACCCACCAAGTGAATGCTAGAGCCCAGGCTTAAAGGTCCAACTGGCTTGATTCTAGGGTGGCACCATCCCATAGAGTGGCCACCAGCCTCTTGTGGCTATCAAGCTCATGAAATGTGGGTCCAAACTGAGATATACCCAAAGTGTAAAAATACACACTAGATTTCAAAGAATTAGTATGGGGGGGGAGGGATGTACGCAGTCTCATTAATAACTTCATTACATGTTGAAATGAGACTAGAAATTGAGTACATTATTGGAATTCATTTAACCTGTTTCCTTTTAGTTTTTAAAAATGTGGCTGTTGGGGCGCCTGGGTGGCTCAGTGGGTTAAAGCCTCTGCCTTCGGCTCAGGTCATGATCCCGGGGTCCTGGGATCGAGCCCCACATCGGGCTCTCTGCTCAGCATGGAGCCTGCTTCTCCCCGTCTCTCTCTGCCTATTTGTGATCTCTGTCTGTCAAATAAATAAATACAATCTTTTAAAAAAAAATGTGGCTGTCAGGAAACCTAAAATAATGGGTGAGGCTTGCATGCGATCCCTTTTGGACAACAATGGCCTAAAGCCTGCACTCCTTTACAGCCTTGGCTTGTGTCAAATCTTCTCGGAGGGGTGGGCAGTGTGGAGGGGCTATCCATTCGGGGAGACAGTAACTCCTGTGTTTTATTCTTTTTCTTTTTTTATTAAAGGATTTTATTTATTTATTTGACAGAGATCACAAGTAGGCAGAGAGGCAGGCGGCGGCAGGGGGCGGGGGGGGGGG
>NC_081567.1:7369185-7371571 GCF_022355385.1 Mustela nigripes | reverse complement strand
GGGGGCGGGGGGGGGGGGGAGCAGGCTCCCTGCTGAGCAGAGAGCCCGATGCAGGGCTGGATCCCAGGACCCCAAGATCATGACCTGAGCCGAAGGCAGAGGCTTTAACCCACTGAGCCACCTGTTTTTTTCTTTTTAAAATAATTTATTTATTTGACAGGAAGAAGCACAGTGAGAGAGGGAACACAAGCAGGGGGAATGAGAGAGGGAGAAGCAGGCTTCCCGCTGAGCAGGGAGCCCGATGCGGGTCTTGATCCCAGGACACTGAGATCATGTCCTGAGCCGAAGGCAGATGCTTAACCACTGAGCTAGCTACCCAGGTGCCCCCACTCCTGTGTTTTGACAGGATTTGCAAGTCCCATTGGAAGAAAATTCTGGAACGCTGTGTTCTGCCCTGAACATGCCCGAAGCTCTACTCAGCATTCAGGGCTCTCTGCGTATGCTGGGACCCCCAGCTTTCCTCAAGGAGGAGATGAGGAAGGCCTTGGAGCACCTGGCTGGCCCAGTGGGTACTAGCTGCGCCAAAGTGGGTATGTAGCCGATATTTACCGCACGAACAGAGAGGACGATGAAAAGCCACATTTGGAAAGAATCACTCCACCGTTGTGTAATTCTACCAGCTTGTGAGCTGGCCCCTTGGGACAGTCCCATGGATCCAAAGTCATCTCCCCTTGGGAGCAGATGGAACTAGAACCCACTTGGCATCTCCCTTAGGGGCTCTGGCATCCCAGTGGTCTTACCTTATAGTAATTGTTGTTGTAGAAGCAATTGCAGGAAGAGGCGTTGATGCAGCGGGACTCATGAAACAAGAAGCCAGAACTGCAGACACAGCCGGGTTTGCAAAGGGGCCCACAGATGGGCTTGGGTCTCTCGCAGGATGCTGGGCAGGCGCAGGGCTCGTAGTGGGCATTTGGCGGACACCTTGCTATGGGGACAACAGCCTGTGTCAGTCCTTCACTCCACTGCTTTTCTCAAGGAGATGTCCTGTCTCCTCTCTTCCCACCCTCAAGTTCTCTAAGACGGAGGTCCCTATGATTCAGCCATAAAAAGGAGGGGCGATCTGACATGTGGATGAACTTGACATTCTAGCGCACAGATGAACCTTTAAAATACGGTGTCGAGTGCGAGGAGCTAGTCACAAAGGACCACGTATTACATCATTCTATGTGGGTGCAATGTCCAAAATGGACAGAGACCGAACGTAGATTAGGGGTTGCCAGGAGATGGGGCACGGTGGGGGTTGGGGAGAATGTGGAGTGAGCGCTAATGGGTAGGGGGTTTCTTTGGGGCTGATAAAAATGTTCTGGATTGAAGGGCACCTGGGTGGCTCAGTGGGTTAAACCTCTGTCTTTGGCTCGGGTCATGATCTCAGGGTCCTGGGATCGAGCCTCGTATCAGGCTCTCTGTTTAGCAGGGAGCCTGCTCCCCCCACCACCAAACTCTCTCTGCCTGCCTCTCCGCCTTCTTGTGATCTCTGTCTGTCCAATAAATAAATAAAATCTTAAAAAAATATATTTTAAAAAATGTCCTGGATTTAGAAACTGATGTTTGCACAATCTTGTGGATATACTAAAACCACTCAATTGGGGGTGCCTGGGTGGCTCAGTGGGTTAAGCCTCTGCCTTTGGCTCCAGGGTCCTGGGATCGAGCCCCACATTGGGCTCTTTGCTCCGCTGGGGGGCCTGCTTCCTCCTCTCTCTCTCTGCCTCTCTGCCTACTTCTGATCTCTGTCTGTCAAATAAATAAATAAAATCTTAAAAAAAAACACTCAATTGTACACTTTAGAAGAATGAACTATATGGTAGATGAATTATATCCTTATTAAAAAAAAAAAGAATGTTATAAGCCTAGTGTTTGGCTCCCAATGACCTCCACCCCCACCTCCTGCTTCCCTCTTGGTCACAGTGGTCCTTATTTTTTCTAAAGCTACCATGTTCCATTCATCTCTCCTCTAGGACTGTACTTTTCCATTAGAGGCATCCATTTATCTAAGTCTCTTTCCTACTCACGGTATCTTACTTTCTGCTGTTTGTCCAGTGTTCACATCACATACCTGGAGTATGTCCAGGGGTTGTAGAGGTCATGGAGGTACTTGGGGTAGTCGTAGGAGGCATCACCAAGACTGTTGGCCTAATTGGTACAAGTGTTGGTCTGGGCTGGGGTGTCGTAGGAGTTGTGGGCTTTTTAGTGGGGACAGTAGATTTTTCAGTGGGGATGGTGGTCTTTTTAGTGGAGGCAGTGGGCTTTTCTGTAGGGACAGTGGATGCTTCTGTGGGGATGGTAGGTTTTTCAGTGGGGATGGTGGTCTTTTTAGTGGGGGCAGTGGGCTTTTCTGTAGGGATGGTGGGTTTTTCTGTGGGGATGGTAGTCTTTTCAGTGGGGATGG
>NC_081567.1:7290699-7368785 GCF_022355385.1 Mustela nigripes | reverse complement strand
GTGGGGACTGTAGGTCTTTCTGTGGTAACAGTAGTCCCTTCCATGGGGACCATGGGCTTTTCAGTGTGGACAATAGGCTTTTCTATGGGCATGGTGGGTTTTTCTATGGGGATGGTTGTGTGGATGGTGGTCCCCGCAGTGTGGACTGTGGGTTTTTCTGCAGGGATAGTAGGTTCTTCTGTGGGGATGGTGGTCCTTTCAGTGGAGATGGTGGTCCTTTCAGTGTGGACAGTGGGCTTTTCTGGGGAGACAGTGGGCTCTTCAGGAGGGGCTGTGGACTCCTCAATGGGGACAGTGGACTCCTCTGTGGAGATAGTGGGCTCTTCAAGGCTTAGAGAATTCTCTTCAATGGGGACATCAGACTCTTCAGTAGAGATAGTGGATTCTTCAGTGGGAATGGTAGACTCTCCAGTGAAGACAGTGGACTCTCCGGGAGGGACAGTGGTCTCCTCAGAAGGGACAATGGGTTTTTCAGTAGGAATAGTGGGCTCTTCTGTGGGGATGGTGGGCTTTTGAGTGGGGATGGTGAGTTTTTCTGTGGGAAAGGTGGATTGTTCTGGGGGAAAGGTAGATCTTTCTGGGGAGACAGTGGACATTTCTGAGGGCACCATGGGATTTTTTGTGGAGATAGTGGCTATTTCACTGAGGACAGTGGGTTTTTCTGTGGGGGCCATGGTATTTTCTGTGGGGACAGTGGCTATTTCATTGGGCACAGTGTGTTTTTCTGGGGGGGGGCATGGGTCTTTCTGTGGGGACAGTGGCTATTTCACTGGGGCTAGTGTAATTTTCTAGGGAGTGCATGGGTTTTTCTGTGGTGGCCACAGTTTTCTCTGTGGGAGTCATAGGTTTTCCTGTGGAGACAGGAATTTCAGAAGGGCCAGGGGAGGGAACTGGAGATTTGGAAGGAAGCTCTGTTGGCACTGTTCCTGCAAAGAAAAACAAACAAACAAACAAACAGGCCCTGGAGTTTAGTCAAAATCATACTGTCACCTTCTTCAGTCGCTTCGAGGGGGCAGCTCAAAGAGTAACTCACACCTCTCCCACTTACAACGCCAATCTTCACTCACTTAACAAACTCTCAACAAACACTCCTCCCAATATATGTCAGACATTGTGCTAGATATAGGAAACACAACATGAACAGGATGTCAGTCCTCCCTTCAAGATTGCCCATCCACTAGAAAAGGGGTTGCGGATCCAGCCACAGAAATTCACCGCATGAAAGCCACATTTACTCAAGCAAGCATCCCTGGTAAGACCGGGAAGGTCGAGGTGGGCAGAACATGGAACACAAAGCTGTGTGAAAACTCAAGCATGAGAGAGAACTTGATTTTCACCAGTTCCAGAGACGGTCATCTCAGATCAGGGCCCCCCTTTTGGGGCCCTGGATTTCGTCTTACCTCGACAAGTCTCATGATTGATCAAGATAAAATCCACAGCAACAACAAAGGCGGTGTTGGTACCCCTGATGGCCTCTAAGATCAGCTGAAGGTAATGAGGGACAGACAAGACAGAAATGCAGATGAATCCCCGGTAGCTCAGGGACTCTCCTGGTCAGTCTGTCCTCTGCCACAAGGCCACCTTGTTCTAGTCTCAACAATCCAACGCTGCCCCCACTCCATTTCAGGAACCAAGTGTCCCTCTCGGGGACACCAAGTTCACCTCTGCTCTGCTCCCTTTCCAGGGGCCCCTCTTCTCAGCCCCGATTATACCCAGGCATTATGGCCCCCAACACCATGTTCCCCACAGATGCTGATGGCGGGGGTGCGCCCTCTCTGTCTCTCACCTGCATGGGCTGTTGATGCCCCAAAGGGATGGTGACAGAGGTGTTCAGCCAGTCAGGACTCTGAGACCCAACACGTTGCCAGATAGTAGATGGGGAACTGCCCGCAGGGCTCTCCAGCAGGAGATTGAGCTTAGCGCCCTCTCCGAGGCCATACATGTGGTAGGCAAACTCCACACAGATGGCACCCGGGGCACAGAAGGGCCGGCTCACCAGTCTGGAAGACTGGCCCGCCTCAGAGAACTTGTCAGCCTCTATGTAAATATAGCGACCTTCTGGGCAAAAAAGAAGACAGTCAGAAGAAGGACAAGATGACAAACCGCCACAGGAACAGCACAGCATGGTTTTCTCTCACAACTCCCCACACTGTAGCAGGTTTCCCACCCCTCACCCCCTGCTGGTTTTGGACTTCTAACTGAAGAAGGCAGGAGCCCAAAGAAAAGGAAAACCAAATCATGGGCTGCACCAGTAAATGTCTTGACTGAAAATGAGATTGTGGATTTTGAAGCCTTGGGCTCTGCGAAGTGAGATGCCTGCGTTTTCTGGGGAGTTCAGTGACCCCACAGCTATGAAAGTTTTCAACTCACTCTACTTCTGTCCTCTCGCCACAGCTCGGGCACCAGGGCAGCTTCCCAGGAAACACCTGCTGGCTGGTCTTCACCATCTCCAATATCTTCTTCCATCAATCACACCAGTCAACCCCCACCCTGCCCCAGCTGGAGAAGATTCAGTAATTTGTTGGCTTGAGGGATCCTCAATCCTCACCTCCAGAAGCACCTGTACCCTGGATGTGCATAGTTTTATTTGCACGGGTCCAGTGTCCGCCATCCCCTGATGCCTGGGCCCAGTCACAGAAGGGATGGGTATCATCTTCGAAGTCACACTGAGGAAAGCTCTCTAGGAGTCAAATAGGAGATGCGAGCAACGTGGACCATGCTTTCTATTCCCCCCTGACCCTCCCTGCCCCCCCCCCCTTTCTGAGCGATCTGGTCCTTCCGGGGCCTGGTTCTCACCCCCACAGGGAGCAGTGCTGATCGCATCCACTGCCACAGCTGGCTCTGGGATCTCTCCAAACACACCCACCAGGGTAAACTGAACAGACAGAGAAAGGGGGCTGGGATGAAAAACCAGCCCAATTGCCTCAGCCCTCCCCCCATCTAATTTTATTATATTCAGGAACCCAGGCACCCTGCTCCCAGTGCCCAAACCCTCAATCCGTTTCAGATATCAGAGGTGCCTACCATGTGCAAAGGATCCTGACCTCTCACTCCTCTGTACCTGAATTTGTCCCTGGGCTGTGTAATTGACAGAAACAGGCTGCCAGTTGGGTCCAGGTTGTCCTGAGAAGAGAGTGTGTTTCCGGATGCTGCCTGCAATGAAAGGGGAATACTTGGGAGCGTATTCCTCTCTCCCAAATGGGAGCAGGTCCTTCTCTCTCCCTCTCCTGGCACTTGTATCTGTTTTTTTCCAGAAGCCTGAGTCCACTCCATGGAGTAACCTTGCATATATCCTAGATTTCCCTAGACCCTAAGGGATGCCCCATAGTTTCCTGTCAACCTAACCCTCGCAGATGAGCCTCAGGTCCTGGGAAGCCAGCGACTGCCAGGCTCACCCAAGACGGAAGCAGAGACAGTGAGGGCTGCACCAGGTGACTGTCCACGGAGGATATAGTGGAAGGACAGGCTTAGACAGCCAGAGGAATGGCTCCGCGGGCTCAGGAGGACAGATTTCTGCCTCGGTTTTGCATTCTTGGGATCCAGGAGCATGTAGAAGCCACCTACAAAGGAAAGGGCCGGTAAGGTGAGGTGGCTGAAATTGAGGGAGTCGGGCACAGCGACAGGACTCTGGGACTGCAGGGGTCCTGGGCCTGGAAAGCCCCAACAGCTGCCTAGGATCAGCCAGCGCTGAGGGGGACCCACATCTGGCCACGGCCTTCGAGCCTTCCAGAAATGCTTGGCAAGAATTGATAAGGACGCAGGCACTGCCGTAAGAAACGCAGCATCCTCTCAGTAGAAGCAGGCAGGACCCTGGACTTTGGATTCGGAAGCTTTCGGAGCCCGCTGAGTCCTGCCCTCTTCCTTTTCCCAACCCATTGGACCGCCTAGCAGCTCAGGCAGCCAATCAGCTTGGAGATCGCTCCGTGACGCAACTGGTAGCCGGAGGAGGGGCCTAAGGCTGCGCAGGCGTGCTCGTCCCTGACTCCCACGCAGTGCTGTCAGGTGAGCGCGCTCGCACCCTGCCGGGAAAGGCGGGCTCCGGGAAGGGCGGAAAGGGGTGGAGCGGAGGGAGTGGGGTAAGTGGGAGAAAAGGAAGGAAAGATGGAAAAATAGGAAGCAAGAGGGAACAAGCGAGAGAGAAAATTAAAACAACAGCCAGCGTTTACTGACGCCGCAGGGCTCGGCCTGGGGTGCTAATACTCACGCGGCGGGGCTGGGGTGGGGGGCGGTGCCCCGCCCTACTCTCCGGGGCGTCTGAGTGAAGGGGAGGGGTGGCTCTTCAGTTCTTTCTAGAAGGTTGACCTCGGGGCGCCTGGGTGGCTCCGTGGGATAAGCCTCTGCCTTCGGCTCAGGTCATGATCCCAGGGCTCTAGGATCGAACCCCACATCCGGCTCTCTGCTCAGCGGGGCACATGCTGCCCTCCCCACCCCTTCCTGACTCTCTGCCTACTTGTGCGCTCTCTCTCTCTCACAAATAAATAGATAAATCTTAAAAAAAAAAAAAAAAAAAAAAGCCGATCTCGGGCAGCGGGGAAAGAGCCCAGGAAGGAGAGAAAGTCGTTGGAGTGGGCCAGAGGGCGTATGGGCGGTGGGGGGAGACGGAGGAGAAGAGGAAAGAACAGGAAAACGAGGGGAGGATTGTGGATGGAGAAATGCGAAGGGACACAGAACAAAGAGGTGGGAATTTAGGGAAAAAAAATTAGGGAACGTGGGTTAGGGTTAGGGTTAGTTTGTGGGATGGAAGCGGGGGTTGGCGGGGGAAGCTGAGTGTGTGTAGTTTGCTTTCTGCTGAGTCTTCTGCGGACCGAGGTTTGAGGTCGCTGGGGTTCACCTCGCCCCGTCCTGGGGCAGTTATTACTGCGCGGTTAGTCAGGCAAACATCGCAAGCTTCTGCAGAGGTCACTAGAAGCCCAGAAAGGCCAAGGGCGGAAGCATGGCCGTTACTCACTACCAGGGCTAGAGAAATCATCCTCGGGCCCCACGTTGGGCACCCCGGAAGGCCCCTTCTTCTGGACCCACTTGGCCCCAGAGGCTGTTGGGATCCAGCTCCAGCCACAGAGATCGTTTGGAATGTCGAAGCTGCACGTCTGCATCATGCAGACTGAGGGGAAGAAGAGGGAGAAGGGAGGGTTTAGCTTTTTCTAGGAGGAGGCAGCTCCAAAAAGGACGCCGCAGCCTGGGGTCAGAATTCCGAGTGTTGGTCTGTGGCCTGCTGTCCACCGGTGGGGGGGCTTAATTCCTGGGACAGATTGCTTAAACTGCCTGTGTCTTCATTTGTAACTGGGAACGGCAGTACCCGCCTGTCATAGATTAGATGGTGAGTGAGGAGCCGCTAGCATAATGCTGTCCTCGGTGAGTGTTAGTTCCTTGCACTCAGCTTCTGGGATTTACCTTCCCTTGAATTTGCTCCCCTGGAGTCTCTAATGTCAACTGAGAGGGTTGGTTGTGGGTGAAACTGGGATAATAGCTAGGGTGACCAGACATCCAGCTGGGGCCGGGAACGGAGGATTTCCCCGAGATGCCAGACTTTCAGGGCAAAAAAGGGGGCAGCCTAGGGCAAACTGGAATGGTTGGTCACCCGAGAAAAGGTATCACTACAACCCTATTAAAAGAGAACCTCTCTTTCGGCGTGGCTGCTTCAGGATTCAGAGGTGTGAGATGTGGAGGCAGAGGGAAGCAAGGAGCCCCAACTCCGAGAGAAAGCAGGGTCATGGTCCCTGAGCTACTTCTGCCACCCTGGGCAGGTGGTGGAGGCAGAGAGGAAGAGGAAGAGGGACTGGGGCTTACCGCGATTACAGGAGCCCCGATGGATAGAGATGGCATCCAGAGAGATGTCCAGGTAAGCCGTGCTGCCCCTCACTCCTTCAAACATCACCTGTGGGAGACAGGAGGGGACCACTCACCCTGTAAGCTCCTTTGCCTGGGGCTCCCAGTTTCCCTGCCTGAATTCAGACGGCCCAGCCCCGTGCCCCTCCTTGCTTTGGCCCCCCCTGCCCCCCCCCCCCCCCCCCCACACACACACCCAGATTCCCCCCTGGGGCTCAAGCCTCTGCCCTTGGCCTCACCTGGCTGGGGAGGACAAGCCCCATAGGCACGGTGACAGCAGTGGGCATCCAGGAGGGGCTCTGGGTGTTAATGTGCTTCCAGAGCACGCTGGGGTGCTTTTCCTTGCTGTCCCTGAGCAGTAGCAGTCTGAGCTGGGCGCCCCACGACAGCCCGAACATGTGGTAGGCGAAGTGCACGCAGAGGGGGCCTTGCTCCCATATGGGGGGGCTGCGTAGACGGGCCACCCCGCCCCGGTGGAAGGTGCTTGATTCCATGTGCAGGTAGTGGCCCTCTGGGGAAGGCAGAGCCCAGGATGGCGAGGGGGCCCTGCCGCCCCCGTCCAGAGTCCAGGCGCCCACTTCCAGCTGCCTCCCTGTGCCCAGGTCTGCCCAAGCCCACCTCCCAGCTGTCTCCCTAAAGCTTAGGCTTCCTCACCTCCATTGGGGTACCCCCCGGGGGGACCAGTGGTGCCGGTCGGGGAGGGCCCACTGGCTCGAATCCAGTCCCCGTCATCCGTGGACGCTTGGGTCCAGTCACAGAGGGGTTTGGAGTTATCCTCAAAGTCACACTGGGTGAGAACGGCTGGGAAGAAAGGGCTGCTCTGAGGCCAGGACCGGGGGGGGGGGGGGGGAGGGCCAAACTGGGGGCTGGCGGTTAGCCGGGTTTCTAAGCGTAGAGAAGGCAGCCACTAGGAGATTTGGGGTCCAGAGCAGAGTTTCTTAAAAGAGAATCTGAGAAGTAAGAATCTCTTAGGAGAGATTCATGGCAGGGGTCAGGGCAGAATGACTTCTGGGACAGGGGTGGCAAGCTGAGGGGCCAGGGGCTTTGTCTAGGCGCATACATTTTGCTGTTATTCGAACGAGACTGTTCCACGTAGGGCTTGGCCTCTACTCCTCCGTGTTTCCTCCACCCTCTGACATTCACTACATGTCTGTGCCATCACTCAGCCCCGAGGGCACTGGAGGTGGCCGTCTTAGGGAAGGAGAGAGATCTGAGCTGTGCTGGTTTCCAACTTACAGTTATCCCTCGAGTTGCGAGCAACTGCCTTCCAGTCCGGAGGCTTCTCTTTCCTTGGGGTTGATTTGGAAAAAGAGAGAAGGCGGGGTGGAAGGAATATTTGTCATTATCAAGAATCATAAGCGTCGATGATCGCGAGCTTTCTGAGCGGTCATTCTTGGAAGACGTTTCCTTTCGTGTTCGCCATATCATACCAAAGTGTGCGCAGTGAACGTATATTTACTTGTCGTCTTTAAGGTTTTCAAAAGGCCATCCAGCCTCCTTACGTTAAATTCTCATCTGTCGGGGCACACCTGGGTGGCTCAGTGGGTTAAGCCTCTGCCTTCGACTCAGGTCATGATCCCAGGGTCCTGGAATTGAGCCCCACATCGGGCTCTCTGCTTGGTGGGGAGCCTGCTTCCCCCTTTCTCTCTCTCTCTGCCTCCTTGTGATCTCTCTCTCGGTCAAATAAATAGATAAAATATTTTTTTAAAAAATTCTCATCTGGGGCGCCTGGGTGGCTCAGAGGGTTAAGGCTCTGCCTTTGGCTCAGGTCATGGTCCCAGGGTCCTGGGATCGAGTCCTGCATCGGGCTCTCCGCTCAGTGGGGAGCCTGCTTTTCTCTTTCTCTCTCTCTCTCTCTCTTTGCCTGCTGCTCTGCCTACTTGAGATCTCTCTCTGTCAAATAAATAAATAAAATCTTTAAAAAAATTTTTTTTTCATCTATCTCCTAAGAAAAAAGAAAAAGCGTCTCCCCTCTGAGCTCCTCCTACCCCCACAGGGCCCCTCAGCGCCTCTGTGCCCGAGGTGGCCTGTGTGGTAGAGGCTTTCTGGAGCGGTCCTTAAGTGTTTGAACCTGGGGAAGCTCCTTCCTTCAGACCCAAAGTGGGGACTTTGTGAGTCCCCTGCTGCCGAGTGGGTGGCAAGTGGTCCTACCTCAGCCATAGGCCACTGAACATATAGATGAGTTACAGAGGGCTGGCCCTTCTGAACCCTGCAAACTCCCTGAACCTCACAGAGAGGCCGGCTGTCCCTCCCCAGGTGGCGTGGGCCAAACGAAACAGCCCTCCCCTTTACTCATTCAAGTTCTATTTGCTCATATCGTCCCCAGACAAGCTTCAGGACACCAAGCCATCCATCAGGTCTCACTGCCTCTACCTGAAGTCTCCTGTCTGCTGAATTTGCCCATTTTCTGAGAGCCCCACCCCTCTTTCCTGTCTGTTTCCCCAGCTCTGTGCCCCCTCCCTCTCTCTCAAGTCCGGGCTCTGTCTTGTACCCGCTGAGCTGCTCACACCCCTCAGTTCCAAGTTCTCGGGCGGCAGGTTTCCCGCCACCATCCCAGTTCATCATCCTCTTCCTCCCCAGGGCTGTGCCCTTCGTGGTTACCCTGCTTATGCCCTCCAGCTTTGCCCCTCGCCCTCCCTCAGAGCCACCTCTGATCACTCCCGGAGCCCAGCTTACCGGACAGGGGCAGGCAGGTGGCCCCGGCCCCAGGCGGCCCCCGCCAGCAGCACCAGAGTCCAGACTGGAGGAGCCATGTGGGACCTCAGAGGCGGCTCTCAGGGGAGAGGGGAAGGCACAATAAGCCCAGGCCACTTTATCCACCTCTGACCCTCCTCGCTTGACAACCTTTGGAGAATGCCATGAAAACCAGACAGAGAACACGGGAGCCCTCTGGGAGATGGAAACTATAAGGGTGGAAATGTAATCTCCAACAAAGAGAAATGAAGTGAGAGCAGGAGAGAAGGAAAGCAAGAAAGACAAGAGAAAGAGACTCAGAGAACCAGTCTGGGAAGTCTAACATCCAAACAAAATGGTTCAAAACAGAAGGAACCAAGGAGAAGAAATGCCTTAAGAGAAACCACACAGGAAGATTTCCCTGGACTGAGATACCGTCTCTTGATTAGAAGGGGTCTCGTTTGATGAATGCAAGGACACCCATGGAAGGCACGTCATGAGATTCGAGAGTAGCAGGGGGGAAGAGAAGACCCTAACCACTTTCAGATAGAAAAAAGCAAGTCACATACTTTCTAAGGATCGGGAATCAGCATGGCGTCAGGCTTTTCAATAGCAACCTGGGTTCTAAATGGCCGTGGAACATTGTCTGCAGAATTCCAACGGAAAATCATTTCAAACCTAAAATTCTATAGCTGGCAACGGTGGCATAAACAACTGGCCAGTCAAATAAGGTGGGACTGGAAATGCTTAATGGCAAAGAATTGAAAAAGACAAGTCCCACAGAAGACATGCCACCAGTCGGTGAACACTGGAAAGAGGTTCTGCTTCACTAGTACAAAGGAAAATGCTAGTCAAAACTACAACTGTCACAGTAACCACTGTTTAAGTGACTGAAAGCATTGCCTGTTGGCCAGGATGTAGGTAGACACACTCAAATACACTGGTGCTAAGACTGAAGGTTGAGGAAGACTTCTCAGAAAGTAATGTGACAGGGACTCTTAAACTTTCCAGCATGGGGGCGCCTGGGTGGCTCAGTGGGTTAGAGCCTCAGCCTTCGGCTCAGGTTGTGATCCCAGAGTCCTGGGATCGGGCCCCGAATTGGGCTCTACGCTCGGCGGGGAGCCCGCTTCCTCCTCTCTCTCTCTGCCTGCCTCTCTGCCTACTTGTGATCTCTGTCAAATAAATAAATAAAATCTTAAAAAAAAAAAAACAACAAAACCTTTCTAGCATGCATGGTTTCAACCCGCCTTATTTTTCTAGGAATCTATGCACAGAACTCCATGTGTATTTGCCTACAGCCTGGCACATGGGCACACCTTAAAGATGATCATTGGCGTATGGGTTATAATAGGGGGAAAAAAAATCAAGATTACCTAAGTGTTTACCAGCATATAGACAGTTGGATCACACTCAAGGAATATTTTTTCATATGAAGGAATATTATGGAGGTATTAAAAAGAATGGCACCTTTCAAAAATTAAAAATAGACTTATGATAGGGTCCAGCAATTCCACTTCTGGGTGTATAGACCCAAAATAATTAAAAGCAAAGACTTAAAAAAAAAAAAAAAACTAAAAAAAAAAAAAGCAAAGACTTGAAGAGAGGCAGTATTTGCCATAATCAAAAGGTGAGAGCAATCCAAGAGTCAAACAAAATAAGGTGTGTTTGTACAATGAGATATCATTCCACCTTTGAAGTGAGGAAATTCTCACACATGCCACACCATGGAGGAGACGATGCTAAGTAAAGCAAGCCCGACCCAGAAGGACAAATATCACAGGATTCCGCTTATCCGAGTTACCTGCAGCAGTCAAACTCCCAGAGACAGGAAGTAGAATGGCCATTGCGGAGAATGGGGAGTTAGTGCTTAACTGGGACAGAATTTCCATTGGGAAAGATGATAAGGTTCCATGGATGGCCAGCGGTGATGGTTTCCCAATGTGAATGTACTTAATGACACTGAATGTGCACTTAGAAATGGTTAAGAAGAGGGATGCCTGGCTGGCTCAGTGGGAAGAGCACGGGACTCTTGATCTTGGGATCGAGAGTTTGAGCCCCATGTTGGGTGTAGAGATGACTTAAATAAATAAGAAGATTTTTAAAAAAAGATTTTAAAATGGTTAAGAATGGGGCCCCTGGGTGGCTCAGTCATTAAGCATCTGCCTTTGGCTCAGGTCATGATTCCAGGGTCCTTGGGATCGAACCCCACATCGGGCACCCTGCTCGGCGGGAAGCCTGCTTCTCCCTCTCCCACTCTTCCTGTTTGTGTTCCCTTTCTTGCTGTGTCTCTTGCAAATAAATAAAATCTTCAAAAAAAAAAAAAAGGAAAAAAATGGTGAAGAAGGTAAATTTTATGTTCTGAGTCTGTTTCCACAATTAAAAATTATTTCACGGGGTACCAGGGTTGTTTGTATTTCCTCTCTTGCTGTCTGTCTGTCTCTCTGTCTGTCTCTCTCTCTGTCAAATAAATAAAATATTTGAAAATAAATAAAAATAATTTCAGAAATATCACTTGATGTACTAACACTGTTAAAGTTTATTTCTGGCTTAAAGAAGAAGGGAATGATGATAGATCAAGATGTTCTGATAGTGGAAAGAGAACCTGCATATGTTATTAAATGAAAGAGGCCGAAAAGTCCAGAACACAGACAATCAGAGGGACAAGCCGGCTCTACAAAGGGAGGGATCGGGAGGGGACCTTCCCGAGGCATGTTTAGTAGCCTCTGTTTTTTGTTCATTTGTTTTTCAAAGATTTTATTTATTTATTTATTTATTTATTTATTTATTTATTTGACGGATTGTGAGAGAGAGGGAGAATAAGCAGGAAGAGCAGCAGAGAGAGAGGGAGAAGGAGAAGCAGGCTCCCCCGCTGACCCGGGACCCCCGTCCCCCTTCCCAGGGCTCAAACCCAGGACCCTGGGATCAGGACCTGAGCCAAAAGCAGACGCTCAACTGACTGAGCCACCCAGGTGCCCCTAAAGATTTTATTTTTAAGTAATCTCTACACCCAACATGGGACTCAGATTCATAACACTGAGATCAAGGGTCGCAGGCTCCACTGCCTAAGCCAGACAAGTGCCTGTAGCAGCCTCTGTTTTATCTGTGGAGTAGAAGGCGAGCAGAGAAAGCTCTGGTGGCAAGCGGGCCACAGCAGTACCCCTCTCAGGGGCTCATGGCAGTCCTGCCCACAGCCAACTCACCCCTACCTTCTAGTTTGGGCTCATACCAAACACCCTCCTCTGGCCCACACTTTCCTTGCCCCAGCACACTTTGCAATCCTCAGGGCTTCTCTCCACACATGCCCCTCTCTGAGGGGCTGACCACAGGTGGCCAAGCAGACAAGCACTTTGGTAGGGAGCGTGTAGGGGTCCCTGGTCCCCCAGGTCCCTGGTGACAGGAAGGGAAGGTTTTTGGAAAGAGGTGACACCTGAGAGGCTTTCTAAGCCACAGAGAGATGGTAATGAAGCAAAGAAGTTGGGATGGCACATCCAGGAAGAGAGAATGTTCCAGGCTTAGAGGGAGCATGACATTTTTAAAGAATGGTCTGTGTCGGGGTTGCTTGCATGGCTCAGTGGGTTAAAGCCTCTGCCTTCAGCTTGGGTCATGATCCCGGTCCTGGGGTCGAGCCCCGCATGGGGCTCTCTGCTCAGCGGGGATCCTGCTTCCTCCTCTCTCTCTGCTTACTTGTGGTCTCTGTCAAATAAATAAATAAAATCTTAAAAAAAAAAAAAAAAAGGGAATGGCCAGTGTGTGTGTGTGTGTGTGTGTGTGTGTGTGTGTGTGTGTGTAACACTGGGAAGAGGCAGGGGCCCCAGCTTGGGGAACCTTGAATACTTTGAGGTACCACCAAAAGTTTTTAAACAACAAGGATTACCTGACCCGACTTGCATTTTCAAAAGGCCACCCGGACACCCTGGGGAGATGTGGACCAGAGGGGGCCTGGCTGGAGCTGGGGCGACAGGAGAGGAGGCTGTCAGAGGTGAGAGATGGTGGTGCAGTTGCACACTAACATCAAGACAGCATGAGAGGGGACATGAGCAGATTGAGAACTTTCCAGAAGCCAGAAACAGCCATCCTTGCGGGCTAACCTCACTGAACCTCATGTCCTCCTCACTGTAAAATCATGTAGAAACTGAACTCCAAGGAAATGAATCGTGTCCAAATTTCCCATATCCCACCACACCCAGGTGTTCCTAGAAACCTTTGGTTTCATTCCCTTCACCTCAGCAGCCCCCTACTCTCTGCCATCAAATCTGTGCCCAGGGCACCGGGCCTTTGCCCCTGACGAGTGAAAGGGGATGCCTGGGGCAGCCATTCTCACGAGCTGTCAGGGCCGGTACAGTCGTGCACCAGGCATTGGAGAGGGAAGTCCCCAACCCCCTCACAGACCTGGGGACTCCTGCCTAAATGAGCACCAATAGGACCACCGAGGGGTCAGATCAGGGGAGAGAGAGATCCTCTCTGCCTCTTGACACCAAAGCAGGACGTGTAAAGGATGCCCAGCCCCGACCCTGGTGGACCCTTCCTCCATACCAGGTTAGGAGAACAATCAAGAGAGGGACAGAGCCAGGAAATGGTTAACCCAGGGAAGAGCCGCAGAAGCAAATTGACCCACAGCCCCTCCTGGTTGGGCAATAAGTCCTCTGAGGGCTGCTTTTGCTGACCTCTCTTTGGCGCCACAGAGCCACAGAGCGGGACAGTCACAGCTTCCAACCTGTCTGGGGTGGGGGTTGGTGTGCGAGGCAGGACAGGATGGGGTGGTGGTGTGGAAGGACACCACAGGGCTCTGCATTTTGGGGTGTCAGAATGCACAAGGCCCCTGAGGGTTTGTCACTTGGTCAAGCCTAGCAGCTGTAGGCAGAGGTGTAGAGGGACCCCGGCATGTGGAAGAACCCCGGGAGCGCTCCAGAGAATTAACGCCAGTCCTGGCTTTGCTGTGTTTCCTTAAACAGTACTCTCCCTCTCTGGGCCTTAGTTTGCTCTTCTGCAAAATGGAGAGACTAGCACAGCTAAGTTCTTTTAAAAGCAGAAATTGTGGGCAGGTCATGTAAATTTTTTTATTAATCCATTTTTTTTTTTTAAATCAAAAGGAGAGGGGCACCTGGGTGGCTCAGTGGGTTAAGCCTCTGCCTTCAGCTCAGGTCATGATCTCAGGGTCCTGGGATCGAGCCCTGCATCAGCAGGGAGCCTGCTTCCCCCCCCCTCTCTCTGCCTGCCTCTCTGCCTACTTGTGATCTCTCTCTCTGTCAAATAAATAAATAAATAAAATCTTGTTTGTGGGGGAAAGAGTTCATGGACATTTGGTCATGACTCACATAAATTGGGAAACCATACTACTGTCTGCTTTTCTGTGGCCAGTCATCTTTCATAATGTCATTTTATAATGGAATCGTAGAGGAATTACCTTCAGCCAGCTGAGGAAAAAAATGTAGTTAACATTCAGCTTCGATTCCAATGTCTAAGAGGACCCATTTAGCTAATTCAAATCCAGCAACATTCATCTGCTACGATGAGAAGAAGATTCCGAGTAGTTCAGGAAAATCTTAGGTGACCTGTGGGCTGGGGTCAAACAGGCGCATTTGGTCAGCCTGATGGTGAGGCCCAGGGAGAAGGTTTGGGCCAATAGGCGGCAGTCAAGGTGGGAGCTAGGGCTGTAGGAGGTGGCTGAGTTGGTCCCTAGTTCTGGGGGACTTGGCTGGTGGGGAGGATAACAGGGAAGAAGTGGGAGCAGAAGGCAGAAGATGGAACATGGGGGAGATTTTATTTTTAAGATTGATTGATTGATTGATTGATTGGAGGAGGGGCAGAGGGAGAGAATCTCAAGCAGACTTCCTGCTGAACTAGGGTCTTGATCCCATGACCCATGAGATCATAACCTGAGCCAAAACCAAGAGTCAGACACTCAACCGACTTTACCACCCAGACGCCCCTTGGGGCGGAGCTGATACTGAGAGAGGGAAGGGCCTAATGGCTTCATGACCTGGAGCTGCTTCCTCCCCTCCAAGTCACTCCCTCTACTCGCCTTTCCTTATGATCCCTGCTTCTGCTAGAAGAGGGAACAGGAATCAGTGAGCCTGGGTCCTTCCTGGTCCTTATCTTCCGCTTAGTGTCCTACTGCCAGGGCAAGGCCCATAATCTCTCTGGGCCTCGGTTTCTTCCTCGGCAAAATGGAGATTCCCCCACCATCTCTGCCCTCCTCATGCAGTTAGGAGAGCAAACAAGAAGATGCCCAGGAAGGCACCTCGTAAATCGCAGAGCACTCTACACACAGAAAGCATCTCCATTAAACAATTATGTAACCTGCTGACTCAGAATGGGCCGTGCCGGCTCCTGTCCTGCCAGGAAGTGAGCAGAGCTGGCTCCGTCATCTTACATGGTGGAACTAGGTTGTTTTCTCCCCATCTTGGAAATAAGGTTGATACCTAAGGGCTTCCTGTTTCATGGGCTTGTGGGTGAGAATCGCCGCAGATCCTGTAGGCTCCTGAGTTTAATATATTGTGAATCACCATAACAATAGTACAGAGGAAAGTTCACATCCCCAGCCTGCACTGGAAGACCCTTTGAAATCTGGCAACACCCTCCGGGGTGTGGGGTGTCTCTTTGGAGGACAGTGGACTGCAAGAGGCACAGACTGTCATTTCACGTTTTCCTAGTGCTTGGTGCAAAGGCTGCCACAAAGTAGGCACTCTGTAAATGTGGAATAAATGAGTTACATTTTTTAAAAAAGATTTTATTTATCTATTTGACAGACAGAGATCACAAATAGGCAGAGAGGCAGGCAGAGAGAGAGGGGGAAGCAGGCTCCCCGCTGACCAGAGAGCCCAGTGCAGGGCTCGATCCCAGGACCCTGGAGATCATGACCTGAGCCGAAGGCAGAGGCTTTAACGCACTGAGCATTGAGTTACATTTTTAATGTCTTAACACACTGGCCCTAGGTCATATAGTTCAGGTTCCATTAACTTTAACTTTTTTGTTTTGTTTCGTTGATGGAAAGCAGTAAGC
Source organism: Mustela nigripes (assembly GCF_022355385.1). Lineage (NCBI taxonomy): Eukaryota > Metazoa > Chordata > Mammalia > Carnivora > Mustelidae > Mustela > Mustela nigripes. Next base: position 7,353,284 of record NC_081567.1, on the reverse strand, counting down.
AGTCTGAAAAGAAGTCAAGGAATAAGGTAGGTGGCCCTGACTTGTGGGTTAAAAAGATCCAGGTACTGGGTGGGCCCGGGAACGTCTAGGTGGCACAATAGGCTAAGATGTGCTTGGGGGTCATGAGTCCTAAACCTTGGGTTCGGGTCCCCGTTGCCATTCTTGGCTGCATGCCTTGGGTTTCAGGACAGTTCTCTTAGCTTTTTGCCATCGAGAAAGACAAACTCCTCCCTTCCTGATTCACAGCAGTGGGGCAAGAACCAGATGCCAGCCGTGGAAACCGCAACACACAAAAAAAATTTTTTTTAAAGATTTTATTTATCTATTTGACAGACACAGATCACACGTAGGCAGGGGTGGGGCAAAGCAGGCTCCCTGCTGAGCAGAGACCCCGACGCGGGGCTCGATCCCAGGACCCTGAGATCATGACCTGAGCCCAAGGCAGAGGCTTTAACCCACTGAGCCACCCAGGTGCTCCTGCAATACAAATTTTTATTGGAATGTGCAAAGATCACCACTCTTAAGAGTTCTTTCACTTGTAGATTTCGCTAACATTTCCTGAATGGGCCTGAAGAGGGCACTGTACCCCAGGAGCTGGGTTGGCCAAGGTGAAAATTCTCCTTTGGGTCTATCTCTGCGTTGATTTCTCCCACCACGCTTCACCCCTGCCCCCAGCACACACATATACTTGGCAAATACCCTCCAGTCCCCCAACCTACACCTAATTTGTCCTGCTGCAGATTGCAAACATTCTCTCTTTTGCTATTTTCAGGGGTACGGGCTGACTTCTCTAAGTTTTGTGATACGAGCAGAAAGACTAGTCCCCACATATATGATAATGGTCAGGACTGGTCTCTTGGGGTACGTTGCAGCTGAAGCATTATTTCTGGGGAGGAATTTGAGGTGGATCGTTGGGAGTAATGGGTGAAATTAGAAGTAGGGATGGAGAGCAGAAGCTGAGTTAGTTTGTTCTGTGTCCCCCATCCCAGGGGAGCAGGGCACAGGGAGGGATTATAAGGAAGGTAAGTGACTAGGTGAGAGCTGGGGGCACTTGGGGGTTCCCGCTACCTTGGCTTTGGGCAGTTAGTATATTTTCCCATCTGTTCCGTGGGAATGACAGTGGAAACTTTCTCCAAGTCATGCAAGGAATAAAATGAGGTCATGGAAGCGAACCACCTAGAATAGCCCTGGGCACGGAGTGCTCGGTGAGACTGCTGTCGGGAATGTGGCTCCTTCTGCAAGTTCCAGGGGAGAGAGCATTAATGGGGACCCTCCCCAGGCAAGGAAAGGGGTCAGCTGAATTTAGAGAGGGCAAAGACTGATGCAGGAATGTGGCTTTAGCCAGAGACGCCACAGAGAAGAATTAAGAAAAAATAAGGGGCCACTGGCCAGAACTAGAAGCTGCCACCAGCCCCCAAAGGGGCTCCTGTTTCCTTGATGGCAGCTGTAGCTCACTAAAGAGGGCTGCCAGCTGCCTACTGAGGAATAGCCTTGAATGGAACCACCTTATTGACCGGCGTGGGCAGAGCTGTGGCCTCAAGCCCAGTGGGGTCAAGAGGTCAGACAGGCCATGAGAGGCAGCACGTAGGGCCGGACCCCCTCCACCTCTAGTTTCCCAGGGCTGTGGCCTGCTGCCAGGGTGGGAGCAGGGCCTGGGAAGTAGGGGGCTCCCGGGAAAACAGAAAAGTCAAGAGCCATGATGTGGTTTCAGTTCTTGCCAGTGAGATTGAAAAATACACAGAACTTGGACCCAGGGAGAGCCAGGGGCCAGCCCCCATCCCATCGTCATGGCTCCCACCACCCTTTGTCCAGTGGGTTCTTGCTGTCATGGGAGTATCCATGAGACCCGGAGAATTCATGGCTTGCCCCCGAAATTCTCCAGTCCCTCCTGTCCTTGCCTGATAGGTGCAAAAAAGAGGTATTTGCCCTCCAGCTTGGCCTGGCATCACCGTTCAGCAGGGCACTGAGGTGAGTTTTGGTGTCTCCCCAGCAAGGCTCTGTTCCCAAGTTTAAGCTGATTTCCTCCGACTTCCTCCTGCTCCGGGGCCTCAGGCTGGCCCTATGACATCCTTAGATCTGGACAGTCCTTCTGGCCCTTGAGATGTCACCCCTGGCCGTGGAGTGTCCGTGGGACAGACTAGTGCTGAGCTGCTCACCCCTCGACAGGGGTCAGGAGTGGGGGGTGCAGAGGCGTGGCACAGGCAGCAGTGGTAAGTGAGGTGGTGGACGTGTCCAGGGCGGGAGCACCTGGTCACCTGTCCCCTCTCCTGCAGGCCTCCCCTGTGTACAGCGTCAGCTTGCCCCGCAGAAAATTGGAGTAGATTCGGAAAAGTTTGCACAAAGTATCAACAGTGAACGTTCGGAGTGGAGCAGCAGAAGCTTCCTCTGGAAGGGAGCTGGCCTCCTTCTGCCAAGGAGACAACAGCAAGTTACCGCAGTCGGGGGGAGGGGGGAGACCCTGGAGGTGAGGTGTGATGGAGGCTCCTACCCACCTGGGCTCCCAGCGCCCGCAGCAGGGAAGTGAGGCTGCGAAGGCTACTGACGGCTTTGTCCACATGCAGCCGTAGGGTCTCAGACGGCTGCGAGGCGTTGGCCAACAGGGCCTGACCCCGCAGGATGGCTTCCGAGAGCAGAGCCAGGCCCTGCCAGACTTCCACGGCCTGCTGCCCGACCTAAAGCGAGCGGAGACTTGGAGTCGGCAGCCCAAGTCCGCCCCCTCCCTCTCAGCCGCCGCAAGCACCAGGCTGAGCAAAGTGAAGGCTCAGAATCCGTTTTGTTGAACGAACGAATGAATGAATGAATGAACGAAGGAGCATATTGCGTTCGGCCTTCATCTTCTTCTATCGCTCTCCCTCCCACCCCATCAGGTTCCCACAATGAGTCTCCCCAAGAAGAAGGAAAAAATAAACTCACGTCCATCCTCTTCCAGGTGTAGAAATTAACCTTGGTGTCTGGGACGGTGATATTCTCACTGAAGCTGCAGCCTTGAGCCCAGCCCACCTGAAATGCACCCCGCGGGGTGGGGGTGGAGGGTCAGGCTCCCCAAAAGCTCCGTCCGCCTTTGGCCCTTACCTAGCTTCCAGGTGTGCACTGGGGACAGCCACTTGTATCACTTCCACTGGGGGCTCTGACTTCCCACCTTCTCCACCCCTGAACCAAGTCCCAGGAAGGGGGACTCCGGTTCCTGGATCTTGGAGGACACCTTTGGACTCCTGAGAGTGAGTTCTGTGGAATGTCCTGAGGAGGGGGCCTCACCGTGACATTTTCTGCCTCCCTGGCCTCCAGGATGTATCTCTCCAGGACTCGGCTGTCACAAATGAGGCGAGGGGGGGCGCCCAGGACTGGGAGGCCCAGAGGAAGCAGCAGCAAAGACAGCAGAAGCAGCAGGGCAGGACATTCTAGAAAAGAGTGCCAGGCTGAGTGTACGGCTTTGGAGGGGCAGGTTCACACATCCTGCTCCACTGCCCCCAGCGAGGCGCTCCGGACCCCCCACCTTCCCAGCGCTGGGGTTCTGCCTCCTCTGCCTTCATTCAATTCGGCTGCGGCACACACCCTCCCCCCTAAACTACCGGCATCCACTTCTCCAGGCCAAACTTCGATCCCGGTGTGACAGAGGCGTCCCTTCTCGCAGATCCCGGTGATTGCTCCAAGACCCAGGTATCCGCTTTTCCCCCCTCGCACGTAGCAGCCCCTCTTCTCCCCGAACCCCCCAACCGCGCCCCCTTGTCCAGGTCGGATTTCACCTTGCACAGGGGCTCCTTGAGCCCTGCCGGCACGTGGAGGCTGCCCCACCCCCCTTGCCCTTCCGGGGTCCTTGGCAAGTTGTCGGTCCTTGAACCCAGTCACCTCGGGGCCACTAGCCCCGGCGGTAAATTCCTGCTCAAACAGGGGCCCGGGCGGGCGGGGGCTCCTCCGGCCGGCGAGTACTCACCGCACACCCCCATCTCCGCGCCTCCCCCCGGCCCCTCAGCGACCAGGGGCTCGGCCGGCGCCCTTGCCGGGAGCCCTCATCCTGGGAAGCGCGGTGGGGCAGGGCCGTCCGTCCCCACGGCCCGAAGTAGGGGGCCGCCGTCCAGGGGCCGCCGAGCCGGGGTCGCACGGAGCGAACGCGAGGCTCTCGGCCAGGGTCCGCGAGGAGTGGCGCGCGGCGACCGGCCGGGGTTGGCCCGGGGACTGCGGCTCGGCCGGGGGTCGGGGCTGTTATCAGCATGTGTGCGTGCGTGTGTGGGGGTGGGGGGCAGGCTGTGTGCGTGAGGGGTCGCCAGAGGTAAGGGCCAGAGGGGTCAGACCGGGGCAGGCCGCCTGGGTCGGGGGCTCGCCGGGGTGGCAGGAGGGCGGCCGCAGGAGCGGAGCGGGGACACCGCTGTGCCCCGCCGACCCCGGGGTCTGGGAGGCGTGACTGGGTGCGCACCGGCGGGAGGTGCGCATTCCCATTCCGGGAAAGGCTGGGGACCTCGTGGCTCCCCCCATCCCGGGGTGGGGGTGTGGTTGTGGGGGGCGGGTTGGCACGTCCCAGTCTTGGGCGGGGGGTTCAGAGCTGGGAACGCTGGTTCCTGGCAGAGGCAAGCTGCCTTCCTTCTCACAATTCCAGTACATGTTCCAGAAGCCAGTATTGTTCATGTTGAGGAATTTGATGGGGGCACACGGAGTAAGAAATGTGGGGGTCTTCTCTCCCCCACTCTTCGCTTTTCTAGGACTCTGAAAACCCAGAACTTGAACTTTGAGGGCACTGGGCACATGGTCTGTTGTGCAGGACGCGTGTGCACTTTCACATCCTTTTTGTTCTTTGTTGTTTGGGGCTTTGACCTGTGATATAGGTTAGCCTGCGTGGCGAAATTCGGTAGAACTCTGAAACAGGGCTGTTCCCCACCACCACCCAGATGGTGGCTGAGATTTGCAGCGAAGCCTCAGGGGCTTCTAGGAAGCAGGGGGCCAAGCCCCCTAGAGCAGGAGTCGGAGGGGGGCTGGCCTCTCACACCTTGGAAAGTGGTCTCAGTCCTGAACCTCAGTGCCCTGACCTGTCAAAGCAGGATGTGTGATGACGTCCCAGTTCCAAAGTCCTACAAATACAGGTAGTTACGCATCTTCCCTCGCTTCCTACCCAGTTCCGTGACATTAAAGATATTTTATTTACAGGATCAGTGCCTTCTTTATGCAAGTCAGGTGACTACAAACTTTGCAAGACAAAAAAGATGTGTTTGAGAGCTAGCTCCCGCCTCCTGGAGTTTGTAGCTTACAACAGAGATAAGATGGGTACACAGGGCAGTGTGTGAGGACCGGAGCGTTCAGAGCCTAGCCGGAAGGGTTTGGAAGAGGCAGAGCTCATTGTTAGCTAGGGGAGTCGATGAACATTTGATGTAGAGGGTGACATGAGCTCAGCCTTGACTGGCCCCCAGCATTTCAGTAGGAAGAGCTGTGAGGTGGGAATGAAGCCAGTTCAGCAAGGGAAAGGGGGGAGGGGTCAGGTGTGTCAGGACGGAGGGTGTGGACTGCAAAGGTGGCAAGACACTAGGCCAGAGGGCTGGTTCGGGAGAGATCAGGTTGTGAAGGGCCTTGAATGCCACTCTTAAGAATTTGGATTTGGGCCACCTGGGTGGCTCACTTGGTTGAGCATCCGGCTTTTGGTTTCAGCAGGTCGTGATCTCATGGGTCAGGTGATAGAGCTCTGCACAGTCCCCACGCTCAGCGGGGAATTTGCTGGAAAGATTCTCCCCCTCTGACCCACCCCGCCATGTGTGCAGGCACACTCTCTCTAAAATAAAATAAAGAAGGGGCGCCTGGGTGGCTCAGTGGGTTAAGCCTTTGCCTTCGGCTCAGGTCATGATCTCAGGGTCCTGGGACCGAACCCTGCATCGGGCTCTCTGCTCAGCGGGGAGCCTGCTTCCCCCTCTCTCTCTGCCTGCCTCTCTGCCTACTTGTGATCTCTCTCTCTCTCTCTCTGTGTCAAATAAATAAATAAGTAAATCTTTTTAAAAAATAAAATAAAATAAGAAGTCTTAATTTTTTTTTAAAGTAATTTGGATTTTTTTTGTAAAGAGTGGGAAGCACTCATTCATTCGTTTATCTGGGAAATGAATATTCATCTAAGAAATACATATGAGTACCTAATTGTGGCCGGGGACCTGGGGATAGAATGAAACAGACAAGAGGGGCTACCCTGGTGGGGCTGACATTCTAGTGGCGAGGTGGGAAGACCAAGACAAAAATGAATTAAAGGAGGATCTGCCATGGCAACAACGGACCAAGGAGACGGGGCGTGGAAGGGACCAGGAGTGGTGGCGGAGGCTGCAGGTTTAGCTGGGGCAGTCGGGGAAGCTGTGCTGAGTGTGACTTGAATAAAGGCGGATGGAGGTGCGGGAGGGAACCGTCAGGTGGGGTAGAGCATGATTAAAGAGGGGGTCAGGAGAAGGAGAGGCAGGATGCAGAGGCTGGTGTGTGCCTCCTGTGGGAAGTCCTGAGAGCCTGACTCGCTCGGATCCCCCTCCTCTGCCCTCTGCTCACCTCCAGGCCCTGTTCTGGGGTCCCGCCTCAACCCTGGCATCCTGACTCCCAGTCTGCACACCCCACTATGCCCCTAGTTCCAGTTTGCCTCTCAGCACCCAGGCAGCTTCCCAGCCCTGCTTGGCCTTCGGAGCCGGGGTCTGCTTCCCTCCCGGATCCCAGCTGTGGGACAAGCACACGTACACTCACGTCCACACACGTCCACACATGCGTTCCGGCCCGACCCCCCCCCCAACCCTCCAGCCACTGCTGTCCGGTCGGTCCCCTGACTCCTGCGTCACTGCCCTGACCTGACCATGGAGAGGGGGGCCGGGGACGGATGGGGGTGGGGGGTAGACACCGCCTAAGGAGACAGAGGAGAGGAGGAGCCTTTTGGACTGCGGGACCTGCTGTTTCCCTCATAGCAACTTGTCGGAGGCCTGACTTCACCTCTGCCTTCAAGGAAGGAGGAGAGATGGACCGTAAGCACCAGTGCCCAGGTGGTAGGGCCTGCTGGCCGGGGCTGGTGCTGGCTCATCCTCTGGGACTTTGGGAAAAAGCCCTCTGATTGCAGCTGGGGAGAGAAGATGCAGGAGAGGATCTCGGTCCTTCCCATACCCACCCCCTAAGCTGTAGCAATTCTGCCAGAGGGCAGAGCCTGGTATGGGGGCCAACTTCAACCCAGGTTCTCTTGGCTACTGCCCAGCATGGTCCAGCTACCTGCCCTTGATATCAGGGGCCCCTGAAAAGCAGAGAGAAAACAGGAAGCTCCTTGGGGCTCCCCCTCTCACACCGGCCACCCCTGCCCCCTCCATCTGCCTCTGTATGTCCCTCTGGCACGGTGCTGGCTGCTGCAAAGGGTCTCCTCCCTAAACTCTCCTGTCAATCCCCACTAGTTTCCCCTTTGAATAGCCTCATTCTTGTCATACCCCTGAGCAGGAGCCTGCTGTGGCTCCCGGTTGCGTCCGCTCTGAGACCCTGTGTTCTGCCATCGGCCCACCTCTCCAGCCTATTCTCTGACTTTGCTCATTCCCTTTCCTTCCATCACAAGAACTCAGTTAGATGCTTCCCGCCTTTGGCTCACTCTGTGCTTTCCACCTGCATCACCTTCTCACCACTATCTCCCCCCTCTCCATTCTTCAAAACCCAAACCGAAGCCTTATGCTCCTCTATAAAGCCTTCCCTGATCCCCCCCCGGCAGAAAGTTCTCTCCTTCTGCACTGCCATCATTTAGGATGTGGCTTAGGTCTCCTGCCAGCTGGGCCACCATGCACGGCTTTCAAGGTGAAGCACTGCACAACTCCGGTGGGGGGGTGGGCGCCGTTCATACAGACTCGCAGGGAATGGAACTCTCTGTTGTCACACAGCACAGGTGACTTGTTCATCAGAAAGAGCAGAGGATGGTGTAGGGTGAGTCTCGTTCAGCTTGGGACCCCCAGGGACGCGGCATGTTGCCTATTTATGGTATGTGTTATAGGTGGTCCCTCCACTCCAGAGACCTCAGAGAAGGGGAGATCTAAAGTGGAGAAGTGAGCCATTCAGCGTCTCAGTGCTTGCTGGAGTCAGGCTGCACAGCCTAGCTCCGGGATCTCGGGGGCCTGCGAAGCCTCCATCCACTTCCTGAGCAGCAGCCACTGAGGCAGGGTCTGAAAAGGGATGGGTGTGACAGAAGGATGGCGGGGGTGGAGGCAGGCTCTGTTCCATGGAGCCTTCCTGGCAGCCGCCTGAGACCGAAAGTCCAAGGAGAAGCAAATTTACAGCTCCCCTGAGCTCCCCCAGACCTCAAGGCAGCACGAAGCCCCAGCTGCCTGGAGTTGTGTTGGGGACGAAGTGGCGGGGGGGGACTCTGGGCCTCCCTTCAGTGGCTCTCAGTTTGGCTGCAGGGTTCAGCCAGCGGCTTGCAAGACCTTCTGTGCTGGGAAGTGAGGTGGTCAGGGACTGTGGAGGGTAGGGTGGGGGGGAGGGCTTCCTGGCCCTTGGAGAGTTGGGAAAAGAACAAGAAGGCTGGAGAACAGATTCCTGCTGGAGAACCAAAGAAAGTCTTGTCCAAAGGCCGATTTGGAGAAACTGAGGCAAGGGCTGCTTGCTGGGCCATAAAGGAGCCGGGAGAACCAGACATCCGGGTGTCTTCTCTCAACAAGCATTGGCTGTGCGGCCCAGCAGTGTAACGGGGGTCCTGTAAACAAGGGAGCCCAGATTAGTGGCCTGAGCTCTGTCACTTACGAGCAGCCGGCTTGGACTGGTGACTTTGCTTTTGAGCCTACGGATGGTGGATGCTAGTAATTGCTTCCCCTGGCTGTCCTGGTTATGTAACACCCGGAGGAGGGTGATCAATAAAGCCTGGCTGTTCTTACTGCATGAGCTCTGCTTCAGCATCCCTCCTAGTTGTCCTCCCTTTGGAGGGCTAGAGACCAAACCTCCAGCATCTTCTCCGGACTTCCTCCAGCACCCTCCCCTGTTCCCTCTGGGGAGCTGGGCACAGGCTAATGGCACCGTATCTCTGCTGTTGTAGCTGCCCCTCCCCCCAGCAACTCACCAGAAGGTGTCACGAGAACTGTGGGGTGTGGATGGAGGTATCCAAGGGTCCAGGCGCTGACTGCACTTTGGAGAAACTTGCCCTTGATCACCACTGGGTGAAATGGTGACTGCGATCACAGTGACTATGACCGCAGTGACTACTGTGGACGTTGCTGGTGGGTTAAGAGGCAGGTATCAAGCCTATAGGCTCTTTCTACTTAGAATATAGGTCAAGATCTCCTCAAGGCAAGTTTACAGAAGCCTTAGACCTACTCCTAAGGATCCAAATTTAGTGAATATTTTCCTGAATGGTTCATGGTTTACTAAGAACCAACAGATATCAAGAACCTATTTACTTGCCCCAGAGGCATCTCCTGATCTGTATATAAGGGAGCTTTTCTGCTCTTGTCTTAGTTCATGAACCAGCAAATGAGTTTAATACTCTCAGGAAACTATGTTTTTCTGGCAGTGAACAGAATTCACAGACTCTGAACTGGAAGGGACTGAGGAGGTCCCATGAAAGCGAAGGTCCACCTTTGGCTTGCTGTGGCAAGACATTTGGTGTTTCTCGAGGAAGCAGAGGCTTGTTAGAGAGTGGTCAGTGCATCTGTCCTCTGGTGATATTTATTGGTTATTGGATTGGGCAGTGAAATCACTTCTCCTTGGGATTGCTCATCAGTTTGATAACTAACTCCCCTGATCACCCCACCTAGAGAACAAAGAAACAAACTTTTTAAAAACTTAATGTTTGTTTTTTCTTTCTAAAGATTTTATTTATTCGAGAGAGAGAGAGATCACAAATAGGCACAGAGGCAGGCAGGGGGGGAGGGGAGGAAGCAGGCTCCCCGCTGAGCAGAGAGCCCGATGTGGGGCTCGATCCCAGGACCCTGAGATCATGACCTGGGCCGAAGGCAGAGGCTTAACCCACTGAGCCACCCAGGCATCCCGAAAAATTGTTTTCTTATTACAAAAATGATCTGTGATCATTGAAAACTGGAAAATATGGTTAACCCAAAACATATGAATAAAAAGCACTTATAATGCCATTAAGAAGGCAGAGGCTTTTCTGTTTTTTAAGGTTTTTATTTATTTATTTATTTGAGAGAGTGAGAGAGAGAGCATGAGCAGGGTGAGGGGCAGAGGGAGAAGCAGACCTCCCCCCTGAGCAGGGAGCCCGAAGTGGGGCTTGATCCTGGGACTCCAGGATCACGACACAAGCCAAAAGCAGATGCCTAACCGACTGAGCCACCCAGACGTCCCAGGAAGACAGAGTCTTAAATGGTCACGTCCAGACATTTGCTTGGTAGGATCACTTCACTTCATCCCAAACCTCCATGCAGTTGGACACCTGCTCCTTGAGGAACTACACTGAGCCCAGAATTTTAGTCCAACTTCTCCAGAGGTTCAAGTGTTTCCGGAACACACCATTCTTCCGCCAACTCCCAACCAGACACCAGGAACTCAACCTGAGACAGAGGACAAGGACCTCCCTAGGAGGATCATCACCCTATCCAAACCAGTTCCTGTATCCTGAGGGCCTGTTTTCTTCCCTGCTGGGTAAGCCATAAACGTAAGAGCTAACAGAACTAGAAGCTCTGGCCTTATAAGCCAAACCTGCGCCAGTCACCTTTCTTCCCCTCTCCTTATTCCCACCAAGAGGCCCGACATTTCTTTGCAAAATGGCCCATGTTAACCATAGTGGATTTTACGGCTGATGGAGCCTATGCTAATGCCAGGGACAGTTCCAAGCACTACGCCAATTATTTGTCTTTTTAAAAATCTGTCTTACACCCTGTTGACTTTAGAGGACTGGTTTATACCTTTCTGGGAAGGCCAGGTGCTTAACACGGATCCTTACGAGCCCGTGCTCAGTAATGCTACAGATTCTGAGCAGAGGTCTGTATCCTCCTCCGAAACAAAGCATTTTTTTTTTATTTTTTTAAAGATTTTTATTTATTTATTTGACAGACAGATCACAAGTAGGCAGAGAGGCCGGCAGAGAGAGAGAGGAGGAAGCAGGCTCCCTGCTGAGCAGAGAGCATGATGCGGGACTCCATCCCAGGACCCTGAGATCATGACCTGAGCCGAAGGCAGAGGCTTTAACCCACTGAGCCACCCAAGCACCCCGAAACAAAGCATTTCAACTCTGGCCTCTGCAGATCTGGTGTTGAAGCAGGGGGTCATTTCAGACTCACCATGCCCCCTACCTGCCCACACACGTGAAAGGGCGAGCTCCCTAACCCTCTCTCCCTTCAGCAGCGATGTCTAGGGGCTGTTTCCGCAGACCTGCCACTGAGGGAAGCCCCGCTGGCAAGCACTGAGAGAAAGGGAGTAGAAATAACAAATGGGCCGGGAGAGGTAGCTGCCAAAACAAACCAAATGCAAAAGGGCTGCTTGCCACCACCTCGGCTGGGCCCAGGCCAGGAGCACAGAGAGACAAGAACACATACGTGCAGGGAGACACATAGTTCCAGCAAGCTCCCTGCTGGATCTCCATGCTGCTACTGGGGGGCTCTGGGGCAAGGGAGCCTTGCAGTCGGTCAAGGCTGACAGGGGAATGAGGTGGGCGGTATGGAGGGTGGGGGGATCTGAGAGAAATGCCTCTCGTTTTGTCTCCATTAAGCCTCCCAGGTGCTTCCTGCTTTCTGGCCACCCTGAGTGACCCTTGAGTCCCACAACACACCCTATTCATGAACCCCGTTTGTGTATGCGGACCTCTCTGCTAGGTATGGCCTCTCTTCTCTTTGCCTGGCAAACTCCTATTCATCCTTCAATACCCAAGGTCAAAGGTGAAACCATTTTGGACCCCACCCATTAGCCATCTCACTCTCCACATTTCCAAATCATGGCCAGTCTTATTTCTTACGTAACTCACTTCACTCGCAAAAAAGGTTTATCTACCTTCCTAATGAAATGGGGGAGCTCCTTAAAGGCAGGGGCTTTTTAATTGGTTTTGTATCTCCAGGGCCCACCCTGGGCCTTGGCCCACAGTAGGCATTCAGCATGTTTGTTTGAATGAAGCACTAGTCCTCCTGTAAGGAGTCTTTCTGGAGTTGCTGGCAGTCATCACCCAGAATCTAAGTCCCACGACAGGAATAACCAAGCTGGAGGGAAGGATTTTGACAAATGAGAAGCCTGATACTCAGAATCCCAAAGCATGCAAGCAAACTAGAGTAAAATTCTGTTGCTATTAGATCAGAGGCTTTCAAACTCTTGTGACTTGCATCCACAGTAAAAAACACAATTTATATGATAACTAGCCCGTGTGTAGTACACACAGATCTGTAACTGAAAAGCACTAACAAAACATTACCATTTCAGGTCTGTTTCTGTAAAGAGAAAGAACTTTCCAAAAGGCTAGGACCGAGTAAATTGATTTCGAGACCCGCAAATGGATCACACACTTTTACAAACATTGCTTTCGATGACTTTAGCTTGATAAACATGAGAAATCAGATCCCCTCACAAATACCCAAGCAAGGGCGCTTGGGTGGCTCAGTGGGTTAAGCCTCTGCCTTCGGCCCAGGTCATGATCTCAGGGTCCTGGGATCGAGTCCCACATCGGGCTCTCTGCTTGGCGGGGAGCCTGCTTCCTCCTCTCTCTCTCTCTGCCTACTTGTGATCTCTCTCTGTCAAATAAATAAATAAAAATCTTAAAAAAAAAAAAAAACCCAAGCAAAAAATACTTATTACCTTATTACCTCTCCTCTCCCACTAGAGCAGCCCACCCGGGTGCGTCTAAAGGGCTCTGCACCACAGCTGCTTGAAACCACTTGGGCCCAGCAGGACTCGGAATCAAATGAAGCAGTGTTACTCCCTGTCACAGAGCCTGACACAAAGGAGGTCCCAGTCTTTGCTCCCTTCATCCTTAAACTCTCCCTTTCCTCATCTTGGGAACCACCATCAAAAGCCAACTGCTGGGGTGCCTGGGTGACTCAGTGGGTTAAGCCTCTGCCTTCCGCTCAGGTCATGATCTCAGGGTCCTGGGATCCAGCCCCGAATCTAGATCTCTGCTCAGCGGGGAGCCTGCTTCCCCCTCTCTCTCTCTGCCTGCCTCTCTACCTACTTGTGATCTCTGTCTGTCAAATTAATTAATTAATTAAAAAAAAAAAAAAAGCCAGCCGCTTCCTGAGTGTACAACCATCCCAGGTGCGCTTTCAGCAGCCAAGAGTGTACACCTTATCCACTCCACCTGCCTCTGAGAGTACAAAAAAATTCAAAGCAAACATTGGGATTCTCAGGCTTTTTCTTGTACTAAAGCTTGTTTTGTTACACTGTCCAGAGTACTATTAATGCACTCTGCTGAGGCAGAAAACACTTGGGGTTCCCTCCTGTACATACACACTTGTAAAGGTTCCTACTCTCCCTTGCCCCATACATACAGAATTTACACAGGGGAGAAACAATGGCAGTGGGGTGGCTGCATGCTAACAAAATTGGTAGTTTTTATTGCCTAGGACGATGGTTACAAACCACAAAGACTGGGAAGACCCACTGCTTGGGCCCAACAAGAGACAATACTCTCTCTCTCAATTCAGAGTCCTCTGTACAAGAGGAGCCATATCTGAGCCTAGTTAGGTGGGGGTGGGCGGGTAAGGTGGCCATCCTCATTTCCATTACTTGGGGGCAACCCTGAAGACCCGGATGTGGATGGCCGAGTTGTTGCGGATGCGGGTCAGAGGCTCTCGCGCATCAGTCTCTGGTTCCAGCTCATCGACCAGCTCCACGGTGGAGGTATTGGCAGCCACCTGTAAGGACCCGAAACTGCCCGCCTGCAGCTGTAAGGCAATGTTGATGGCACGGTTGATGGCCAGGCCCAGGCCATGAATGTAGATCTCACTGCACGAGTTCTGACCCCGAGCCCCTCCGTCCAGCAGCTTCTGGCAGCGGGCCAGCTGGGCCTTAAAGTCAGTCTTCATGTTGACATAAATGTCATTGGGTCTCCGGGGCAGGCGGTGGGGGAGCCGCTTCCGAAGGGTATACTCCACCGGGTCCAGCTCAGCCTCGACGGCCCCGCGGGGCTCTCGGTTTTCCGCCATGCTGTGCGCCCTGACGCGGATAAGGGAGGAGATCAGAGAGAGGTGACAAGCGACTTCGCTGCCTTCCCTACCCTGTTTCCAGCCCAAAGGGTGCAGACAGGAGGGGGCGCATTCAACTCCCCTCTCGCCTCCCAGCCTCGGTCCCCTCCCCATCACCTCAAGCTCCCGGATCTCCCTCCCCCTCAGTGTCTATTCATTCTGGGCATCGCCCCCACCTCAGCCCCCACCGCACCCCCTTCCTCCGCGCCTACACTCTCCAGTCCACGGTGCTCTCCCCGAGCACGCGGCCCGCTCCCGGCCGAGCCACTCAAGTGCGGCGCCCACCCGCACGGACCGAGCGCGCAGCGTCGGACACACACGACCCGGGAAGAGAAGAAACGGCGGCGCTCTGCAGGATCGCGAGATCGCGGGCGCCGGGACGGCTCCGGGCTCCGGACGGGGCTGCGCAGTGCGCACGCGCGCCTGTCCCCGCGAACCACGAATCGCCTTCCCGGCCTCCGTTCTCCCCGCCCCTCTGGGCGCTCGCGCGACCGCGCGCTGCGTCTAAGTCACGCGAGAGCGACGGGAGACCCGCTCCTCCCTGTGTGCGCCACGCAAGCGGGGCGCGGAGGCAGGAGGCGTGTACCAAGTCAAAGCTCGGGAGGGTAAGCTTTCCTAGGCCAGTCCCAGTTCTTGGCCCACGGCAGGGTCCTGAAGCGGGGAAAGGGAGAGAGGAGACTCTAATAGGAGCGTGGAGGATTGGGGATAGGGGCTGACAGAGACAACCGGCGGGGCTGAGAGTTCAAGAGAAGGTGAAGGGGCCTGAAGGCAGATCTGGACTCCCGCGTCCATCGCAGTTCCGCCGGTCGGAGAAGGCGTAGCGGAGCTGGCAGAGCCGATCTCCCACCCAAGGTCCCTGCTGACGGAAGACGCTGCCTCCGGTCTCCCCTGTAGGACACGGGGACGCGTTCTTCTCCCCTGTCTCTTGGAAGGGCTGAGCCCCCAAGTCAGCCCTTGGGGACCCAAGCTATGAGCCGTAGGTCCAGCCTTCAAGGCTCCCCTCAGAGCACGCAGACCCTCCCCCACTCCCCCACCCCCGCTTTACCCACCAGCTAGCTCCTCTGCCTCTGCCCACCCCAGCAGGGACCTGCGCCCCCTGGCGGGCAGGGAGGGACGGCGCCTCGTGGATTCGTGGCTCCCAAGGGCCGGTAGGGTTTCTCCCCTGGCCAGATTGGTATAGCTTTTGGAGAGTTCCCTTCAAAAATGAGTTAGACCATAAAAAACAAACAAACAAACAACGAGTTAGAACTGCATTGGGGACCTAGAACTGTTGTCTGCTTGAGTTGCCCCAGCACTCAAATGAGGATGATAATTCGTTTTGCAACTGTGAAACTCAGTATAACCCGGTAAACTCAAGCCTACACATGTGAGTTGGCATTTTTATGACCCCATTTGACTAGAGGTTGGAAAGGGGTCAGGTTCCTGAAAACTTCTCTCCCAGCACCATTTAAATCCTGTAGTTCTCCTTTTAGCCTCAGATTCTTCCATAATCACAATTTGGGGGTTTTTGTGGGGGTGAGGAGGAAAGGCTGGCCACAGCCCTGTTCTGCCTCCAAAGTATTTGAGCTGATTTTTTTTTTTTTAAGATTTTATTTATTTGACAGGGAAAGACACAGCGAGAGAGGGAACACAAGTAGCGGGAAGTGGGAGAAGGAGAAGCAGGCTTCCTGCAGATTAGGAACCCTGATGCGGGGCTCGATCCCAGGACCCTGGGATCATGACCTGAGCCCAAGGCAGATACTTAATCCTTGAGCCACCGAGGCGCCCCTTGAGCTGATTTTTTGATGGATAAACAGGAGTTCTTCAGGGAACTAAGGAATATTCTGGAAACACTGAAGGGTATTTTAAAGATTTTATTTATTTATTTGAGAGAGAGAGCATGAGAAGGGAGAGCTTCAGAGGAAGAAGCAGACTCCCCGCTAAGAAGGGAGTCCACCGGAGTCAATCAGGCGGCTCCCTGATCCTGACCTGAGCTGAAGGTAGTCCTTTAACCAACTGAGCCACCCAGGAGCCCTGAAGGGTATTTGTAAAAGAATAGAAGTGCAATCTAAGCTTCCCCCTCAAGAAACTAGAAAATGAAGCACCAAATAAAGCCAAAGGAAGAGAAGTAAAGAAACAATAAACAAAACCCAATAAAACTGGACACAAAAACAATAGAGAAGCTCAATATAAAAGGTGGTTCTTTGGAAAAGATCAATAAAGTTGATAAGCCTCTAGCAAGGCTGACAAAAAAGCAAGAACAAGAGAAGGAAAACTGGAGGTGCCTGGCCGGCTCAGTTGGTAGAGCATGCAACTTACTTATTTATTTGACAGAGAGAGAGAGAGAGATCACAAGTAAGCAGAGCAGCAGGCAGAGAGCTAAGGGGAAGCAGGCTCCCTGCTGAGCAGAGACGCCCCATGCGGGGCTCGATCCCAGGACCCTGAGACCCTAACCTGAGCCGAAGGCAGAGGCTTAACCCACTGAGCCACCCAGGCACCCTGAGCATGCACTCTTGATCAGGCGTTGTTAGTTTGAGTCCCATGTTGGGGGTAGAGATTACTTAAATATAAAATCCTAAAAAAGAAGGAAGACCCAATTTATGATTACCAGAAACGAAAGTAGGGATAGCACTAAAGATCCTCATAGGCCAAAGATACTTACTTAGAGAATAATACAGGCATACCTTAGGGATATTGTGGGTTGGGTTCCCAACCACTGCAAAAAAGTATCACGAGAAAGTGAGTCAAATTTTTTTGTTTCCCAGTACCTATAAAATTTATATTTACATGATACTGTAGTCTGTTAAGTTTGCAATGGCATTAGGTCTAAAGAAGAGTATACATCTTGATTTGAAAATACTTTATTGCTGAAAAATGCTAATCATCCTCTGAGCTTTCAGTGAATTGTAATCACTGATTACAGATCACTGTAGCAAATATGAGAAGTTTGAAATGTCAAGAGAATTACCAGAATAACACACAGACACAGAAGTAGGCAAATGCCGGGAGGCTGGGTGGCTCAGTCAGTTAAACATCTTCCTTCAGCTCAGGTCCTAATCTCAGGGTCCTGAGATCCTTATGGGGCTTCCCTGCTCAGCAGAGAGCTGGCTTCTTCCTCTCCCTTTGCTCCTCCCCTTCTTGTGCAGGTGCACTTTCTCAAATACCAAAATTTTTTAATAGACTATTTTTTTTTAGAGATTTTATTTGACAGAGAAAGACACAGTAAGAGAAGGAACACAAGCAGAGGGTGTGGGAAAGGGAAAAGCAGGCTTCCCACCAAGCAGGAAGCCCGATGTGGGACTCAATTCCAGAACCCTCGGATCATGACCTGAGCCGAAGGCAGACACTTAATGACTGAGTCACCCAGGCGCCCTATTTTTTTTTTTCCAAGATTTTATTCATTCCTTTGATAGCATGTGCAAGGGGAACAGCAGGGAGAGGGAGAGGGAGAACCAGGCTACTTAGCAGGGAGCCTGATGTTTGATTCCAGGATCCTGGGATCATGTTCTGAGCCGAAGGCAGAGGCTTAACCCACTGAGCCACCCAGGCGCCCACCAAGCAGAATTTAGTCCGAAGTTGCCAGACTGGTTCAATATTAAAAAAACCGATAGCTCTCATTTACCATATTAACAGGCTAAACAAAACAATGTATATGATCTTCCCAATCAATGCAGAAATAAACATTTAACATAATTTAGTATTCATTTATGAAAAAAACTCTCAGCAAAGAATAGAAGGAACTTCCTCAACCTGTTAAAGAATATCTACAGGGACACCTGGGTGGCTCAGACTGTTAAGTGTCTGCCTTCGGCTCAGGTCATGATCCCGGGGTCCTGGGATCGAGTCCCGCATCGGGCTCCCTGCTCAGCCAGAGAGTCTGCTTCTCCCTCTCCCTCTCCCCTTCCTTTTGCTCTCTCTCTCTCAAATGAATAAATAAAATATCCAATAAATAAAAAATTTAAAAGAAAAAAAAAAGAATATCTACAGAGGTGGGCCTGGGTGGCTCAGTCAGCTGAGTGCCTTTGGCTTAGGTCATGATCTCAGGGCCCTGGGATCGAGCTTCAGCCCCACATCAGGCTCCCTGCTCAGTGGGGAACCTGCTGCTCTCTTTCCCTCTGATGTTCCCCCAATTGTGCTCTCTCTCTCCTGACAAATAAATAAATAAAATCTTAAAAAAAAAAGAACATCTACAGAAGTCCTACAGCTACAATCATACTTAATGGTGTAAAACTAGACACTTTTCTCTTAAAATCAGGAGCTCTCGTGGTTAAAGTCCCAGCCAGTTCAATAAGGCAAGGAAAGGATACAGTGTAATAAGGCAAAAAAAAGATTGGAAAGGAAGATATAAAACTGTCTCTATTTGTAGATGGCACGACTACATAAATAAAAAGCCCCAAGGAATCTACAAAGAACTCATAATATTAATAAATGAGTTTAGCAAGTTTAACAGGATACAAGATTAACATATAAAAATCTACCGTATTTATATGTATTGTCAATAAACAACTGGAAACCAAAATTTAAAATACAATACAGGGGCGCCTGGGTGGCTCAGTGGGTTAAAACCTCTGCCTTCAGCTCAGGAGCTCAGGTCATGATCTCAGGGTCCTGGGATCGAGCCCTGCATCAGGCTCTCTCTGCTCAGCAGGGAGCCTGCTTCCTCCTCTCTCTCTGCCTGCCTCTCTGCCTACTTGTGATCTCTGTCAAATAAATAAAATTTTTTAAAAAAATCTTAAAAAAAGCAATACAATTTACAATGGGGGGATATACAGGGGGTGAGGAGGGAAGTAGGAGCGAGAAGTATTTAGGTGTATGTCTGACAAAACATGTATAGGATCTGTATGCTAAAATCTACAAAACCCTGATGAAGAACTCAAGTACGATCTAAAGTAATGGCAAGATGTCCATATCCATGTACTGGAAGACTGAACATAGTAAAGATACCAGTTCTCTCCAAACTGAACTCTAGGTTTAAGGCAATTCCTTTGAAATTCCCAGGAAAAATCTACGTAGTTATAGACAACTTTATCATTGTAAAGTTAATATGGAAGGGCAAGGAAAGTTAAAGAAATTTTGAAAAAGTTGGATTTGCACTACCTGATTTTAAGACTTACTACTACATAAACACACTGGAGACAGTGTGGTATCTCCCAAGGGATAGACACACAAATCAATAAATTGGAATAAAGAACCCAGAAATAGAGTCACACAAATATAGCTAGACAAAGGTGCAAAAGCAGTTGAAAGGGGAAGGAATAAGTCTTTTCACCAAGGTGCTCAAACAATTTGATAAAAAGGCAAAGATTTGAACTTTAGCCCTATGCCAAAAAATTAGCACAAAATGGATCATAGGTCTAAAAAATGTAAGATTATGAAAATTTTAGAAGAAAATAAAGGAAAAAATCTTCATGAACATAGGGTTAGGTGAAGAGTCCTTAAGACAACATGAAAAGCACAATCTATTAGAAGAAAATTTACATTTTATCAATTGTATCTCAAGGTGGCAAAAAGGGGAAAAATAAAAAAGCTTTCACGCTGTGAAAGACCATATTCAGAGAATGAAAAGAGAAGCCATAGACTGGGAGAAAATATTTGCAAATTTATTATCAGACAAAGGACTTGTATCCAGAATAGAACTCTCTAAACTCAAGCGAGAAAGCAAAAAACCCGATTAGAAAATGGGCAAGTCTTGAACAAACGCTTTGGCAAAAAGGGTGTATAAGGATGGCACAGAAGCATGTAAGAGAGTCAGCATTGTTTGCCATTAAGGAAATGCAAATTAAAACCGTGATGAGGTGCCACCACGTGACTAGTAGAATGTCTACAAGAAACAGTCTTGACTTAATGATACCAAGAGAATGCAGGGGAACTCAATGTTTCACACACTGCCTGTGGGTGATGTTAAATGGTCCAGCCACTCTGGAAAATAGTTCGGCAGTTTCTTCTAAAATTAACCAACATTACATACACTCAACATACAACCCAGTAAAAGCACTCAAAGGCATTTAAAACGTGTTCATGGGGCACCTGGGTGACTCAGTCATTAAGTGTCTGCCATTGGCTCTGGTCATGGTCCAAGGGTCCTGGGATTGAGCCCTGGGTCGGGCTCCTTGGTCAGCGGGGAGTCTGCTTCTCCCTCTCCCTCTCCCTCTGTTGCTCCCCCTGCTTGTGTTCCCTCTCTGTCAAATAAATAAATAAAATCTTAAAACACACACACACACACACACACACACACACATTCATGAATGTCTGTAGCAGTTTTATTTGTACTAGCCCCGAACTGGAAACACCCCAGGTGTCTTTTGATGGGTAAATGGTTAAACAGAATGGCACATCCGTACCAAGGAAAAGTCCTCAGCAATAAAAGGTGCATCAAGAAGACTTGATAGGGGTGCCTGGGTGGCTCAGTGGGTTAAGCCTTTGCCTTCGGCTCAGGTCATGATCTCAGGGTCCTGGGGATCAAGCCCCACATCAGGCTCTCTGCTCAACAGGGATCCTGCTTCCCCTCTTTCTCTGCCTGCCTCTCTGCCTACTTGTGATTTCTTTTTCTGTTAAATAAATAAATAAAATCTTAAAAAAAAAAAAAAAGAAGAAGACCTGATAGGCTATTGGAGTACCAGTTATGTCACAGGATACCGAGCTGAGCAGCTCACAGTTCTGTGTGGACGGCCAACAAGATGAGCAAAATAGTGTGCCCAGAGCTAAACGGGCAGCATGTACCGGATTTAGTGGAGCCCCAAGGAGGAACAGTCAATATGACCTTGGGGAGATCTAAGGTTTCCCAAAGGAAGCAGTGGCTAAGCTGAGATAGGAATGTCTAGCAGTGGGGCTCAAGTCTGTGCAGTCCCTCCTGGTACAATCGAGAGGTCTGGAAGGACTGAGTCCTGTGAGCTGAGGAAAAAAGAAGGAACCAGCAAAGGACTCAGAAGGAGTCTTAGGTAGGTAAAGAGGTAGGAGGAAACCCAGGGAGTATGGTGTCCTGGAAACTCGGTGAAGAAAGCATTTCCTGGAGGAGGGAGTGACCAGCTGTGACAGACACCACAGACAGGCCACATAAGATAACGGACCAGCGGATTCAGCAACATGCAGGTCATTGATGACTTGACAAGCTGTTAGGTTTGGTAGACCAAAAACTTGGCTCATGGCAGAAAGTAACTCTTGCAATAAATTCATGTTGAGGCCCATTTTGTCTAGTAATTAACAATAAACACAGACTATGAGCTATTACTCCAGGGGCTTCTGGGTGGCTCAGTTGGTTAAGTGTCTGCCTTTGGCACAGGTCATGATCCTGGGGTGCTGGGTTGGAGCCCCATGTGAGGCTTCCTGCTCAGTGGGGAGTCTGCCTCTTCCTCTTCCTCTGCCCCTCTTCCCCTGCTTGTGTTCTCTCTCTGTTGCAAATAAATAATTTTTTTAAATTAAAAATTTTTTTTAAAGAGAAAGAGATGGCAGGACCCAGGGGGAGAGGCAGAGGGAGAGGGAGAAGCAGATTCCTTGCTGAGCAGGGACCCCAGTGGGGCTCAGATCCAGGAACCGTATGATGATGATCTGAGCTGAAGGCAGATGCTTAACTGAGCTACCCAGGCGCCCCAATAAACAAATTCTTTAAAAAAATTTACAAAAGGGGTGCCTGGATGGCTCAGTGGGTTAAAGCCTCTGCCTTTGGCTCAGGTCCATGATCTCAGGGTCCTGGGATCCAGCCCCACATCGGGGCTCTCTGCTCTGCAGGGAGCCTGCTTCCTCCTCTCTCTCTGCCTGCCTCTCTGCCTACTTGTGATCTCTCTCTCTGTCAAATAAATAAAATCTTTTAAAAAAATTTTTTTTTCAAAAAATAAAACCGAACTATCACTCCTTTACTCAGTATATGTGTCTTTTCATGAGATCTGAAATATGTTCTCTAAACTTTGACATCCAGATGAATATAAAGGTTCATGATTTAGGTGGGTGAAGTCAGGCACTGTAATAAACTGATTTGACATTAAGAGGGCCCTAATCTTTTTGCATTTCATTGAAGACAAATACCACAGAGGACTCTGCCAATAGGAAAAAAAGGCAGAGCTTGGCCATTAGACTTGAGACCTCCCTTTCACCTCCATTAATCACCTAACCAGTTTCTTTTTGTAGTTCAAGAACGTGCCTATTTATTTATTAATTTATTTATATTTTACTTATTTAAGGGCGAACAACAGAGATAGTGATAGAGATAGAGAGTGTGCCCAAGCAGGGGGAGCAGCATCCTGAGGGAAAAACAGACTCCCCGGCCGAGCAGGGAGCCATACACAGGACTTGATCCCAGGATCCCGGGGACCATGACCTGAGCTGAAGACAGATACTTAACTGACTGAGCCATCCAGGTGCCCCTAAAACATGCCAATTTAAAGCAACAAAGACCAAGACATTTTACAGCCTAACACCTGAATAAACAAAAATATTTTAGGTCTACATGATTTTTTGGTAATTCTCTTTTTCATTTTGTATGGGAGATGCACAGTTCTGATTTCAGTTTCCATTCTCAAAGAGGGCACTGAACAGATTTACCTTCCACAGTGACTTCAGCAACAGGGGAGCTGCAACATGTTTCCCAGTTTTACAATTGGGGGAGATTACCTGGCCGGGGTCACAAATTGGAACATAAGGAACCCTCGGTGATCAGTCTTTTTTCTTTTATTATTATTATTTTATTTATTTGACAGGATGAGAGAAATCACAAGTAGGCAGGCAGAGGGAAAGGAGGAAGCAGGCTCCCCGTTGAGCAGAGAGCCCAATGGGGGACTCGCGATCCCAGGATCCCGAGATCATGACCTGAGTCAGAGGCAGAGGCTGATCAGGCGCCCCTGATCACTCCAATCTTGTACCCTGGAGTCCAGCATGTGCTCCTTGCCACCTACTAGTGGGTGCTATGGTGGCATTCAAAGCCCTCAGCTGAATTTCCACTTCCCTTCTTATCCAGCTAGCAATCCACGAACTCTTCTCCAATCAGCTGGATTGCGGCTACTGTAAAGCAGACCCATGCTTTTCCTACACCTACCCAAATGCCTTCCGTGTAGCTCAGCATAGGCCCCCATTGTCTCCTACAGACAGCATTCTGCAGAGGTCTCCCCGCTTCTCCTATACCATTTGTCCACCAAAATTTGCAATCTGGCATTTGATAATTAATAATTGAAACATGCTAAAACCTTACTCATTCAGAGATTAGCTAGGCTGCTTGGGAATTTGAATCGCCTAGGACACAATCTATAAAAGTTAAAAAACAAACAAAAAGCAGCAACAAGTTTTTGAGTAACAAGTTTATGAACTTTAGGTGAAGAATTCTCCCTCAAGCCTGGGTTCTATTGATACATTTTTATTTATTTATTTGTTTATTTATTTATTTATAAAATATTAGGCATACTCATTTTTTAAAAAAAGATTTTATTTATTTGACACACAGAGAGAAATCACAAGCAGGCAGAGAGGCAGGTAGAGAGAGGGGGGGAAGCAGGCTCCCTGCCAGCAGAGAGCCCAATGCAGGACTCAATCCCAGAACCCTGAGATCATGACCTGAGCGGAAGGCAGAGGCTTAACCCACTGAGCCACCCAGGCACCCTATTGATACATTTTTATACAGTGTTAACAATCTATTACTGTCCACCCTGCTGGAACCAGAAGCCCCTGTCAGCTAACATTTGTGGAGCCCTTGCCCTGTGCCAAGTACTATGTTAAATGTTTTACCATACATTCAAGAGACGGAAGAGATTATTTTCAAGGCCACAGGTAGTAATGAATGAAACCCGCACGGGAACCCTTGCTTTAAACAACTGCCATCTTCCAGCCGCCCAGCAAACAGTAAGACTGGTAGCATTAAGATAGAAATCCTGACTGCAGGAATGTGAAGGGAACTGGGGCGGGGGGGGGGGAACAGACACTAAAACTGCAAGTGCCTAGAAGCCTGGGGAACACTAGGTGCAGGAACAAAGGGCCTTCTGGAAGCTCCTGAGGTCTGTGCTCCAATATGGCACAACCCAAGGGACTCCAGTTCCCAGTCTGACTTTACCTTTCCCGGTCCTGAGAAGGATTACATTGTGTTTGCTAACAGCTGTTTTAGGAAGCTGGAAAGTGAGGTATACATTCTGGAATAACTATCCCCAACCCCCATCCCGCAAAAAAAAAAAGGTGGAAATACACAGAGGAAAAAAATAACAACTTTGATCCTAAAAAGTTTAGGGATTTTAAAAAAGTCTTTCTTGAAACGCCCCTTTTTAAACAAAGAAGGTGCCAATCTACTTACATTTGCATAATAATTTATCTCTTTTAATAGCCTTTCATATTCACCTATTTTAATTCAGCACTTGGGGAAGGGAGAGGAGTGGAGATGGGGGGTGGGGTGGGGCGGAGAACAGCATTAACACCTGACTCTCCCCCGTCGGGGTCTAGAAGTTAGTCGGTGGCGGAGCCGGACGGAATGGGTCTCAGCAGCCAGGGCTGCCTCGGACAGTTTCCAAATCATTAGTTCCTCACTTATTTCACATATCCCAGGACGTCTGATGAATGCAGCTCTGGATTATATGTTATCTCCTTCAACCCAGGCGGGCTTCCTGGAGGAAGCCGACTGGCAAGGAAAGCCCTGCGATGCCACCTGCGGCGGTCTCCGTCGCGACGGTCGCATGTCACGTGCCGCGACGGGGGGCAACCGGGGAGCGCCCCGGGGGGGGGGACCTCCTCCCGACCCCCCTGGCCAGCTGCAGGCCCTGCGTCACGTGACGAGCCAGGCCTCAGGTCACCTGCCGGGGGGTGGGGGCGGTCGGGGGCGGCGGGCGTCCGGGCTCCCCACTGGGCAGGCGGGGCGGGCGCGAGGCCGTGCGGGTCGCTGGGGACCGGAGCGGCGGAGGGGGCGGCCGCGGCGGCGGCGGCAGCAGCGGCGGCGGCGGAGGGGGCGGCCCCGCGGCCGCGTCACGTGGTGCGAGGCGGGCAGCCATCTTGCTACAAACACAAACAGAGAGGAGCGGCCGCCGCGGGAGCGCCAGCGCCCCCTCCCCCGCCGCCGCTGCCGCTGCCGTCGCCGCCGCCGCCCCCTGGCCCGCCGCGCGCGCCGCCAACGCCCCGGCACCGGAGCCTCGCGCCGCCCGCCGCGGTAAGCGCTCGGCGGCCCTGCGGACCCCGGCCCGCCGCCGGGCCCGGGGCAGGCCCGCCCCCGACGCCGAGGCGGCCGCGCCGAGCCTGCGAGAGTCAGAGCGAGAGCGCGGGCCGCCGGCACGGACCCTCCCGCGTCTCTGCCCAGGCCGCTGCCGCCGCCGCCCGGTGCGTCCGCCCTCCCGGCGGCCCCTCCCCGGCGCGGCCCCGAGGGAGGCCGGCCCCCTCCGGGTGGGCGGCCGCCGTCGCCCCTCGCCCCGCGCACCTGGCGCCCCCTCCCTGAAGGGCACGCTGTCCTCCCGGGCGGCCCGCCTCCTTCCCACCCCCGCGCTCCTAACGGTCGCCCTCCGGCCCCTCGGCAGCCCTGCCCGGCCCCCTCCCGTCCACCCGCATCCTCCGGCGGGCCCGCCCGGGGGCCCCCCGACCCTAATGCCCGGCACTCCCGGGAGACTTCCCCAGTGTGTCTCTGGGCTCTTGTCGGAATTAGCTGGGCCCTGCGGGTCTTGGAGTCCAGGCGTTCCATGACTTTGGCCAACGTGGAAGCCTTGCCTCTTCACCGAAGCACCTCCGCTGGGTCTTCAGCTAAATTTCCTTTCGACGGGCGACATTAGTGCTTGGTCATTGGGGTCTCCTTCCTCCTTGTTGCCCGGCCGTTTCTAACACCTTAGTCTTTTCCTGTCTCCAGGCCAGGCTCTTCCCAGCCCAGCGCCTCTGATGCAGCAGCTCCCCGGCCACGGCCCCTCACACTTTGCACCCCCCCTCCCCAAGTTAACTTGAAAGAGACCCTCATCTTGCATCTCTTACCCAGTCATTACCACAATTCCCAGTAAGCTTCCTGGTCTGGTCTTTCGTAGGGCTCCAGCCCTGGGAGATGCTTATTGCCGGCCTCTTATTTCTTCCTCCACTCACCCCAGGCTCACTCCCCTCTTGCTTCTTACTGCTGCTTAGCCAGAACGCACCCTGCACACCTCTCTCCACTGTCCCTCCCAGCTGACAATGCCAGTTGTACCTTGGCGCCCCCCAACCCCCGGTCTCTTCATCCCAAGCCCCATGGATACCAACAGGCTGGTTCCTTTGCCACTCCTGATGTGGAAGTTTGCCCTCCGGATCGCTCCCCTGTACTTTTTTCCCTGTGCAGCCCCAGACCACCAATCTCTCACCCAGCTCCAGTTTTATTTCCTAGTTGTAGGTCTTCTGTGTAATGGGGAAGGGCTGAAACAAATCTGGGCTTGGTGTTGCTGCCATGGCCCGAGGACCAGAAGCCGGAAGGGTCCCATATGGTGATGACAGTCAAGTGAGTTGTGTTCCTAGACCTCTGGCCTGCCTTTTTTTTAGCCAGGGGACAAGTTAGTTATGTGATCTGATGAATCCAGGGACCGCTGTGTGCCCTTGTGTGTGGTTGGAGTTGGGAATAGAAAAAGCAGCCCCACTTCGGAACAGAGAAAGGGAAGAGAGGTTGCTATGTGAAAGATTTTTAAAAAATTCTAAGGAGAAATTTAAAGTGGCTTAAAACTACCCCTTCTCCAGTCTCAAATAGTGTCTAGGAACATGGGGTCCCCTGTGGGGGCAGCTGCATCCTCCCTCCCTTGTTTTCCCTGGCTGGGTCCCAAGACTGGGCAAGTAGGCAGAAGGGATCAAGTGAGGTAAAGTGTGAAAGCGCTTTGAAAACTTAACCAGTAGACACGCCAACGGGTGTTACTTCTCGTGATGGCTCAGAGAAGTAGAGAGCTGTGCTAACTGACCAGGCGGGGGGTACACGGTTGTACCCCTTCCTAAGCCTGGAGAATCTTTCTATCCTGAGAAAGGGCGGAGTCCTCTCCCAACAGGCTCGGAACTGGGCGGTTTGCTGGTTGCTCAGATGTTGGGGAATTTGGGACTCCACTTCTGTTAATAGTGGTACCTCTTTGTGCCAAGGCACGTTGCTCTGGAATGGGGCTAATTTTAGGGGTGATGGAATGAGGAAATAACGTTAACTTAGCATGTCCTAGGACTGCCTATTCTTTGCATCTTTTTCTTCTGAGAGTTCTGAACCCCAGAGAACAGGCTTCCCTCCTGTTGTGCCAGCCTGTTCTGAGCACCCTGGAGCAGTATGTGTCCTCTCGTCTCAACTCCAGCAGGGGGCAGCCTTTTAATAGCAATAATTCCAATGCCAGGAGAAGGAGCTTTTACAGAGGCAGTACTGAGGCCTGAGAAGGAAGACAGGGCAGGCAGGGACAGAGGGAGCTCGAGTAGGGAGGTGAGGCAGAGAGAAGGTAGGACCACAGGGTGGCAGGGAAGCTGGAAGGAGTCTGAGGAAATCCTTAGAAGAGGAAGCCCGGAAAGGGTGCTGTGCCCAGTGCTGTCTGCTCCCTGTCCCGGCCAGGGACCCAAACAGTTGGCTTTGAGAGTTTGTGGTCGAGAAACTTAGCAGAACGTTTTAAATCTCTTCTTGAGGATTTCCCTCCTGGCAGGATTTCAGCTGTCTCTCATGGGATCGTGTAATTAGGAAACGGTTTCCTTGCTTGGTCTTCAGCGGGGAGACCGACCTCGAATCGGTTGCTCTCTCGTCTTCGTTCTTCCCAAACAGCAAGGAGGCTTTACCGGTGCTGGTGATGCGGCGGAAGGGCCCTCAACCTTGGCAATGTGTTGCTGTGTTGGGCCAGCTGCCGCCCTCTGTGTTCTGGCCAGTGTAGCAGCGTGCCCACCCTTCGCCCGTTAGACACCAGTAGCACCTTCCGGCCGTGCCCACCAAAGCCACCTGCAGATACTGCCACGTGTCTCCTGGGGAGCACAGCCCCTCTCCCCCATTGAGAACCCCTGGCTTGGAGGAAACCTGGAGAAGACTCCCTCGGGTCTGCAGGGCTGGGCACCGTGGGGCGGCTCGGGAGCTGCTTGGCCCCACTTTCCGCAGTTTGGGGAGCGGCCGGCGGCCATCAGCTGCCAGGACTTGGTGGCGAGGCTTACCTGGAGACGCGACTTTTTTTTCTCCAGCTGCCCCTCGGCTTCCTCTGCCCTGACTGCCTTTTCCTTGCTTCCGCAGTTGCCCTGCTTCTCACACCGGGAGCCACTCCTCCTCGGTTTGCTCCTTCCAGCCGGGACGGAAAGGCGAAGGCCAGGAGCGGAGAGAGTCCAGGAGAGCTGCCGTGGCCACTCCCTGGAAGGGAGGGAGGGTGAGTGGTCCCCTGTCCCCGGAGCAGCCTTCCACACCCACAGGGCTCTTCTGTCCCCCATCTTCCCCTTGAAGAAGTGGCTCTTCTGGAATGAGCTGCAAGAAGCTCAGAACAGTCTTTCCTGAGGTTTGCTTGAAGGGGTATGGGGTGTTTTCCTTCGGGCGAGGAAGACTTAGATATGCAGTAGCTATTCCCCAATTTTTTTTTTTTTCCTAAACCTTTTTTTAAATGGTGGTTAAATATACCATTTAATTGAGTTTTCAGCCGAGTTTCTGAGTGTCCGGCTCTGTGAGGTCAAGTTTGTTCGCGTTGTGCAGCTGTCACCACGGTCAGGCTCTGGAGCAGCTTCATTTGCCCCCTTCAGGCCAAAACTCAGCACCCATTTTACTGAGCAGCTCCCGGCTCTCCTCACCCACCCCAGCCCCGACCCGGTCATTCTCTTTGCTTCTAAACTGGATTCTTCAGGAATCGCTCATGAGAGGAGTCCTGTGGTATTTTTCTTTTGTGACTTCGTGGTTTCCTGTCGCATAATGTCTTCAAGGTTGATTCATGGGTCGAATGAAGCAGGGGTGTTAGCATGGGAAGAATGAACCCCGCTCTGTCGTCCGGGAGGCCTGCCTCAGTCCAGTGAAAGGGAGATGCAGCAGATGACTCTCCTGACGGCCACCTATGCTATGGGGTTGTCCGTCACCAGCAGTGGCCACTTGGGACTGCTTTGAAGCAAAGTCCGCACCGGGGGAGGTCCCCCCCGTTCCAGATGCTCTCCAGAGCCGCATTTCCTGCTGGGATTCTGGGACCGGGTCCTGCCTCTGTCGGGGCATTTTCCTGCATCTTTCCGTGTGCAGCTGTAAGTGAGAGTGGGAAGAATCCGCTCCTCCTTTCTTGCCAGAGTTGTGTGGAGTCGTGGACTTGATGGAAACCGTGGAGGCCCTGGGGTCCAGCCTCCCCACCAGCCAGTGAGGGAAGCCCCCGTGCAGCTCCCTGAGACCTTGCCCACCTGTCCTCGCTTGGAACCGCCAGGGATGAGCTGCCTCCTCAGAGCCGTTCCTTAGAGGGACAGATCACTGCCACTGCCACTGCTTCTATCGACCTCATTTCTACTTTATGGTAAGGGGAGCTCTTTCTTAGTTTATAGCATAAGAATCTTCTTTTCTCAGGGGCACCTGGGTGGCTCAGTGGGTTAAGCCTCTGCCTTTGGCCCAGGTTATGATCTCAGGGTCCTGGGACTGAGCCCCGCATCTGGCTCTCTATTTAGCTGGAAGCCTGATTCTCTCTCTCCCTCTGTGCCTGTCTCTCTGCCTGCTTATGATCTCTCTCTCTGTCGAATAAATAAAATATTTAGAAAAAGAAAAAAAAAAGAGCCTTCCCATCTTGGTTCTTAGTAGTTGTGACGGGCTCTTCCTGAATTGTGGGAAGGGTCTGGGTGTTGATTGCTGTTGGGTAAACCAGCCCGACCGAGGCGGTCACTGGCCAGACTTACCTGCCCTCAGCCTTCCGCGTGCCCTGTCTTTGGCCTTGGAATAGGGTCTCCCCGCCATCACTCCTCTTCTTCTGGCTTTCCTCCCGACATTAAATCCCTGGATTCTAGCCACCAAACAAGCAGTCCTGAGTTCTTTCAGAAGGGAAATAGGTTTGCTCCCAAACTTGATCTGTAAATTTTTTTTCATAACTGATGTTTTTTGTCTTTCAAATATCTGGCTTCTGATGGGTTTTTGGTTTGCTGGCTTGTTTGTGTTTTGTTCTTGTGTTGAGCGTGCCCGCATGCCTCCACCAGCCCTTTCCCGAATGCCGCGCCGCCCAGGGAGGGTGCTGAGTCCCGTGTCTCGCTCAGCTCTGCTGAGGGAGTTGACTGCTCTTGAGGCCTAATGTGGGGGACAGAGGAGGAGCTGGGGCTGTAGTTCTCTGCGCTGGACAGCTTGAAGTTTCCAGCATCAGTAGATCTCCCCATTAAGCAGGACGGAGGGCCAGAAGTGGGGGGCCCATCTGGCCCATTGGTTTAACGCCAGCTCTGTTTCCTCACCTTTCGGTAAGGATCTTTCCTGGATGTGAAGCTCCCTCCTCGGGCGCCACTGCAGTCAGATCATCATCCTGTAGCTTGGGGACCTTGGTTCATTCCAGCATTGGCCCCTGCCTGAGGAGAGCCTGGGCCCGGCCCTACCTGCTTCCTGTGGGCAAGGCTGCCAAGTGAGTCTGGGGCGGAGGGAGGCGACCTCTGAAGGCTGCCAAAGCCGGAAGGGGCTCTAGCCGCCCTCGCCCCTCCTCTCTGCCAGGTCTTCCCTCCTCGTGACAGTTCGCGTAACTCATGGTGTGTGGCACGTGGCTGGCTTAGGTGAGTCCTTTCAGAGTCCGTGTGGGAGGCTGTAGTTGATTCTGTCGTGGTGCTCCGCGTGTGCGGTCTCTCAGGCCTAGTGTCCGTGTGCCTCCGCAGGTGTTTGGAGAGTGAACGTGCCAGGTCCCCGCTCCTCCCTTCAGCCTCTCTGACCTCGAGGACACGCCCACCTCCATAATGGCAGCAGAGACCCTCAATTTTGGGCCTGAGTGGTGAGTTCGGCACGCTGTGGATGGTCTGGAGAAGCCAGAAAAAATAGGGTTGCTCAGACTCCTGTCTCTTTCCTTCCCTGTGTTCCTTTCATAGGTTGAGAGCGCTTTCCAGTGGTGGCAGCGTGGCCTCCCCGCCCCCCTCCCCCGCCATGCCCAAGTACAAGCTGGCCGACTACCGCTACGGGCGAGAGGAGATGCTGGCGCTCTACGTCAAGGAGAACAAGGTGCGGGGAGACGGGTGGGGGGCGTGTGGCCCAGCTGCCTGATTGGTCTGAGCCGGTGGAGAGGGCCTGGGAGCCAGTGGGATCCCAGCTCTCCTGTCCCCGCTGACAGGTGCCGGATGAGCTGCAGGACAGGGAGTTTGCTGCGGTGCTACAGGAGGAGCCACTGCAGCCGCTGGCGCTGGAGCCGCTGACGGAGGAGGAGCAGGTGGGGCGGGGCCGGGGCGGGGCCGGGCGCTGGGTCTTCCCCTGCAGAGGGGCCTCCTCCATAGCCGGAGCTGGGGAGGTAGGCGGTGGGGCTTGTTCTGGGCAGGGGTGAGGGGGGCGGGTGTCTGGGTCCTCACTCCCACCCCTGGCTCCCTCCTCAGAGAAACTTCTCCCTGTCAGTGAACAGTGTGGCTGTGCTGAGGCTGATGGGGAAAGGGGCTGGTCCCCCCCTAGGTGGCACCTCCCGTGGCAGGGGCAGCACTCGGAGCCGAGGTAGAGGGGGGTTCTGGGGGTGGGCCGGGGGGTGCTGCCTGTGGTTTGAGGGTGCAGAGAGGTGGTCCGGCAGGTTTCCCACATGTATCTCGTCTCTTCTCCAGGCCGAGGCCGTGGTGACAGTTGCTTTTACCAAAGAAGCATTGAAGAAGGCGATGGGGCCTTCGGCCGAAACCCCCGGGAGATCCAGCGTAGCCAGAGTTGGGATGACAGGTGCTGGCAGCATAGTGGCAGAGCCGAGGGAAGCCCTGTGGCTCGGGTCTCTGTTGTTAGAGGGCAGCAGGAGACCCTCCAAATAAGCCCTGGTCACAGAGTTTCCTCTTGGCCTCAGACTGGCTCCCTGCGGCCCTTTCGTCTTACTTCTGATTCTCTTGGTACCTGTTTATCCCGTGACCTTTTCCTGTGTGCCCTCCTACGCTCCCTCCCAAGCCTGACATTTCTCTAGGACACCCCCCCCCCCCCAACGCCCTCCCTCTTCCCACCCCTCTGGGGGCAGAACGGACAGAGGGTTCCGAGGTGCCGCACGTGCAAGGGCTGGGTGGAGTCTGTCCTGTCCTGACCAACACCTTTTCCTTCTGCAGAGGCGAGAGAAGGTTTGAGAAGTCGGCCAGGAGGGATGGAGGTATGGAGAGCGGCGATAGCCTGGTCCTAGAGGTCATTGAGAGGTGGGGGGTGGGACTTAAGTGGGTGGTGTCAGTAGAGGGTGTCTTCCTGAGGGAGGCGGAGGGGACAGGAGGGCCTGGAGCTGGGCTCCTCCCGGGACCGTGGCTGCCGTTGCGCTGACTGTGTCTTCCCCCACCCCCAAGCACGATCCGGGTTTGAGGAGGGAGGGGCTGGCCCGAGGAAGGAGCATGCCCGCTCGGATAGCGAGAACTGGCGTTCTCTTCGGGAGGAGCAAGAGGAGGAGGAGGAGGGCAGTTGGAGACTCGGGGCAGGACCCCGGCGAGACGGCGACCGCTGGCGCTCAGCCAGCCCTGGTGAGGTTGGGGCCGGATGTGTGTCGTGGGGTCAGAGGGTGACAGGGCCTTCATGTGAGGGTGGGCTCCTGCGGCCCGGTGCAGGGACAGAAAGGGTTGTGGAGTGGGGTGCGTGGGAGGGCAGACCTGGAGGTGCCGCTGGTTCCCGGGCTGGAGGGGAGGTCCTGGTGGGCGGCTTGACCGGGATCCTGACCTTCCTTCTCTGTCTTTCCCTGCCCAGATGGCGGCCCCCGCTCTGCTGGCTGGCGGGAACACGGGGACCGGCGTCGCAAGTTTGAGTTTGATTTGCGAGGGGACCGAGGAGGGTGTGGTGAAGAGGAAGGGCGGGGTGGGGGAGGCAGCGCTCACCTGCGGAGGTGCCGGGGGCCCGACGGCTTCGAGGAAGACAAGGACGGGCTCCCAGAGTGGTGCCTGGATGACGAGGATGAAGAGATGGGCACCTTCGATGCCTCGGGGGCCTTCCTGCCTCTCAAGGTACTGGAGGAGACGCAGGGAAGGGCGCCACGGGAGGGCGGCGGGGCCTGCCCCGGCGGGGGCCTCTCACTCCCACCCGTTCATCCTCTGCCTCTTGCTCCCCCACCGTGTCCCCTAACCCTGTGCAGAAGGGCCCTAAGGAGCCCATTCCTGAGGAGCAGGAGCTTGACTTCCAGGGCCTGGAGGAAGAGGAGGAAGAGCCTCCCGAAGGGCTAGACGAGGGGGGGCCTGAGGCAGGTGAGCCTGCGGGGTGGGGTGGGGAGGAGGGAGAGGGCCCTTGAGCCAGGCCAGGTGGGCAGAGGGGCCCTGAGCCGGTGTGGCCGGCTGGGCGGGGGCGGGGTGGGGGGGACGGAGCAGGCCCGTGCCTGAAAGGCGGGGAGGCAGTTCACAGTCCGGCGTCATCAAGGTGATCCGTGCAAATCCTTTGGAGAATCTGAAGAACGCGGCTTTAGTAGGTCTGGGGGCCCTGGGCTGTGACGTGGACACGTGTACGGTGTGTCCAGTGTTGCGAGACGGAGTTTGTGGTACTGATTTGCTGGGTGTTAGAGGAGTTGAGCAAAGTTAGGTGGGTGGATTCGAGGTTCGGAGATCTAGGTTTGGGCCACAAATGGGGGAGTTTGTGTCAGGTCATTTTTTAAGGCCTTTCGGCCCTTTGGTTTTGAATTCTGGTAATTACCTGTGTCTTTCAGGAGGAAAGGAGCTAACCCCACTACCTCCTCAGGAGGAGAAGCCCAGTTCCCCCTCCCCACTGCCCACCTTGGGCCCACTCTGGGGGGCTACTGGGGAAGGGGATGACGCCGCAGACCAGGACCTGCCGGCAGCTGAAGGTAGCGGAGTGGGGCATGGGGGGACGCTCCTCTTCCTTGTGGTGGGATGGACGTACCTGAGGCCTCTTGGGAGGAAGGAGTAGAACTGGAGTCCCACTTTCCTGGTGAGGGTGCATAGGGAAGCCTCTCCTCCTCTTCTCTGGACCCCGCCCCCCATTCCACTGTCTTTGCTTCTAGATGATGTGAGGGGACTGCCGCTGAGTCCTGGGGTAGGCTCACCGTCTGGCCCACCTGGAGATCTGGAGGATGATGAAGGCCTGAAACACCTGCAGCAGGTGTGAGGGACCTCAAGGCTCTGGGCATCCCGCCGCACGGGGACGGAGAGCCATCGTTGCGTCTGTCCCTGCCCTGTCCCATGCTTTCCCCATCTGATCCTCCGCATTGTAACCTGACCTCCCGACCCCACCCCGATCTTGGCTGCAGCCCATCCTGATGCTGCGGGGATTGGGCTGTTGAGCCTTAACTCTCTGCTCTGTCTCCCAGGAGGCGGAGAAGCTGGTGGCCTCCCTGCAGGACAGCTCCCTGGAGGAGGAGCAGTTCACGGCCGCCATGCAGGCCCAGGGCCTGCGCCACTCAGCGGCTGCCACCGCCCTCCCCCTCAGCCATGGTGCCGCCCGGAAGTGGTTCTACAAGGACCCCCAGGGGGAGATCCAAGGTGCCCGTGGGGAGTAGGAGCCATGCAGGAGGGGCTGCTGGGGGCAGGGGACACTGACATTCTCGTTCAGGGCTTCTCTGGCACGGCTCTCTGGCCAATGTCGTCCTTCCCTTGGTCCAGGCCCCTTCACAACACAGGAGATGGCAGAGTGGTTCCAGGCAGGCTATTTTTCCATGGCGCTGCTTGTGAAGCGGGGCTGCGATGAGGGCTTCCAGCCCCTGGGTGAGGTGATCAAGATGTGGGGTCGCGTGCCCTTTGCCCCAGGACCCTCGCCACCCCCACTGCTGGTAAGCACAGCCCCCTTGGCGAGGAGTGGGGAGGGGAAGCAGGAGCGGGACTGGGGCCGGACGGATGGCAGCAGGGGTGCGGGGGGAGAGGAGGTCAGAGCCACAGGCGCGCTCTGGCCCTCACCCAGGGCAACATGGACCAGGAGCGGCTGAAGAAGCAGCAGGAGATGGCCGCCGCAGCCTTGTACCAGCAGCTGCAGCACCAGCAGTTCCTGCAGCTGGTTGGCAGGTACGGGGCACCCAGGAGGCCCTGGAGGCTGGGTCGGGCCGGGCCGGGCCGGGCTGGGTGGCCTTCGCCCCTGACGCCCGTCCCCATGTTGGCAGCCGGCAGCTCCCGCAGTGCGCGCTCCGGGAGAAGGCGGCTCTGGGGGACCTGAGTCCACCACAGCAGCAGCAGCTCGCGGCGTTCCTGCAGCAGCTCCAAGCTCTCAAACCGCCCAGGTTCGTGGGCCGGGGTCTTGTCAGGGGGAGCAGGGCAGCCCCAAGAGGAACTCGGAGTTCTGAGAATGGCGGCTTTTCTCCTCAGAGGCGGGGACCAGAACCTGCTCCCGACCATGAACCGGTCCTTGTCGGTGCCGGATTCGGGCCCCCTCTGGGACATACATACCTCAGCCTCATCACAGTCAGGTGTGTGGCCTGCTTGTTCCTGCCCCAAGTCCCTGGGTGAGCGGGGGCTGGGGGAGGAGGTGACAGACATGGTGTCTGCTCGAGCCCTCCGGCCACTCCAGCCCAGCTGAGCCTGAGCTGCCTCCCGCCGCCGCCCTTGCCTCCTGCAGGCGGTGAGGCCAGTCTTTGGGACATACCAATTAACTCTTCGACTCAGGGTCCAATTCTAGAACAACTCCAGCTGCAACACAAAGTGAGTGGGTTTTCTGGGGCTGTGGTCCTCGCGTGGCGGGGGTCGGGCTGAGGCAGGGAAGGCCGGGGGGGCCCCCGGGTCTGCCGTCTGAGCTCGTTGGCTGTGCCAGTTCCAAGAGCGCAGAGAAGTGGAGCTCAGGGCGAAGCGGGAGGAGGAGGAGCGCAAGCGGCGGGAGGAGAAGCGGCGGCAGCAGCAGCAGCAGGAGGAGCAGAAGCGGCGGCAGGAGGAGGAGGAGCTGTTTCGCCGCAAGCAGGTGCGTGCCCGGCTGCGCCTGCCCGCGCCGGTGTTCGCCCGCCCGGGCCCGGGGCCAGGCCGCTGGCCCTCACCGCGCTGCTCTGGTCCAGGTGCGGCAGCAGGAGCTCCTGCTGAAGCTGCTCCAGCAGCAGCAGGCGGTGGCCGCTGTCCCCGTGCCGCCGGCGCCCAGCTCCCCGCCCCCGCTGTGGGCCGGCCTGGCCAAGCAGGGGCTGTCCATGAAGACGCTGCTCGAGCTGCAGTTGGAGGGCGAGCGGCAGCTGCACAAGCAGCCGGCGCCCCGGGAGCCGTCGCGGGCCCAGGCCCCCAACCACCGCGTGGTGAGCAGGCCGGCCCTTCCCCCGCTGAGCAGCGGTTTGGGAGCCGTGGGGAAAACCTTGCAGTCAGCTCCCAGGGTGACCCGGGCTGGGGGGAGTCGCTTAGCCCCGACTTTTGAGGCTGAGCCCTGGTCCGTATCTGACTCCGAAGCGTTTCTCTTCCGGGCGGCCCTCCCCTCGCCCCCACTGGGCCACCTCGGTGAGCCTCCCCGCTTAGTTGTTCTAGAGTGTGTCCCCGGATTGGGGCCGCTCTGATTCTTGCCATCTGTAGCAGCTTGGGGGCCTGAGCTCGGCCCCCCTGAACCAGTGGGTGTCTGAGGCCGGGCCGCTGTGGGGCGGGCCCGACAAGAGCGGGGGCGGCAGCGGCGGCCCGGGGCTCTGGGAGGACACCCTCAAGAGCGGCGGGAGCCTGGCCCGCAGCCTGGGTTTGAAGAACAGCCGGAGCAGCCCCTCTCTCAGGTGGGTGCCCGGGCCCGCACGCCCCGTCCGGCCTCGGGCCAGGGTTGGAAGGACGGGGCAGGTGTCCGCTCATTTCCTGGCTCTCGTTCCTCCCCGGCCCACACAGTGACTCGTACAGCCACCTGTCGGGTCGGCCCGTGCGCAAAAAGACGGAGGAGGAAGAGAAGCTGCTGAAGCTGCTGCAGGGCATCCCCAGGCCCCAGGACGGCTTCACCCAGTGGTGCGAGCAGATGCTGCACACGCTGAGCACCACGGGCAGCCTGGATGGTACAGGCCACAGCGTCGGGGCCGGGCGGGGCCGGGGCTTCTGGGCCTGTGCCGGGCGGACCCTGACAGCCCCCCTCCTGCCCCTCAGTGCCCATGGCTGTAGCGATCCTCAAGGAGGTGGAATCCCCCTACGACGTCCACGATTATATCCGTTCCTGCTTGGGGGACACGCTGGAAGCCAAAGAATTTGCCAAACAGTTCCTAGAGCGGAGGGCCAAGCAGAAAGCCAGCCAGCAGCGGCAGCAGCAGCAGGTGAGGCCTCGCGGGCCCCTGGCGGGTCGGGGGAGGCTTCCTCTCCTCTCCCTGCTGACCCGGCCTCCCTCTCTGAGCCTCACAGGAGGCGTGGCTGAGCAGTGGCTCCCTACAGACAGCCTTTCAGACCAACCACAGCACCAAACTCGGCCCTGGGGAGGGCAGCAAGGCCAAGAGGCGGGCGCTGATGCTGCACTCAGATCCTAGCATCTTGGGTGAGTTCGGGGGTGTGGCCACGAAGGCGGCTTTTTACTCAGCAGGGGCCAGGAGCCTGGGGAGAGCTCAAACCCAGCTTCTCCCCGGCTTCAGGGTACTCCCTGCACGGACCTTCTGGTGAGATCGAGAGCGTGGATGACTACTGACCAGCCCGTCCCACCAGCCCCTGGGCTGTAGGCCAGGGGCGGCAGCAGCGGCTTGGACCCTTGGGTCCCCAGCCTGCAGGCTCCCCACAGGGAGCGTAGGAGGAAGCAGGGGCAGGGTCCCCAGCACTTGTTACAAACCACACGATGCACCTTAACTCACCCACCACGAGGCACTTTACAGAATGGGGGGGAAGGGTTTTTGTTTTTTGGTTTTTTTTTGTTTTTGTTTTTGTTTTGTTTTTGTTTTCTCTTGGGGAAAAAAAAAACATTTTAAGCAACCCTGAAGAAAACGTTAGGAGAGACAAGAAAAAATTGTTTAAAACTAGACTCTCAGCACCCCTTCCCCCTCTAGGGACAGTGAGGGTGACAATGGAAGGTCCACAGAGGTTTTTTGGGATTTTTTTGTTCTTTTTGTTTTTTGTTTTTTTTTTTTAAGAAAAAGAAAATGAAAAAAAAAAAAAAGGTTAGGAGATTGAAAGAAAAAACCACACTGTTATTTTGGGGCAGTGGGGACACGGGCCCCACGGACCTGTCCTGCCTGGCCCCCGAGGCTGCACTTACCCTCCCTGCCCCGCATGGTGGGCCATTGGGGTAACTGGAAGCTGGGGTGCCAGCAGTTTGCACAGCGAGGCCCCCTCAGCCCCGCCAGCCGGACCCGCTGTGAACGGCTCCCTTTGTTGCTCTGACTGTGGCAGAGGCGTCCGGGGTTGGGGCCAAAGTAGCCCCTCGGCTTTGCTGCTTTGGGGGAAGAGTTGCACAAATGGGTCGGGCCGCCTCCGCTCTCCGGGCCTCCGTCCTGTGCTGGCTGATGAGGTAGAGGGGAAAGGGCCAGCCAGTGCCAACCTCATCTGGTTGTCAGGGTGGTGGAGGTTCCGCTCTGGCCCTGGTGAGGGGCTTCCCCCACTGCTGCCATTTGGGGGGGGGCGGCCTGGGCATGAAGCTGAAAGCGTCAGCTCCCTGCCTTGCCACATGAATGTATTCTTCGGGCCACAAGCCCCCGCTGCGCCTTCTGCCTCTACCCTGCGCGAGGTGGGAGTGGAGCAGTGCCTCCAGGAGCTGGAGAGAGAGGCACCACTTCGGGACTGTTCGCTCCTGTGAAAGGGGCCGGAGGAGGGCCTAGGAAGCCGAGGGAGTGGGCAGCGCGGGGCTTCAGGTTGCGGCGTGGGGCTGTTCGGAGGGAGTTCCCTGCCTGCAACCAGCTACGTGGGCTGCGGACCACCCAGCTCTGCTCTGACCCCTCCATTGACCAAATGGGAGAGGAGCAAGTGGCCTCTCCCCTTCCCGCTCCCCCGATGCGTTTTTCATGTTGGGTAAGGTGCGGGGGTCCGGAACGGAAGTGTCGTCTCTCCTGGGTCAGGGGTAGGCTGCCCTTCTGTCGCTCACCAACTCTTATTCCCAATCACCTACCTGGGTTTGTCTGCGTTTGTGTTTTCTTTTCTTTTCTTTTTTTTTTTTTACGTTTTTCTTTTGGGTTTTTCATTTAACTTCTCCCATTGACCTCATTGCTCAGAGCGCAGTATTAGGGCAGGAGTCTGCCACTGCCTCCCCTCCATGAATGTATTTATCCTTCCTGCCCTGGGGAAATGGGGAGTGGCCTGTTTTCTTTCCCCATCCATCCCCAGAGAGACCACATTTTTGTTTTTGTTTTTGTTTTGTTTTGTTTTGCACCAAAGTGGCAACTGGGTCAGTGTTGGGGGATAAAGCTGGCCTCGGGGGTGGAGGGGCACCCTCCGCCCGCTTCTCCCTGGTTTCAACAGTGTTAGCGTCCGTGAAAAGACAATATTCTCTCTAAAGCAATAAGGGGGTGATGGGCCAGGGGGAAATGTCTTGCTGCTGCTGGCCCCCCGCTTCCCCCTTCCTCATGCCAGTATTTGGCGGCTAGAGGAGTCGGGGGGGATACTGTTGTGACTGAATGTAACCGCCCCCACCCCTGCCGCAGCCAATGCAGGGGAGGGGGGTGACACTCTTCCCTGTCTCTCCCTTCCCCTTCCCCCCAGCTAAAGAGACTTTGAACTTAGGGGGCCCTTGAGCCTGGAGAGGCCTTAACCCTGTGAGGAAGTGT
This sequence comes from Mustela nigripes, assembly GCF_022355385.1. Taxonomy (NCBI): domain Eukaryota; kingdom Metazoa; phylum Chordata; class Mammalia; order Carnivora; family Mustelidae; genus Mustela; species Mustela nigripes. The sequence goes on along the minus strand of NC_081567.1, from coordinate 7,313,683 downwards.
AGGGGGAGCCCTCTCCCACCCCCATCCCCTTCTGAGAGTGGTCAATGTTTACAAGCCCCTGAGCCCCCCAGCCCAGGGGCTCCAACCCCACTGTCGTCCTTCCCCACCCGTCTTCCTGGGTCTTCCTGGGCCCCGGCTGCTCTCCCACCCGCCCTGGGTTGGGGTGGGTGCAGGGGCTGTTGTGTATCCCCTTGTCTGCCCCGGACCCCAAACCTCCCCTACCCCCACCCTGTGTGACTCCCCTCTCTTCTACCCGCCCCTGTAAATACTCCCCTTCCCCCAATAAAACTTGGTGTGTGTTCTCCCCTTCTGCCATGTGTCTTTTGTTGGGGAAGAGGGTCTTTGGGGAATGAGGCAAGGCTAAGCGCTGGGAACTGAAAGAGCCGTGGCCGGGGACAACTGGTCAGCCAGCCGGACTCAGGGCTGTGTGTCTTTGGGAGCATGCATGGTCCTGTTGCGTAGAAGATCCTCCTGCCTGACTTTAGCTGAAAAAATTCCTGTGGGAATTTCTCCCTGGTCCCGATTTCTAAGGACCCGTATCCACCCCACCACCCCCACCGCACCCCTGATGCATACACTGGTCTGCCCTGGGAGCAGAGACCTGGAATGAGAAAGACACAAGGGCAGAGACCAGGTACAGAGTTGGAATTGGTTCCTTTATGGAAAAACTGAAAATATAATAAAAATTAAAATAAAACCAGTTTTAAAAAAGCCAGCCCCTGGAGTTTCTACCTCCTGCCTCTGGCCCTCCAGAGGGACGAGGCCCCAACCCCAGGGCAGCAAAAGGATGAGGGCTTTCTGCCCCTCCTCTTCCCCCATTCTATCCCCATCTTTATCTCCACAGTGGGGGCCCCCGGGAGGAACCAAACCTGGGTAGGGGAGCAGGGACCCAAGGCCCCGTGGCCCGAGGAGGGAGGCTTGGTGTGTACCCAGCCCCAAAGCTCCTGGTCTGTAGTGTGGGCATGGGCAGGGCCCCTCTTGGCCTGGGCCCAGTGGGGCGGTAGCTGTTAGTTCCAGATCTTGAGGAAGGAGTCCCAGGAGCCTGTGGCCACAGCCATGCCATCATCAGTGACCCCGAGGCAGCTCACACGGTTGTCGTGGCCGGCGAGGACACCTGTGAGGGACAACCGTCAGAACCCAGGCTCCCTGGGCCCAACACCCACCCCACCTCCTGGCACCCGGCACGCACCTGCACGGTCGCCCTTCATGGCGTCCCAGATGTTGCAGTTGAAGTCGTCGTAGCCGGCGAGCAGCAGCCGGCCGCTGCGGGAGAAGGCAACAGAGGTAATGCCGCAGATGATGTTGTCGTGGGAGTACATGAGCAGCTCCTGGTCAGCCCGCAGGTCGAAGAGGCGGCAGGTGGCGTCGTCGGAGCCGGTGGTGAAGGCGTAGCCGTTGGGGAAGAACTGCAGGGCACGGGACCGGAGCGGGATGAGGGTAGAGCAGAGCTGGGAGCCTGGCAGACGGGCCAGCCTGGCTCCACCCGGAACTTACCGCCACGGCATTGATGTCCGACTCGTGGCCGATGAAGGTCTGTCGGCACATGGAATCCCGCACGTCCCACAGCTTGATAGAGGCGTCACAGGCACCAGACACAAAGGTGCGGCCATCGGGGGCCAGTGACAGGGACATCACATCTCCACTGTGCCCAGCAAAACCCACTGTCTGCTGGCCTGTCTCAATGTCCCACAGGGCACTGGAGACATGACGGAAAGAAGGAAGCGATCAGAGAGGGATACAGGGCAACCCCCCGCCACCCCAACCGTGCGAGCCCGGCCCTGAGAGAACATGCGAGCAGGGGGGCACACGGAGCCACCAGGTCACAGGAAAGGGAGGCCAAGTGTTCAGAAGACCCCCTGCTCGCTCCGGGCACACGCTACATACTAGACGCCAAGGCAGGGGCACTCCAGGCAGGAAGTATTGGAGAGTCCCAACTACCTAGCCCTGGCAGGGCCTCACCAGGTGGTGTCCCCGGAGCTGGTGATAATTTGGTTGTCATCCAGGAAGCGGCAGCATGACAGGTACCCTGGGGGAAGGGACTGGTCAGCCGAGGCTCTCAGGGCGGGCGGCACAGCCCCTCCCCCCTGCAACCGTGCCCCCGAGCCCTGCCAGGTCCCTCTCACCGGTATGGCCAGGCAGCTCCCGGCTGACCCGGACATTGCCCTCGCGGGTCTTGAGGCTGTAGATGGAGCAGATGTTGTCTAGCCCTCCGCAGGCCACAAAGTTCCCTGAGGGCGCATAGGCACAGGTCATGACCCAGGAGGAGCGCAGAGGGATGGCATGGACCTGGAGAGAAGGGGCAGTGCCAGGGGTTGGAGCCAGCCAGGGCCCGCGGCCCCCCGACATCTGGCCTCAGGCCCCACCTCTACCTTGTTGGTGGTATAGCTGTCCCAAATGATGAGCTTCCCGTCCTGGGAGGCGCTGACCAGCAGCCTATTGAAAAGTGACAGGGGAGAGGCAGAGGGGTCAGGGTGGGAAGCTCCCTCTGGAGACAGGACACCGAGGCCCTCTGCAGCAGCAGACCTGCTGACCCCAGCAGCGGCCAGGAAGTTCCTGCCAGTGTGCTCCTGCTTCCCACCCCCTGGGGCTGTCTGGGAGTCACTGTCTTCCCAAACACGCTCAACAACACACAGGCATGCTGGTCATCTCGCCAGATCCGCCAGGTTGCAACCCCTGCCCCAGTCGGCCTGCTACAAACTCAGCCCAGGGCAAACACACCCCTCAGCACACGGCCCCAAACACACACACACACACACCTCAGCACACGGCTCCAACCACCCCCCACCCCACACACACACCTTGAGTCTGTCCCCCAGTGCATGGCATAGATTTTTGCCAGGTGCCCACGGAGGGTCCTCCGGGTTCTCATCTGGATTCTTCCCACTGGGTCCAGCCCAGCTGTGATCTGGAGGTAGAGGCAGAAAGCGCTCAGAAGGGTTCAGGCAGCAGGGCCCACCAAGCAGGGTGCCTCCGACCCTCGCTCCTTCCCCAAACCCCAGGTTCAGCCCTGGATTCATCTCACCTGGGTCAATGTTGAATCCCCACATGCTTTTCGGGCATCCTGAAAGAGATGGCAGAGCCCCTCAGAGGCAGGAGAAGAGGGGGAGGAGGAGGCAGGGGAAGGGGTGACAGACGAGTGGAGGAGAGGAGACAGAGACTAGGGTAGCGGCAGACACAAGAATCCACCCCCCACCACCACCCCGGTCCATTTAGGCCACCTGGCCCTGGCGGCTCAGCCTCCCCAGCCCCGCGGTCAGGCCCTCACCCGGATTTGGTTCCGGAGCTGCTCAGCCTCCTGTCTCAGTTGCTCCAGCTCACTCATGGCGCCGGGCCCGTGGGGCGGGGTTGGGGGCGGCTGGGGGCCGCGGGACGGGGGCTGGGGGAGACAGCTCCTCGCCGCTGGCCCGAGGCCTGGGGGATGCAGGGCTGACGTCAGGCCCAAGGCGGCCGGGGAAGGGGGAAAAGGCGGGGTTGAAGAGCGGCCCGGAAGGGGTAAGCGCCGGTGGGGCTGGGGGGAGGGGACAGCAGCGGCGGCCGCGGTCGGCCAGGCAGAATCTGGGTCTTTGGCACAGGAGGGATGTTGCCCAGGAAGAGGTGACTTCCCCAATCTTCCTCCCGCCCCCCGGAAACGGAGCGGGAAGTGCAAGAGGAAGCGCAGGGGAAACCCCTCCCTCGGACAGCAGCCCGGGCGGGACACCCGCGGCAGGAACTGAAGGGGGGACGGCGGGGGGGAGGGGAGGGGGCGGGGAGAGTCCCTTGGAAAACAGACCTGGCGTCCGCCCCGGCCCGCACAGGCACCGCCCTCCTAGCACCTAATTTTAAAAGGGGCGGTGCCTCTTTAAATTCACCCCCACACACCGCACACCCTCCACACACACCCCCAGCTTCGACTGGGGTGGGGGAGAGACCAGAGGGGGAAGCTGGGCTGTTCGTGGGGTTGCCTAGGCAACCGTCACCCGGACTGAGAGCACCTCATTGGTGAAGTGCCCCCACCCTAGCCCTGTTGCCAAGGCAACCGCATCCACGGCAGAGACCTGTAGGGTGGGTGACCCCACCCCCGGCCCCATCGCCCCCGCCCGACCCAGCCTCCCGCCCCAACCCAGAACCAGCCGGGGTGGCTGTTTACAGGATTTGGGAAAGCCGATTGGCACTAATAGGTTCGGGACGGCTCACCCCGGATAATCCCTGGGCCGGCTGCGCCCCATTAGCCGCCCCTGGCGGGCGGAGGGAAGGGTGGCGGGGAAGGCAGCCCCAAGCCGCTGCTCCCTCCAGCGCCGAGGCCGCCCGTCCCAGCGCGCCCGCAGAAAGCCCGTGGGAGCCGCTCTCGAGTAATTAGTGCTCCGAGGAGAGGTCCCCAGCCCCGAGGCGCGGAGCTGCTCTCTCCCAGACGCGAGCCGGCGGGCGGGCTGGCGGCCCCAAGCGGCCCGGCCCTGCGCCCTCGGCACCCCACGAGCCCAGCCTCCGGGCTCCGCGCCGGGGCCCCAGGGGCCCGGCCGGCTCCGCTCCAGGGCCCGCAGTCCTGCCCCCTTCTCCGGACACCTGTGTGATCTAGCCGTGCACGCTGCACTCTGTCGACCCAGACGTCCCCCACCCAGCTCCCACTTCCCCCAGGCCTTGGGCGTTCCTCTTCCCCACTGACATTTCCCCTCTTGCCAGTTCAGCTTTCTACACTAGCGCCGGGGGATGCCCCTCCAAAAAAGCGGGGAGCCTGTTGCGGTGGGGGGCAAAGTCTCCCATTCCGCGTCCTCAGTTCCGGACAAAGCCCCTTCCTTCCAGCTGCCGGCAGCCCAGACCGAGCGGCAACGCCAGAGGCCAGGCGCAGAAGGAAACAGGCCGGGAGGAAGCCGCCGGGGGCGGGGGCGACGCTTCCAGCCCTCAGTCCCCATCACCCTCCAAGGACCCCTCGGCGGCCCCCGGAACCTGGGCATACAGCAGCCGGGGCCCCAAGGAAAAATGGGGGTGCCACCGCCTCCGCAGGTCTGGCTGGGCGAAGGGGAGGGGACATGGGAGGGTCCCCGATCTGGCAGCTGGAAGGCGCGGGCCGGTGCCTCGCTGCGAAGCGCAGTGGGCCTGGCCCTCCGGCCCCCACGACCTCCATTTTGCCCAAAAGAAAGCTAGACGTGGGATAAGGGCGTCCGGGAGCTGGGTTTGGGGTTAGGGCTAGTAGAGGGAACAGGGAGCCGAGGTCTCCGGTCTAGGGTAACGCGGCCAGAAAACACGTACAGAACCCAGATCGAGGGAAGGGTGGAGGCTAAGGGAAGGGTGGCCTCGCGGCCTTGCCTGCCTCTCTGAGGATTCTGGAGTTTTGCAAGGCGAACGCCGGCATGGGTGCAAAATGGGAGGACACGAGGGGTGCTACCCAGGGGCAAACGGGAGGGTGGTGATGGGGGAGAAGGGGGCGGGACGGGGCCTAGAGGAAGCCCGGAATTCGGCCCCCCAACTTCTCAAGGAGCAAGAGGCAGGAGAGGCTGGGATGGGGTCTGGGGTGAGGCAAAATGCCCCTGACGGTGCGGGGAGCGCGCGCATTGTTGGGGCTGAGGGTCCCCCCAGTTCCCCTTCCGGGTTTGGGAGCGACGGAGCCAGAGGAAGGGAGGGGAGGTCTGGGGCGCTACGTCCGCTCCCAAGAGGCTAGACCGGGGCGACACAAGGAAGAGAGGTTCCCCCACGGGAATTTGGGGCTGGGGGAGAAGAGGACTTCTTTTGTCAGCGGAAGTACCTGTGGCGGTGGGATTCTGCGAAGGGTCGCTCGAGGAGCGCGGGAGGTCCTGTCTTCCTCCGCGGCGGAGGCGGCAGCGGCGACGACGCGGATGGATTTCCTCAGTCACCCCAACTCAACCGTCCAGCACTGCTCTCCCCAGAGCGGAGGGATCCCGCCCGCCAGTGACGCGGCCGTCGCCGCCGCGCCCAGGGCCCGGCTGGGCGAGACCAACTCCTTAGTTGGGGGGAGGCCGGAAGGCAAAAGACCCCTTAAGGGGCAAGGATTAACTCCGTCACAACAAAGATACTACACCAAATTACTTCGACGCAAAAAGGACCAAAACGAATGCTTTGCTTCCCGAAAAGGAGCAAGACACCCCCCCCTCCGGGACTGACGGAAGTGGTACCGACATCGGGGAAGGGGGGGGGGAGAAACCCGCTCGCTGGTCACGTGACCCACCCTCCCGGACTGGGCGGCTCCACACTGGGCCCGGGAGCTTGACGCCCCAGTTCTTGGTTCGCCACGCCCCTGCCCCGGTGAGACCACGCCCCTCTACGGGCAGGACCGAGAGGGTGAGATCCCGACCCGCACCGCCCTGGGCCCGCGGCCCTGACGCGGTGGAGGGAGAGAACGGCTCTTCTGAAAGTCCCCGAGGAGTGGTGCGGTCCCCTGAACTTGGGAATGGTGAGAAGAGTCGTGCCCGGGAAGTCCCCCAGCGTGGGCTTTTGTAGAACTCTACTGGAGCGCGTGACCCTGTAACAATACCTCATATTTACTGAGTTCCATATTTATTTAATCTTCACGACAGTGCTGTGAATGTCAGGACTAGCATTGTCCCCATTTTATAGTAGTGGAAGCAGGTTCCTAGGACTGCGGAGTTGAGATAGGAACCAAGGCAGCTTTAGCGACTTAATTGTGCGGTAATTATCAATACTGGCCTCTGGAGGAACGCTCTCATGGACCCTCCCTGTAAAGGACTGAGAATGTAAGCATAGGCCTTAGTTTCCACATCTGTAAAATGAGTGTTGACCGCTGCCTGCCCTGCCAGTCACGTTCGATCGTTAGGAGATTGTGACATTGTGGAAATGCTTTGGAAGGTTCAAGTCAAATGACCGGCCTTCACTGAGCCCTCATCCGATGGAAAAGTGAAAGTACCAAAGCAGACAACTTCTTGTATTCTCAACTCAGGCATTACAAAAGCTTAAAGGCATTACAAAAAGCTTTCAAAGTACAGTTTTCTCTTTTTTGTTTTTTGCTTTTAAAGAAGATAAGAGGGGCGCTGGGGTGGCTCAGTGGGTTAAGCCTCTGCCTTCCGCTCAGGTCATGATCTTAGGGTCCTGGGATTGAGCCCCATATCGCCCTCTCTGCTCAGCGGGGAACCTGCATCCCTTCCTCTCTCTCTGCCTGCCTCTCTGCCTACTTGTGATCTCTCTGTCCAAAAAAAAAAAAAAAAAAACTTAAAAAAAAAGAAAAGAAACCAAAGTCACATTCTTTGTTATGCACAAATCCCTTTTATGTGCACGCACCAATTCAATGACATATTAGCAGTAGATGATAGATGTCAGTTAGGCATTAGAATTTGGAAGGGACCTTATACATAATTCACTTCAATTTCCTGTCAATCTACAGATGGGCGAAGTGACTTTCCAAAAGTCACTTAGAAAACTGGCAGCCTAGGACCAGAACCCAATTTTATTAATCTCTGTAGTGCATCTGACATCGCTTCCTCTCACTTTTGGCTTCACTTTTCCTCTCACTTTTGGCTAATATGCTTCTTTGTTCTAACTCATGCAGCAAACGTTCGTTCGCTTAGTCTCAGTGATGTACAAGGCACCACCCTAGGCTTGGAGGATACAACCACAAGGTTACAGTTTACGGAGGAGACAGATGGTAGATGATCATTGAAATGACAATTAGTGCTGCTGGTTTGGGAGTGCCATTTGCTGAGAGGAGAACATTTGAGAGGGGACACATTTGGGGAGGAAGATCAAAAGTTTTAAGTTGGGACATGTTAGGTTTGTAGTGCCTAGGAGATGTGCAGAGAAGAATATTTGGTGGCTGTCAACAGAGGTCTGGGGCTCAGCAGAATAATATGAGTTGGAATCGAGCCTTGAGAATGAGTGGCATTTTAGAGCAGATGAAGTCATAAAGAGGTTCAGGGAAAAGACAAGATGGCCAAAGACCAAGCCCTGAGGAACTCCAACATTAGAGGTCAGGCAGAGGAGAACAGGCTGCCAAAGGAGAAGCCAGAGAGCTAACAGGAAAATCAGGAGAATGTGGAGTTCTGGAACCCTAAAGAAAAGAATGTTCCAAAAAGGGATGGCAAACTCTGTTCAACGCTGTGGAAGGATGAAGCAAGACTGGACTGAGAAGTGTTCATGAGATTAAGTAACGTGGAGGCCATCAGTGACTTTGCAAGAGCGCTTGCAGTGACTGCTTTGCTTGTGGTGGGCTAAAGGTAAGTAAAAAAGAAAAAGGAAAAAAAAAAAAAAGGAGGCAGTGGAGATAACCAAAGTGGCCAAAGTTCTGGGAATCTTGACTTGGAAGGGGTGGGGGTGGAAAGGTGGAGCTACCTATGGTGAGAGGAAAATCTGAAGTCATGGTATTTGTCAGGTATTTGCGTTGTGTTAGGAGCTACTGGAACTTCTGTAGATGATAATGGGAAGGAAGGGGTCTGGGGGAGGTGAAGGATACAGAAGGGTTGGGGAATGGCCAATGGTGACCAATTTCTCTGAGAAAGCGGGAGCCCTGGAGCACATGTGGAGACCCCGGCTCTCATGGGGCACGGGCCGCTTCCTCCTTCCTCTGTCTCTCCTTTTTCAGGCTTCTCCTCGGTCCTCCAGGCCTCCATGAACATTGTTTCTCTCAGGATCCCAGTCTCAGCCTCCTTTTCCCACTGGTGCCTTCCTCCATTACTGTGACTGTCCTCGAATTGCTTATACCTCTCAAATCTCCAGGTCAGGCCCAGAGTTCTTCCCCACCCTCCCCACCCCCGGTGTAGACTTGGTATGTGTCTAACTGCAACCTGAGTATCTTCACGTGGTTGCTCACAGACAGTGGTGTGCTGGAGTCAGCGTGTCTGTTCACACCGGCTCACAAGAACCCAGTGTGCACCTCTCTTCCCAGCTCCTTGTTCAGTGAAGTCATGTGGATAGAAGTAAGTTTTCAGGGCTTCCCTTTCCAGAAGAGCTGATTTTTTTTTTTTAAAGATTTTATTTATTTATTTGGCAGACAGAGATCACAAGTAGGCAGAGAGGCAGGCAGAGAGGGGGAAAGCAGGCTCCCCACTGAGCAGAGACCCCGATGTGGGGCTTGCACCAGGACCCAAGGCAGAGGCTTTAATCCACTGAGCCACCCAGGTGCCCCCAGAAGAGCTGATTTTTAAACCATTTACTCTACACCACTGGTCACAGACATGTCACCTCCAACACGTTCAAAACTAAACTAATCCTCTTCTACCCCATCCCACCCTGCCCAACACTACTGTCTCTGAATCTCTTGGCCCAGTTAATGGCATTACTGCCCACTCAGGAGCTTCTCACACCCTCATTCCCCGTATCCAGAGATGATCAGCTAGTTAAGATCTAGGCCAAGGGGCATCTAGGTGGCTCAGTGGGTTAAGCCTCTGCCTTCGGCTCAGGTCATGGTCTTGGGTCCTGGGATGGAGCCCCACATGGGGCTCTCTGCTCAGCAGGGAGCCTGCTTCCCCCTCCCTCTCTGCCTGCCTCTCTGCCTACTTGTGATCTCTCTCTTTGTCAAATAAATAAATAAAATCTTAAAAAAAAAAAAAGAAAAGAAAAGATCTAGGCCAAGCTGCTATAACAAAGAGTCCCTAAAATTTGACCGCTTAAGAGACTATTTATTTATTTATTTATAGATTTTATTTATTTATTTGAGAGAAACCATAAGCGGTGGGAAGGGGCAGAGGGAGAAGCAGATTCCCGGCTGAGTAGGAAGCTGGACACAGGGCTGGATCCCAGGACGCTGGGATCATGACCTGAGCCAAAGGCAGATGCTTAACTAACTGAGCCACCCAGGCGCCCCAAGACAACTTTAAAATAGATCTCCAGGACTGTGGGGGCATGCCTGCCATCCTCAGCACCTAGCATCCACCTCTGTGTCTAGTATGGCCTGAGCAGCATTCCACAATCATACCTGGGGTAGAAAACGTAAGTTCTTTCCTGTTTGAGGACAACACTAACTTCTGCTCAGAGATTGGCCAATTGCAAGGAAGGCTGGGAAATGTAGTCTTTAGCCATATACCCACCTAAAACATTAATAAAGAAAGAAGGGAGACGGCCATTGATGTAAAGCTAGCAATCTGTGTCACTGGTGGATACATCTTGTCCATGCTACCTCTTGTATATTGCTTAAATCCATCCCTTCCGCCATATGCCAAATACTATTACCCTAGTCCTAGCCTGTATCCTGGCCTCTAAGTTAGTTCCTCTCTATTCATCTGCCAAATAGCTTCCAGATATACCTTTCTAAAATGCAAGTTAAATCATATAACTTCATTGTTCAAAACTGTGCAGTAGGGTGCCTGGATGGCTCAGTTGGTTAAGCAACTGCCTTCGGCTCAGGTCATGATTCTAGAGTCCCAGGATCGAGTCCCCGCATCAGGCTCCCAGCTTCATGCGGAGTCTGCTTCTCCCTCTGACCTTCTCCCCTCTCATGCTCTCTCTCTCTCATTCATGTCAAATAAATAAATAAAATCTTAAAAAAAAAAAAAAGACAAAACTATGCAGTAGTTGCCCACTGATTCCATGAGAAGGGCCAAACTTCATGACACACAGGCTGGGTCTTGTCCCCTCCCAGAATGCCTTCCACCCCCACTCCAAGACGACTTCTTTGTCAGCTGGGAAAATTCGGTTCCATTTTCACAGGCTTCATTTAAATATTGCCTCCCCGACTGCACTGTTGTTTGTGCTCCACTGCAATGCTGGCTCCACTCCTATTGCGGCCTTTTCTGGACGCTCACCACTTTCACTAGGGAGGGGCTCCCTGTGAAGCCAAGACTATTGATTTTTCTGGCAGAGGACTGGGGGAGAGCTCATTGAGCAAGGAATAGACCATCACAAGATGCCAAATCACTTCCAAGGTGTGGGGTCTGAGGGTGCAGGCCCCACCACCTTTCACCTCATGACCAGATGTCCGTCTTTGGCCACCCCGAATGTGGGCTTGGAATGTGAGAACTTCCAGATGATTTTGTGGAATTAATTTTTTAACCCTCCATCTTCCAGCATAGACATTAAACCCTAGGAGAGTCACATCAACTTATGTGAGCCATGTTATTCCTGGTGTCTATCAGGCCCCTAGAGAACATTTATGAAATGAACAGAAGCAAGGTAACATTTCCCCCAGGATCAGTACTTTTCACACACTACAGTTCAGACCTCAGCTCTGTCATGTACTAGCTGAGAGACCTTGGCCCAGTCACTTGATCTCTCCATGCCTGTTTCACATGCAAAGTGGGGATGATAGTCGGATTATTACAAGAGCTAAATTACTTAACATTTGTAAAGCACTTATAATGCTTTACATCCAGGCACTGGATGTTTTGTGTTTGCCAAATCAAAATAGAGTTTAAGTATGAACGAGTTGGTCTCTGGCCACTTTTCTAGTCTCATTTTCCCCTGACTCTGGTCTCTGCCATCAGCTTATCTGCAACCCTCCTTCAAGCCTGAGCTCCTGACTCCATGTATGCCAGAAATGTTCATGTCTCTAGAACTTTGCACATGCTATTCTCGGTGTGGAAGACCCACCTTGTTCACCAGTGAAACCCTATTCATTCTTCACAATTCAGCTCACACTTCACTTCTAGAAGCTTCCCTGAGCTCTGAGAGACAGGTAGCCCCTCCCTCCTCCAGGCCCTCACTTCCCCCCACTTTCATGCATGTCTGAGCTCCTCATTGCACCAAAACCCCTGGAGAGCAGGGATAGATTTTACGCATCTTGGTACTCCCATGCCTTGCACAAAGATGTTTGCTGAATCAGTGAGTGGATGGTGAAATATATTAGTAATCTTTTACCTGAACTATATACATAATGCAGCAGAATCATAATACAACAGAATGACCCATGGAAATTGGCCACAGTTGACTGGGAGGTAAATCAAGTCCAGGGGTGTAATCAGCCAGCTGTAGTTTCTCCACCAACCATGAGAGGAAAATTCAGTTCTTATTACAACACTACCAATTTCTAACTTACGAATAATGGTAGTAAAGCCTCAAAAACTCCCCAGTGCTTACTTAGGACTAGTGTTTACTGAACAGTCCTGCATGTCCAGCTCTTAGCCAGATACTTGATTCTGGCATCAGACTGTGTCCTCACTCCCAGCCATCCTTCAGCTAGGGATGGTGAAGCTTGGACTGTGACACAGAAGTATTATGAAATAAGGTCATGTCTCAACTGGCTGATCAGAGATGTGAGTTCTAGCTCAGGCTCTGCCCCGGTCAGGTGTGTGACCCAAGACAGGGCTGTGCCTCCGTCTGGGGAAATCCCTGTAAATCCAGGGGCTGGACCCATTACCAGTGAGGTTTCTCCTGACTTGGGGCAGTCTCTGAAACAGACCCGACCGGGTTAAGGGATGGGGTGACAGAGGAGTGAAGCAATGTCATTAAATGTCAACAAAAGGAGAGGGGCAGGCTGCGAATAGAATCACTTTCCACTCCAGTGTCCCTGTAAGTCTCACCTCAGCAATAACAACAGAAATAATAATAATAATAACAATAATTGTGAACAATAAAGAAATGCAGGTGCCAAGAGGTCAAGGGGCTCATTCAGTCATCCAGGTCTCATTTTTTTTTTTTTAAAGATTTTATTTATTCACTTGAGAGAGAGACAGTGAGAGAGAGCATGAACGAGGAGAAGGTCAGAGAGAGAAGCAGACTCCCCATGGAGCTGGGAGTCTGATGCGGGACTCGATCCCGGGACTCCAGGATCATGACCTGAGCCGAAGGCAGTCGTCCAACCAACTGAGCCACCCAGGCGTCCCATCCAGGTCTCATTTATAGAGGCCAATAACTAGGTCACTCAGGAATATTTCAGTTTCCCAATAGAGTCAGCTTTCTCCCCTACAGCTCACCCCTCCCACTTAAGCCCGGACAACTCCAGTCTGAGGCGCCAGGCCTGGACTCCCAGCCAGCTTTGGGCATGTTGCCAATGGGTAATCAATGAGCCATCTTAAAGCATCTGTCCCTTGTGGGGGAGGGGCGGGCGAAGCCTCTTCCAGAATGGGCATCTGGTGAGCAGAGAAACTGCTGGGGCATTGGCTGTCACAAGGTACCCTCTCCCTGTGCCATCTATGGTCTTTGGTGGGGGGGGGGCTGAAACCCACCATCCATGGTCTTATTGCTCCCCCCACCCTCAGCAAGTAGGTGGTAGTGCCCTCAGAGCAAATGTATTGGGGCGCCTGGGTGGCTCAGTGGATTGAGCCTCTGCCTTCGGCTCAGATCATGATCTCAGGGTCCTGGGATCGAGCCCCACATCGGGCTCTCTGCTCAGCAGGGAGCCTGCTTCCTCCTTCTCTCTGCCTATCTCTGCCTGCCTACTTGTCAAATAAATGAATAAAATCTTAAAAAAAATAAATGAATAAAATCTTTAAAAAAAAACCGTATTCACATGCATATACATACACACGCACACACATGCATATGAACACATACCCTGACACTCATAAACCCGTACATTCAGGCACACATCTACACACATGTTCACGTAAGAGTCTTTCAGCTAAGCCAGGCTGTCGGAGCTGCGCCTTCCCCTTTGCTATTAAAACTGCTGTGGAGGTGGTGGCAGGCCAGGAAAAGAGCTGGAGAGAACTAATGAGGGAAGGAAGCTAAAGATGGGTTAGCTGAGCACGGGTACACGTGTATGTATAGGGCCCACGCACCTGGGATGAGAATGGAAAAGAGGGGCCATTAGAAAGACAAGAGTGGGAAGAAACAGGGAGAAGATGGAGACACACCCCCTCCTGTGCCTCTCCTTCTTCCCTTCTTCCTTTCCCTCCTTTGCCCTGTGATTTCATTCAGGCTTGAGTTTGGCAGAACCTTGCTCAGGAGCCCGAGAATGGACAACTCTCCAGGACTACGGTGCCCTCTCCTCCACCCCATTTACAAAAGTAATGGAGCAGGGATCCCATCAGTCATCCCGCGGCGTCCTGGTCCAGATGGACAAGGTTTCCATCTCTTTCGTACGCCTGCTCTCTACCTGGCTATCCCTTGGGGTCAGTCTCAAAGTCCTTGGCTATCCTCTCCCAAATCTTAAAGTTGCGGTGTCTGCCCCTTTAAAGCAGCAGCCCCCGGTCAGGTTATTGTCTAGCCTTGTAGCCAATCGGCGGCACCATTGGGGGCGGGGGATCCGGCCTCCTGATTGGCCACCGCGCGCCCCGCCCCGCCCGGGATCCCGGGAGCTGTCCGGCCGCCTCGGTGCTGATCCCGCCGCCGCCCACGGGCCGTGAGCAACGCTGAGAGGGCATTATGAGCGGGGGCGTCTACGGCGGAGGTGAGCTAACTTCGGGCTTCAGGCTCCCCAGCCTGTCGCGGCCTCACCGGCAGCCCTGCACCCCGAACCCGCGCGACCTAAGCTCTGGGCACCCCAGGGCCTGTCACCCGGCGCTCGAACGGGTTTGGGTCCTGCGCCACTCCTACCTTGGTCCTCCCGGGTCGGTAGCTTGCGCGCACTGGGCTCACTCTCCACCATCCAACTCACCTCCTCCCGCACCCCGCCTCCGGCCCCTTCTTTCTTGGCAAAGAGAGTGGCCTGAATAAGGCCACCGGGCAAGAAGGGACTCTGTAGGCTTGAGCCCACTCCCAGGACCCCAGACTCCAGGCGGAGCTCCCACCTGCCCTGCCCTGGCAAGCGTTGAAGGTGGCGAAACTGTGTCTCTGCCCTGACCTCCTGACCTCAGAGCTATCCAGGGCCGGGGGTGGGGGGGGGTGGATAGTGGGGAGAGTTTGGAATAAGTCCCCTCATACACCTGTCTCCCTGCACAGATGAGGTGGGAGCGCTGGTCTTTGACATTGGCTCCTTCTCAGTCCGCGCTGGGTACGCTGGGGAGGACTGCCCCAAGGTGAGCTTTTCAGCCCCATCCCCGAGTCCTAGGAGCTCCAGACTCCGCTCCATGCTTCCTAGTGAACCAGGGTTCTCACAACCCAGAGAGAAGCTCTGGAGACCAGGAATGTGGGAGTGAACCCATGGGCGGGCTGAGGACCTTGCTATGGGCCTGGACAGGGGCAGGAGGTTGATCCCTCTTCCTGCCCATGTTCCCTCCAGGCTGACTTCCCCACCACGGTGGGGCTGCTGGCCGCGGAGGAGGGGGGCGGGCTGGAGTTGGAGGGGGAGAAAGAGAAGAAAGGGAAGATCTTCCACATCGACACCAACGCCCTGCATGTGCCTCGGGATGGAGCGGAGGTCATGTCGCCCCTCAAGAATGGCATGAGTAAGGAGCCCCCACCCACCGTCTCCCGCCACAGACCCGGAGCCCACACACCACAACCCGGGACACATCACCCCACACCCATGGAGTCTACCTTGCAGCTGCCCACAGCTGCCTGGTTCCCAGCCCAGGGGCCCGACAGATACCTAGGAAGGGGGGATTTCTGCCGGAACTGATCTCACTTCCCCTCCCCTGGACTTGGCCTCCCTCCCTGCTTTGCTTCCTGTCCCTGGACCCTTGCTGGCCCACCCTCATCTCTCCATGCTGGTCTCCTGGCCCCAGTTGAGGACTGGGAATGCTTCCGTGCCATTCTGGATCATACCTACAGTAAACACGTCAAGTCTGAGCCCAACCTGCACCCAGTGCTCATGTCTGAGGCCCCGGTAAGTGCCTTACCCAAACCCCAGTGCTGCCCCAGGGGCTCCCTGCTTCCTTTCTGCCTTTCACTCCTCTTCCCCACCCTCAAAGCGTCTGCCATCCATCATCACTCCACTTAACTTTTCGGACTTTTCTTCCAACTCCACCCCACCTTCAAGCACTTTTTTCCTCTCTGGTTTTAGTCTTTATCCCTCTCCCTCCTCCTGTTTTATCCATTCATATCTTTTATGTATTCTGGCTTATTTACTGCTGTTCCTCCCCTCCCCCCCACCAAAGTCCTTTTTGGATCTTTTAACTTAAAAATTTTGCCAATGTTGTATATGTACAGAATCAGTTTGCTTTATAAAGAACTACCATTCATATCCCCTTCTTTCCATTCCCCTTTTCCAGAGGCACCTGCTTTTCTTTTAGATAAGTTTTGTCATGTTCTTCCATATCTCTAAATATCACACTCAAAATGCTGCTTATGGATTTTACAGTTTCAGGCATTGGTTTCCCACTATAGAAAATCGGTAGAATGTTGGGACGCTTGATTTTGGCTCAGGGCATGATCTCAGGGTCCTGAGATTGAGCCCCACCTGGAGCTTCATGCTGAGCGGGATCCTGCTTGGGATATTCATTCTCTCTCTCTCTCTCTGTGCCTATGACCCTCCCCTGCTTTGGGCACATGCACACTCTCTAAGGAAGGAAGGAAGGAAGGAAGGAAGGAAACCTTGAGCTCTCTTTCCTCCTTCAGCTCACACTACACACTTCCCTCATTCCCCACCTTTAAATATAGTTTTATTTTAAATTTTTTAAAAAATCATTTTCTGGGGCACCTGGGTGGCTCAGTTAAGTGGCTGCCTTTGGCTCAGGTCATGATTCCAGGGTCCTGGGATCGAGCCCCACATCAGGCTCCCTGCTTAGCAGAGAGCCTGCTTCTCTCTCTCCCTCTGCCTCCCACTCTGTTTACTTGTGCTCTCTCTCTCTTTCTCTCTGTCAAATAAATAAATAAAATCTTTTTTAAAAGTTATAAAAAAATATTTTCTGTATTTATACAGTGATGGTTATGTATGCTGATCAGGTCTGGGATGGGCAATAAGCTACTGTCACTTCTCTTTCCTGCACAGTTCTTTTTCTTAGAACTGAATATGATACTGGTTTTTATTTTGCTTAGCCTTCTATTTATTTAATAATATGACCCTAAATTATTCATCTGCTTATTACTTATCTGTTTATATCTATATCCTTTCTCAAAACATTAACTCCATTAGTTACTCTTTTTTTTTTTTTTAATGAATTTATTTATTTGGGGCACATGGGTGGCTCAGTGGGTTAAGTCTCTGCCTTCAGCTCAGGTTGTGATCTCAGGGTTCTGGGATTGAGCCCCACATCAGGCTCTCTGCTCAGCAGGGAGCCTGCTTCCCCCTCTCTCTCCACGTGCCTCTCTGCCTACTTGTGATCTCTCTCTCTCTGTCAAATAAATAAATAACATCTTTTTAAAAAAATGGAGGCACCCCTCCATTAGATATTCTATCAATTTCATCTTCTTGAAGAAGTCTCTCCAAAGATCCACTGATTTGCTCCACCTTGGACTTGTTTCCTTCTACACAAAGGACATAGCTCTCATCCTGACATCTCTCTTCACCTTCTTCTTAAAGCATCCCTTCACCTCTTTCCTATGCTAGAGGTCCTATTTCTTATATCTCATTACTCCTTTCTTGATGTACTCCCTTGTTTTCCTGGAGCACATCCTCTAGTAACCGCCTTAGAAAGGTCATGAGAAGTAAAATTTTTAAGACCTTGCATGTCTGACGTTGATTGATAGCTTAGCTAGGTATAACATTCCAGATTGGAAATAATTTTTCTTTAAAATCTTGAAGGTGCTTCTAGCACCTATTGTTGCCATCAAGATGGCAGAGCCCTGGTGATTCACAGATCTATACCCCTGAGGATAAAAATACATTATTTGTTTACAAAAAAATTTTTAAAAATTTACAAACAAAACAAAACACACACACACACACACACACACACACACACAAGGCAGAACTATCTAATTATAAACTTTTGGTGTAATGTTTTTCTTTGTGAAAGTTTGTAGAATTTTCACTTTGTCTTTCGTGTTGTGTAATTTCTCCATATTGTATTGTTTAATTTTCATCCATTACTCTAAAAACTCAGTATGTCCCTTCAATCTGAAAACCTATGTCTTTCAATTCTGTGAAAAAATATGTCAGTAATTATTTAATTAAGTAGTTTTAATTATTTATTTGATGATATATTTCTTTTTTTAAAAATATTTTATTTATTTATTTATTAGACAAAGAGAGACAGCGAGAGCAGAAACAGAGCAGAAACAGAAGAGGGAGAAGCAGACTTCCCGCTGAGCAGGGAGCCCAATGTGGGGCTTGATCCCAGGAACCTGGGATCATGACCCCAGCCAAAGGCAGACACTTAACAACTGAGCCACCCAGGCACCCCTTGGTGATATATGTCTCTCAATATTCTCTGTTCTGTCTTTTGGAAAATATCATTTGGATTTTGCACCTCCTGAACTGGTCCTCTCATTTCCTTGTCTTTTTTTCTTGTGTTTTCCTTCCTTTTCTCTTTTCCTCTAATTACCAAGATATTCCCTCAACTTTATTTTCAGCCCTTCTATTGATTTCTTCATCTCTCCTCCTGTATTTTCAATCTCCAAGAGCTCTTTTTGTTCCATGAATATTTCTTTTTAGGACTTCCAGTCCTTTCGGGACGCCTGGGTGGCTCAGTTGGTTAAGCAGCTGCCTTCGGCTCAGGTCATGATCCCAGCATCCTGGGATCGAGTCCCGCATCGGGCTCCTTGCTCAGCGGGGAGCCTGCTTCTCCCTCTGACTCTGCCTGCCACTCTGTCTGCCTGTGCTTGCTCTCACTTGCTCTCTCTCTGACAAATAAAAAAAAAAAAAAAATTAAAAAAAAAAAAAAAAAGAAAGAGGACTTCCAGTCCTTCCTTTATGCGTGCAGTATCATGTGTTTTCTCAGAATAATATTAGTTTTGTTTCTGTTTTGGGAAGTTTTCATTTCCCTGCATGATCTCTGTTCTTCCAAATTGCTTTTTCCCCCTGCCCTTTTTGGGAGGTCTCTATCTCATTTGTGAGACTTTTCTCAGATTCTGAGAAATCCTTGGTTGTGTGCTTATGTTTGCAAGTGGTGGACTGAAACACTGGTTGGAGGCTCTGTGGGTTGGGGCACTCGTTGACTGTCATGATAAAGGATGTTGCTACAGGATGACTTGCCTGGGATGATTGTTAAGCAGCCTCTGATAATTGGCATCTTTAGATCTCTGATGTAACTCATGGGAAAGACTTGTACCCTACAGACAGGACTGGCCATCCCCTTTCTGGGAGCCAAGTGAGGGAATAGGGCTGAGTTTATCACCATTTAATATGCATGGAATCACTTACTTCTCCTGTTTTAAGTATAATGTCTTCACTCCTGACTGTGTCAAGTGTCTCACCAGGACAGAGGCCCTCAGTTTTACTCTAGGGAATAAATCTCCAGTCTTCTGCAGAGGTTGGGGTGGGTACTATCCCAGTGACATGGAACTGGGGAGAGAGTTTTGGGAGCTGTCACTTGAATGGCTTTAAACAATCTTATTTTAGCTTGCCCTTGACCTTAACTGCCACAGGTACCTGAAACTACCAATTCCTGAACCCTCTGAGGATTCTACAGTTTGACACAGGTTGTTCCTGGCTTTTTCCACTACCAACTTAGGAGTCCATGTTCTTGAATCTGTTAAATCAGTTACCACTTAACTATCTGATTTCCAACCTTCAAAACTATGTTGCTCTTTTTTCCTTCCTTATTATTCCCAAACCTTGAGGGTGTCTCTCTATCTCTTCTTCTATCTCTTTTTTGAGGTAAAATTCACACAACAGAAAATTAGCTTTTTTAATGTTAACAATTCAATGGCATGTAATACATTCACAATGTTGTGTAGCTATCATCTTTATCTAGTTCCCCAACATTTTCACCACCCCAAAAGAAAGTACATTTTCTTTTCTTTTTCTAAGATTTTATTTATTTATTTGAAAGAGAGAGAGAGATCACAAGTAGGCAGAGAGGCAGGCAGAGAGAGAGAGGAAGGGAAGCAGGCTCCCTGCTGAGCAGAGAGCCCAATGTGGGACTCGATCCCAGGACCCTGAGACCATGACCTGAGCCGAAGGCAGAGGCTTAACCCACTGAGCCACCCGGGTGCCCCAGAAAGTACATTTATATTAACCAGTTTCTCTCTACTCTCCCTCCTCTTGGCAGCCATCAGTCTGGTTTGTGTCTCAATGACTGTATCTATTCTGGATCTTTCTTATAAATGGAATCATACAACATGTGATTTCTCATGTCTGTATTCTTTCACTTAGCATAATATTTTCAAGGTTCATCCATGCTGTAGCATTTATTTGGCATTTTATTCTGTTTCATGGCTGAGTAGCATTCCACTGTATGGCTGTACCACAATTTGTTTTTCCAATTCATCCACTCATGGACTTTTGGGTTGTTTCCATCTGTGGCTATTGTGGATAGTGCTGTTTTGAATAGTTGTGTATGTGGATTTATTTCAGTACCTGTTTTCAGTTATTTTGGATATGGAACTAGGAGTGGAATTGATGGGTCATATGGTAATTCTGTGTTTAACTTTTTGAGAAACTGATTGTTTTCTGTAGTGGCTGAGCAATTTCATCTTCCCACCGCAATGTACAAGGGTTTCAGTGTTTCTATGTCCTTCTTTCTTCCTTAATTATTATCAACACTCTAGTGGGTATGAAGTGGTATCTCATTGTGCTTTCAAATTTCATATCCCTAATGGCTAACAATGTTGAGCATCTTCTCATGTGCTGGTTGGCTTTTGTGGCTTTGTGTCCTTTTTTTTTTTTTTTTAAGATTTCCTAATTTATTTTAGAGAGAGAGAGCACAAGCAGGAAGGGCAGAGGGAGAGAGAGAGAGAACCTCAAGCAGACTCTGCACTGAGTACAGAGCCCGATGAGGGGCTTGATCTCACAACCATGAGATCACGACCTGAGCTGAAACCAAGAGTCAGACACTTAACCAACTGCACAACCCTGGCACCCCACCCCCCTGTTTTAAAAAGTAACCTCTATGCCCAATGTAGGGCTCAAACTCATGACTCCAAGATCAAGAGTTGCATACTCTACCAACTAAGCCAGCCAGGTGCCATGGGTTTATATCTTTTTAAATTGCGCCCCCTTTTTAGTTTATTATTTTTTTAAGATTTTATTTATTTATTTGACAGAGATCACAAGTAGGCAGAGAGGCAGGCAGAGAGAGAGGAGGAAGCAGGCTCCCCACTGAGCCCCCTTTTTAAAATTTTATTTATTTATTTGAGAGAGAGACAGAGAGAAAGCACGAGTAGGGGGAAAGGCAGAGGGAAAGGCAGACTTCCCGCTGAGCAGGGAACCTGATGCAGGGCTTGAAACCAGTACTCTGAGATCATGATGTGAGCTGAAGGCAGACGCTTAACTGACTGCGCCACGCAGATGCCCCTAAATTACCCCTTTTGCTGGGATCTTGGAAGAGGATAACATTGGATATTTTAATTCAACCCACAGTTCCTACCAGAATTCCTCTTCTCTGCTTTCTTGCTTCTGAGATGCTTAAAGTGAGAAAGAGAGGGATAAACTGGAGGCTCAAAGGAGTCTATATACTTTGACTCCTTTGTACAATAAAGTGGCCAGTGGCCCTCTTGATAGTGGCCAGAAGTCAAGAGACTATGACTCTACCAAGCTCTACCAAGGGCTTTGTGTGTGAACTTGGTCAAGTCACTCTCCCTGAGTTTTGATTTCTTCAGCTGGGTTTGGATTGTAACCTTTGAAATTCTTCATAGTTCTCACACCCTAAAGGTCTGTGTGGATCAAGAGACTTGATCTCTCTCTTCAGTCCAAGTTCGTGTGTGTGTGTGTGTGTGTGTGTGTGTGTGTGTGTGTGAATGCACGCATGCGTGTGCGTGGGTTTCTGTGCCTCTCCCTTTTTGAAGCCTCCCCTCCTGCACTTTCTCCCCAGTGGAACACGCGGGCCAAGCGGGAGAAGCTGACAGAGCTGATGTTCGAGCAGTACAACATTCCTGCCTTCTTCTTATGCAAGACGGCTGTGCTTACCGCGTATCCTCTGGCATGGGCTGCTCTGGCTGGGTGGAGGGCCAGGGTGGGGATTGCGGTGTGTAGAGCAGGAGGCTGGACCTGATTCTGTGGGGATAGTGTCCCGGAGGGGCAGACACCCACCTTGTACACCATTAGTGCAGAATGACTCCTGTGGGCTAAGTGCCTTTGACCCTAGGGTGGCCAGATCAGCAGCTCTTTCCTATTCCTTGGATCAGGCTGAACCAGGGTGGGGAGTGGGGGTGGAGGAGAGTGGGACCACATTGACAGCAGGGGCTGGGACTGGAGAGAACAGGGAGAAATATCTAACATTGAGGAGTTTCCTCCACAAACAGCCAATCAGCATTCATTTTTTAAAGTCTCTGCCTTGCACTGACCCCTGTGCTAGGCGCTGGGGCAATAGGGCCCCACATCTCAAGGTGCCCACAAAGCACTGAACAAAGACTAAATAGAAACTAGGAGGGCAGAAGGAAGGAGAAAGAGGAAGAAGTTGTGATTCAGACAGGGAAGAAGAGACACGGGTCTCAGGAACCTTTCTCCACTGATGGGTCATAAGCCAGAATGAGAGATTTGCGGACCGTGGATGGGCTGGACCAGGAAAGCAGAGAGTGACCAGGCCAGACCTGAACCCCAGTCCCTCACTTGCTGCTGCTACCTCTTTGACCTCCCCATCCCACACCAGCTTTGCAAACGGACGTTCCACGGGCCTGGTGCTGGACAGTGGGGCCACCCACACCACAGCCATCCCAGTACATGATGGCTACGTCCTGCAACAAGGTGGGGGCCTCGACAGGGGTCGGGGATGCTTTAGTTGGCGGGGTGGGGGGAGATCCAGCCCCTAACACCCCCCTCCCTTTCCAGGCATCGTCAAGTCACCGCTGGCAGGGGACTTCATCTCCATGCAGTGCCGGGAGCTCTTCCAGGAGATGGCCATTGACATTATTCCGCCTTACATGATTGCAGCAAAGGTGGGGTCTCTGGGGGGTCTTGGGCACTCGCCCTGTGCCTGTTGACCCACTGACCCGCTAGATATCAGAGCAGGGAGCAGAGGACCCTGGGTCCAATTCCTTAATTTACAACCGAGGCATCGGAGATCGGACAGGCTGGAGGATGTGGCCAAGGTCATACAGCCAGCCGGTAGCAGGATATATGAGGGCAAGCGGGATAGACCCAGGTTCAAGGTCTGCCTTTGCCATGTAAGCGCTGTGCCACCCAGAGCAGGAGATCAAAGCTCCCCGCACCTTGGTTTCTTCCCCCTGCAAAGTGGCATTAACAGCATACGGGGCTGCTGGGAGTGCTGAGACACTGCCTGCGGGGGTCCACCCTGGACCACCCCCCCCC
>NC_081567.1:7210309-7290599 GCF_022355385.1 Mustela nigripes | reverse complement strand
CCCCGCCCCCCCCCCCCCCCCCCCCCCCCCCGTGGAACACAGCTCAGGAAAAGCCTGCTTCTTGAAGGTTCTGGTCTCCCGCTGTATTCCCCGCGCCCTCAGCTTTCTCTGGCTGGGGGCTTTCAGATCAGCTGTCCCTGTTGCAAGAGTGGGGGACATGCGGACAGGCTCTCCCTCTCCCTGTTCTCTCTCCTTTGACAAGGGAAGGCGGAGAGACCGCTTTTGTAGGCAACAGAGCAAAGAACCCGGTGCCTGTTGGCAGCAGCAGCACGGGGTGGGGGGGGGCTGGACAGGGGTGGAATGGAGGAAGGGTGCTCAGAGGCCTTGTGCCCCCGCAGGAACCCGTCCGGGAGGGCGCCCCTCCGAACTGGAGGAAGAAGGAGAAGCTACCCCAGGTTTCCAAGTCCTGGCACAACTACATGTGCAACGTGAGGAGCGAGTCCCCCGAAACAGCCCCAGGCCCTCCCCAGCAGCTAGTCCCCTGCCCTGAGTAGAGGGGAAGGGACAGGGAGGCTTGGCAGGTGGGCAGCTTGGGGATGCTGCGGAGGGAGCCGGGGCCCTGACCAGCTCCCTGGGTCCTCAGGAGGTGATTCAGGACTTCCAGGCCTCTGTGCTGCAGGTCTCAGACTCTCCCTATGACGAGCAGTAAGTGGCACCCCCTGGCCCAGGGGTGGGCAAGAGGGCAGGTCTGGGACTCTGGGGGTGTCCCTGGTCCTCTGTGAGTACCCCCTGGCAGAGTCTCTCTGTTTCCTGGGCAGGGTGGCTGCACAGATGCCCACAGTGCACTATGAGATGCCCAACGGCTACAACACAGACTACGGTGCCGAGAGGCTCCGCATTCCAGAGGGCCTGTTTGATCCCTCCAATGTCAAGGTTGGCCCCCTGGGGGAGGTATTGGTTCAGGGCTGGTTGGATTCCCCAGAGGCCTGCGTGTTGTTGCGGGGGCAGTGCTCCCAGAAGGGGGGGGGGGGCGGGCGGTGCTGGGAAGGATCCCTGGGGTCTGGGGAGAGAGGGCAGAGGGCCCCAAACCCCAGGTCACCTTTCTTGGCAGGGCCTGTCGGGGAACACCATGCTGGGTGTGGGCCACGTGGTGACCACCAGCATCGGCATGTGTGACATCGACATCCGCCCGGTGAGGCCCGAGACTGTGTCTGGGCAGAGGGGCCCGGGGGGGTGGGGGCCGGTGGGGGCCGCGGGGAGACTGGCAGGGGCTGGGCCCTGAAGGCGCGCTCCTCCCTGCTCCCAGGGCCTGTACGGCAGTGTCATTGTCACTGGTGGGAACACGCTGCTCCAGGGCTTCACGGACAGGCTCAATCGCGAGCTTTCCCAGAAGACCCCGCCGGTAGGGGCCCACCCCGACCAGGGTCCTGGCTTAGCTCTTCAGGACGCCGCCCTTCCTCCTTCCCCAATAGCAAGGCTTCTGGCCACCAGAGCAGACCCCTCCCCCTGTGGCTTCCCAGACTTCCCCACTTCCAGCCCTGTCCCTTCCCGGAACCCAGGTGTCTGCTTCCCCCAGCCCCTCTTTCCCCCCAGAGCATGCGGCTGAAACTCATCGCCAGCAACAGCACCATGGAGCGCAAGTTCAGTCCCTGGATCGGGGGCTCCATTTTGGCCTCACTGGTGAGAGGGAAGGGGCCCTGGCTATGGGAAAGGGACAGACCCACACAGCTCCATCCCCTTGCCTCTTTATTCATTCATTCAACAAATTTTTATTTATTTAAAGATTTTGTTTATTTGACAGACAGAGATCACAAGTAAGCAGAGAGGCAGGCAGAGAGAGAGAGGGGGAAGCAGGTTCCCTACTGAGCAGAGAGCCCAACGCGGGGCTCCATCCCAGGACCCTGGGATCAGGGACTGAGCTGAAGGCAGAGGCTTTAACCCACTGAGCCACCCAGGCGCCCCTTACTCTTATTTTTGAGAAAGAGTAGTTAGTGCTCCCAGAAGGGTGACTCTGCCATCAGGACAAATCAGGGAGGACAGGAAGCTGGAGAGACTGGTGGGGGTTGAGACTGTGGCTGAGGCTCCCACTGTGCTAAGCAGAGGAGAGACACTGAAGATTTGGGGCGAGGAGGAAGTGTGACAGTCCCAGTCGTGTTTGGGAAGACTACGTCAGGCATGAGTCTTTGGAGATCAGGGTGTGAGCTGGACACGGGGGGACCTTGCGAGGAGGCTCCTTCCATTGGTCCGGAGTCACAGAGTGAGTAGCAGTGAGGACAGGGTGCTGGGTAAGAGGCAGATAGAAGGGGAGACAGGCAGGCTGGTTCTGGGGCAGTAGGTGGGGAGTTCTGTATGGGCCTGCTGTTGGGCAAAGGCAAGACGCTGAGTGGGGAGCTGGAGATGAAAACATCATCTCACGGTGTCTGTCCCACTGAGGGGACAGTGGGGCCATGACATAGCAGGAAGGATAACGCCTAGAGAGAGGGGCAGCCCCTAGGGAGACAGACAAGTGTCAGAAATACAGGAAGCTGGGGCGGGTGCCTGGGTGGCTCAGTGGGTTAAGCCTCTGCCTTCCGCTCAGGTCATGGTCTCAGGGTCCTGGGATCGAGCCCCACATTGGGCTCTCTGCTCAGCAGAGATAATATATATATATAAATAATAAAATCTTTAAAAAAAAAAAAGAAATACAGGAAGCTGATAGTGCAAAGTCAGCTGGGGACCGGGAACCTATCAGCCATACAGTTCCTGTGGCCCCACCTGCGTGCCCGACCTAGGCCCCTGCTCCAGGGGCAGGCCCTTAGACAAAGTGTGGGGGTGTTCCTTCAAGGGAGGACCTGATCTAGTTCAAGGGTCACGAAGGGCCTCCTAAGGAACATTCAGACTGAGATGGAAGACTAAAGAACTTTTGAGGCAAAGAGGGAGAGATGGTGCCTGGGCTACGGAAAGAGGCAGGCAAGACCTAGGCGATGGGCAGACGCGGTCGGACCGGAGGTCAGTAAGCTCACCGGGGCAGCCGAGTGGAGAGCAGCTTGAACAGGGCTGCTGTGGGCTCCACTGTGACGGGGTCTTGACAGAGCAGTGCGTATCAGGCTGTGGAACCTGAAGCCCATCACAAGTCCAATGGACGGGATGTGGGCAGCATTTGGATCCAAGAAGACAGAGGGAAGGAGCCCAGGAGGACACCCAGGGTGCTAGCTCCTGGCAGCTGTGTCCAACAGGAATGTAATGCGAGTCACACATCCAACTTTAAATTTTCTAGTAGCCGTATTTTAAAAGAGCCCCAAGAATCAGGAGAAATTAAGCTTAAAGAATATACTTTATTTGGGACGCCTGCCTGGCTCAATTGGTAGAAATGCGACTCTTCTTCTAGGGCTTGTGAGTTCGAGTCCCATATTGGGTGTAGAGATTACTTAAAAATGGAGTCAGCCAGATGTCCCTCCTTTAAAAAAAAAAAAAATCTTTAACAAAATGTACCTTATTTATATCCAAAATGTTATCATTTCAATATGTGATCAATATAAAAATGAGATTTAAAAAAATATTTTATTTATTTGACAGAGATCACAAGTAGGCAGAGAGGCAGGCAGAGAGAGAAGAGGAAGCAGGGTCCCCACTGAGCAGAAAGCCCAATGTGGGGCTTGATCCCAGAACCCTGAGATCATGATCTAAGCCGAAGGCAGAGGCTTTAACTCACTGAACCACCCGGGCATCCCTAAAAATGAGATTTTTTTACATTCTCTTTCCTGGATTTAGTCTTCAGTATCCGTTGTGTATTTTATAACTGTAGAACAATCTCAATTCCGACTAGCCACCTTTCAGGTGCTCCGTCACCACTATATTGGCCAGCGCTAGTGTAGGAGGTGAGAGAGACCACCGGAGCAGGTCTGGGTCAGGCCTGGGGGAGCTCAGTGGTGCACATGCTGAGTTTGCAGTCCTGAGGGACTCAGAGGGAAGTGCCCAAAAGACAGCTGAGTATTTGGGTCTAGTATTCCGGTTCAGCAAGGGGAGGTTGAGGGAGGGGTGGAGTTTTAGTGCCTGAGCAGAAGTCCTAGGAGTGGATGAGCAGGTTCAGGACTCTGAGCCCAGGAGAGAAAAAGGGACAGTACCAGGGACCCAGGCACCAGCTTTCAGGAAGAGATGAAGCAACCATCAAAGAAGGGACAGTCCGAGATGCCCAGCACAAGAGACCCTCAAGGGGGAAGGTTCAACGTGGGGGGTGGCATGTAGAATCAAGACAACTCCAGTGAGGGCAGAGCAAAGATTCTTCTTGGGAATGTGGGGGACTGGACAAGTTTGTAAGGCCTGATGGAGTGACCGGTACAGGAGGAACTGGGGGGCGGGGAGGCTGGTTGGCCTGAGGCTGTAAGCTCCACTACCCAGCTCTAGCCCAGCGCAGGGCCCAGGGCAGACAGACGTGCAATAAATACTTGTTGAATGAATGAACGAACGTCTTGACTGAACAACGTGAGCGGGGGTACTCACCCTCTGAATTGGAAGGAGGGCTGGGAGGCTTGGGGAGGTCCCTGAGGGTGGAAAGGCCGGGGTCCGGGGTCCGAGGGCAGGAGAAGGGTTTCCAAGGGGCTGGGCCTGCACGGGTGGAAAGTGGGAGGGCGCGACCCCCCCACACCCCCTTTCCTCCAGGGACGTCCTGATGGCCTCTGTCGCCCCCCGCCCTCTCCCCTCCCAGGGCACTTTCCAGCAGATGTGGATCTCCAAGCAGGAATATGAGGAGGGAGGGAAGCAGTGCGTGGAGCGGAAGTGCCCCTGAGGGCGCCCCCTCAACACCCACACGTCCGCCCGCCGCCCGCCGCCCGCCGAGGTGGGGTAGGGGACGCCAAAGGCGGGGAGAGGGTTTCCCGGCTCGGCCTCCGCCGGCGCAGATCAAAACCCCCACCCGCCCATGCCCTCGTCTCTACCCCTCCCTTCTCGTCCGCTTAGATTGTGATGTTTCTGGGTTGAAAGGAGTAAAAATGTTTTAAGAAAACAAAGTTTGGCCTCCTTGGGCCGGGGGTGGGGTGGCGGGAGGGGGGACAGGGGGGCTGGGGGGAGGCGAGGAGAGGGCTACACCAAGTCCCTCGGTGATCCCGCGGTGGACGCCGGGGCAAAGTCTGCGGGCCGGGGCAGAGCCCCGGGAGCCACCGGAGCCTGGAAGCCTCAAGTTTCAAAGGGACCGCGACCCAGGGAGGATCACGCAGCGAGGATCCGGCAGAAGCCCGCGAGAACGGGTCGGAGCTAGGAGCGGGGTTGGGGCGGGAACAGGGTGCCGGAGACCCGACCCTGAGGCAGGGGTGGGCGGAGCCGGGGGCCAGTCCCGGGGCTGGGTTTGGGCGGGGCCTGAGGCTGGGGCTGCGGTGGGCGGGACCTCAGGTGGGAGGCGGTGCCTAAGCCTCCCCGGACCTGCGCTCAGGCAGCGCGGTGTCTTCCTTCGGGTCTTGGTGGCCAAGAATGCGGCAGGGACTGGGGCACTAGTGCGCCCCAGCAGCTCTGAGTTTCTCTCCTAATTTGGGTAGGAGCTGAGGTTTCCCAAGGGAGACCCCGACACGGGGCCCCTGAGCCCTTCTATTCCAGAGCTACTTTTCTGGGGGTCCTCGCTAGGGCTTGGGGACCAGCACCCATGTGTGAAATTCTGGGTAAAACTTAGCAGTTCGTGCCTGTGATGTGTTTCTGGGGTGCCCAGACCCAAAAGAGGTAGAAATCAAGTCCTTCTGTCACCAAAGAGAGAGGTGCCCAGAGAAGGCCGTGAGTTGTTGAAGGTCATCCAGTTGTGCTCAGGTCTTGACCAGGACTTTCCACCAATGCCTGGTGGGCTTCGACCCGCAGATCCTGGAGAACCCCGACTTGGAGCGCTCACTTGTCTCGCTTAACCTTATGCTCCCACCCATGCCCCTCCCTCCGCAGAAGTTAATGGCTTGAGACCCACTTTTCAGCCTGATTTTAATGAGACAGTCATCTGCAGGGCCAGACCAACCCCCAGGTCACACCACTGTGACCAATTCAGTTTAGGATTGCTTGGGGGCAGATGTTGGGAGCGGGGAACTCATGTGTTACAAGGCCCGGCTGGCTGTGTGCCGGATGACTTGAGGGGGAGCGAGGTTTTCATGGCGGGGGGGGGGGGGGGGGCTTAGGAAGGGGTCCCCAAGGACAGTGGGAGGGGTGGAAGCAGGAGCCGGCATCCTTATCTTTTTGCACTCCCCCGCCATCAGTCCCCCCCTCCCCCACCCCTGACCGGAACTAGGAGGCCAAAGTCTGCCCCAAGGTCAAAAAAATTGATTGTTTTGCCGGGAAGGAGCGGGAGAGGGACTGTGGAGGGATTGGCAGGGGACGGCACAGCCCCTTGTCCTCTAGCCTGGGCTGGGGGTTCATATCTGGAAGGCTGGACTGAGGCCAGGACAGTGCCCCCACCCCTTTTGGGGGGAGAAGAACAGCTTGGGCCCAGGCTGCCTGCCAGGGCTGATAAGGGGCCCTCTTGGGGCTCCCACAAACGGTTTATCACTGTGGGGGGAACGGCCGGCAGGGCTCAGGAGGGGGCATGAGCATGGAGCGACTTTGGGGTCTACTTCAGAGAACGGTAAGACCAAATGGGTTGGGGGACACTCTAGGCCTTCTCTCCAGGTCCTTCCACCCCCCCCCCCCCCAAACCCCAAGGCTGGTCCCTCCCCTTCCCACCGCCATCTCTCCCCTCCAGCTTGCCTCTGGGGACCCTTTCCCCTGCCTTGTGCTCCTTTGGCACTCCAGAGCCACTGACCGTTATGGCCAGATCCTACCCCCTGTGCCTCTTTCCCCAGTCTCATGCCCACCGTGCCCCCACCCCCTGCAGCAAAGGTTGTCCCCACGACCCTCTCAGACCATCTACAAGCGTGTGGAGGGCACCCAGCAGTGGCGCCTGGAGGAGGAAGAGGAAGAGGGGGAGGAGGGGGCTGAGCCAGCAGCCCACTTCTGCCCCATGGAGCTGAGGGGCCCCGACCTGGGCTCTCGAGCGGGGAGGCAAAACCTTGGACTCTGGGCAGCAGCAGGACGAAAGGCTGCCCCCTACCTGGTCCTGACAGCCCTGCTGATCTTCACTGGGGGTGAGAGTCTTCCCGCCCCCACCAGGGAAGGGCCTGGGTTGGGGGGATTTACGGAGTCCGGAGTCCGGAGCGGGGCGCCAGGGGAGTCTCCATCTTGTCCTCCTCCAGCTTTCCTTCTGGGCTACGTGGCCTTCCGCGGGTCCTGCCAGGCATGTGGGGATGACGTGTTGGTGGTCCCCGAGGACGTAAACTATGAGCCGGGCCCAGACTCCCACCAGGGCACCTTGTACTGGAGCGACCTCCAGGCCATGTTCCTGCGGTTCCTGGGGGAGGGGCGCCTGGAGGACACCATCAGGTAAGGATCAGCCTGTCCCCTTCCCCTGGCCTTGAAAACCCTCATTCACTTGGTTGGACTCCGCTTCCTTTCCTCTCCTCCTAGGACCCTGATGTGGGGTCGCTTCTGAGTCCTTCCGCTCGCCTCCCTGGCCTCCCTGTTCAGTGTGGTCCTGGGAAGGATGTCTGTTTGGAGCCCAGGGGAGGGAGAGTGTTCTGGAAAGAAGAGAGCAAAGGGCGGGACGCCTGGATGGCTCAGTGGGTTAAAGCCTCTACTTTGGGCTCGGGTCTTGATCCCAGGGTCCTGGGATCGAGCCCCATATCGGGTTCTCTGCTCAGCAGGGAGCCTGCTTTCTTTCCTCTCTCTGCCTGCCTCTCTGCCTACTTGTGATCTCTGTCAAATAAATTTTTTTTAAAAATTAAAAAAAAAAAAAGAGGGCAAAGGGCTTGGGGTCTGAACAGCACGCTTGGGAGATTCGGGAGCGAATGAGGGAGAGCATAGGGGGCCAGTATGCAGATAGGAGGCAGGACAGATCCAGAAAAGTCCTGAATGCCACATCCCGGGTCCGTGGATTTTGACCTGGGACTGTTGGGAGCTCTAGGGGCTGGGGGCAGAAGGAGGGGCGGGGGAGCTCTGAGGAAGGATATTTTGAAAAATCAGAAAAAAAAAAAAAAACCAAGAAAAAAAAATGAGAAAGCAAATGCATTCAAGAGCACAGACCACCCCCCTCCATCTACATTACGGGAGAGAGATGCCAGCCAGAGGCAGACCACACGGGGTTTCTCTTGTTTTGCTGAGGTCACTTTCCCCATTGGGAAGGAGCTGCCCAGGCAGGTCCAGAAAAGAGGTAGAATCACCAGGAGCACTATCTTGGGTCAGGAATAGTATTTCAGTGGATTCTCCTGGGGTTTCTAAGTAGAAGCTCACATAAGCTATAGACAGTAAGAGATAAAAAATTTCTTTCTCAATGGTTATACCCTTTCTTTTTCATTGCTTTATCACATTAGAGAGGACATGAATTTAGGTAATGATGACAGGAGATAGGCTTGTCTCCTGACTTGCATAGAAATTTTTAAAAAGATTTTATTTATTTATTTGACAGACAGAGATCACAAGCAGGCAGAGAGGCAGGCAGAGAGAGAGAGGAGGAAGCAGGCTCCCTGCTGAGCAGAGAGCCCAACATTGGGCTCCATCCCAGGGTCCTGGGATCATGACCCAAGCCGAAGGCAGAGGCTTTAACCCACTGAGCCACCCAGGTGCCCCTGGATTTTTTTTTTTTTCAAATATTTTTCCAGAATGTACTGAAATGATCATCTGATTTTTTTGCTTCAGTTTATGTCTGTATGTTTTTAGTGTATGTTTCTGTTGTAATTAGTATTGATAGATTTTTCTCATCTTCATGGGATCAGTGTGAAACTTGATCAAGGTGTATTACTACTCTTTGCATACACTGGACCCACCTTGCTCAAAGACCTTGCGTCTGAGCCATCAACAACATGCGGGGCCTCCTCATTTTCTTGAGCAAGAGTCGGTCTTCTGGGTGCAGGCTGAGCAGGCGGATGGTTTGTCAGGTCCCACGGGCAGGTGTGGCACCGGGGATGCCATCAGAGGGCAGGGAGGCAAGAGGGGGGTGGTGAGGGGGGCGAGCAGTGAAGGGATCCACCATTCCAGGGTGGATGGAAAAGGAAGGAACGGGATAGTCTGGAGCACTCAGTGGGGTTGAAAAGCAGGCATAGGGGAGGGTCAAGAAGCAAGCCGGAACCTGGGAAGATCTAGTCAGAGAGTGGGATATTGGAACTTTTAAGATTTATCTGATCTCCCAGGTTCTATTTATCTGCATGTGTCCAGCACCTAGCCCAGTGCCTGGCATTTAAGTTGGTGCTCAGTAAATCCCCAGTGGGTAAAGATTCCAGAGATGGAATTCTGAGTAAGCACAAGCCCGATGTGGGTGTGGCAAGGGAAGTGAGTGGCTAGACTCAGTGACACTGATGAGGTCATTCATTCATTTATCCACCAAATGTCTTTGAGCTTGTACTATGTGGCAGGTGCTCGGCTAAGTAGGTGGGGTAAGTGGGGAGAACAAAAGTCTGGGCTATGTCCTTATGAAGCTTACAGCCTGTGGGGGAAAATCAGTACTGAACTAATAATCACTTTCATGACAATGTATTTATTACTACAGTCACTGTTTCAAAGGAAAAGTAAAGGATGTGGGGAATGACTATAACCAGGGGAACCCGACTTAGATTAGGGGCCAGGGAAGGCTTCCTGGAGGAGGTGATGAGCTGAAGCCTGAGGGGTGAGTTGTTCACCAGGCAAAGAGAAGGTAGAAAAGCATTCCAGGTCAGAGAAGAGTAGGTGCAAAGGGGCTGGGGTGGGAAATGGTGGCTTCTTGGAGGAAGTGAAGGAAGGTCCATGTGGTTGTCTGAAGGAGAGCAGAGGGGTCCGGTATCCAGACAAGTGGTGGGACAGACCCAGAAAAGTCTTGAAGGCCCCATCATGGACCTTGGATTTTTGACCTGTGGCCTCAGGGACCTGTGGTGTCAGGGTGGATATAGCTCAGGCCATAAAAAGCCTTAATATCTACCCAAACTGCTTTGGATTTTATTCTAAGAGAAAAGAGAGAAATGAAGACTTTTTTTTTTTTTTTTTTTTTAAGATTTTATTTATCTGAGAGTGAGAGCAAGAGAGAGAGAATTGGAGCAGTGGGGAGGGGCAGAGGGAGAGGAAGAAGCCGGCTTGATCCTGGGACCCTGGGATCATGACTCAAGCCGAAGGTAGACATTTAACCAACTGAGCCACCCAGGTGCCCCAGAAATGAAGACTTTAAAACAATAGAATATCATGGTCAGATGGGAAGGGGAGGGGTTTTTAAATTTTTTTAAGGTGAGTGCCAAGAACAGTTTATAATATTCCTGACACGGTGGTTCAGCGTCTCTGTGAAGGGCTTTTTTTGGTTTGGTTTTGTTTTTTAAAAGATTTTATTTTTAAGTAATCTACACACAACGTGGGGCTCAAGCTTAATAACCCTGAGATCAGGAGTCCCATGCCCACCGACTGAGCCAGCCAGGTGCCCCAGTGAAGGGCTTTTTAAATTTCCCTCCCTAGCCCGTAGCCCTCTTTCCCATCCCCTCCCCCAGAAGCAACTCATCTTTTTTTTTTTTTTTTTAAGGTTTTATTTATTTATTTGACAGAGATCACAAGTAGGCAGAGAAGCAAGGGGCGGGCAGGCTCCAGCAGAGAGCCTGATGCGGGGCTTGATCCCAGGACCCTGAGATCATGACCTGAGCCAAAGGCAGAGGCTTAACCCACTGAGCCACCCAGGTTCCTCTAGAAGCACCTCATCTGATGTTTGCTGCGTGTCTTTAAATTCACACATGGCCTTGCTATACATGTAATGTTTTATGGGCACATGTAGATTTTTCAAAACATAAATGTTTGCCTAAAATCCTCTGTGTCCATTATTTTAAAAGTTAAGCCATATGGAAAAATACAAAGGGGAAAGTTTAAAAAAAAATCAGGGGCGCCTGGGTGGCTCAGTGGGTTAAAGCCTCTGCCTTTGGCTCAGGTCATGATCCCAGGGTCCTGGGTTTGAGCCTCACATCAGGCTCTCTGCTCAGCGGGGAGCCTGCTTCCCCCTCTCTCTCTGCCTGTCTCTCTGCCTACTTGTGATCACTATCTGTCAAATAAATAAAATCTTTTTAAAAAAAATCATTCCAAGAGGCACTGCTTGGATGTAGCTATCTCTCGTGTGTGTTTTTAATTTTGAGAAACTTTTTTTTTTTTTTTTAACTTAACATGGTGTTTTCAAGGTCTATCCATATTGCAGCGTGCCCATCAAATTTATTGTTAGGCACAGGAATCCACACTGCACATCACGTATTTTACAAACACACTAAAACTAACACAGGCTAGCTCGCTCTTTCTTTCTTTCATTTTTTTTTTAAGATTTTATTTATTTATTTGACAGAGAGAGATGACAAGCAGGCAGAGAGGCAGGCAGAGAGAGGAGGAAGCAGGCTCCCCGCTGAGCAGAGAGCCGGACAGGGGGCTTGATCCCAGGACCCTGGGATCATGACCTGAGCCGAAGGCAGCAGCTTAACCCACTGAGCCACCCAGGCACCCCTCTTTCTTTCATTTTTAAGATTTTATTTATTTGAGAAAGAAGAGGGAGAGCATGAACAGGGGGAGGGGCAGAGGGAGAGGGAGAAGCAGACTTCCTACTGAGCAGGGAGCCTGAGGAGGGGCTCCATCACAGAACCCCAGGGCCCCAGGACCCCAGAACCCTGGGATCATGACCTGAGCCAAAGGCAGAGGCTTAAGGGACTGAGCCATCATCTGAGCCTGACAGATGCAGTTTCAAACAGATGCTTGAGCTCCTGGATTGGGCTGGGAGGAGGCGGCAGGGATGGCACCGAGAAAGCCCCCCTGAGCACGAGCCCTGGGGTGCAGGGGTCCTCTTGAGAGCTGAGGGGTGGAGGCTGGGACTAAGGCACATCCTGCACACGGATTTCGAAGTGGCAGCATGGACTGAGGGGACCGTGTGTTGAGAGAAAAATGCCAAGCCAGATGCCAAAGTCCTTGATGAAAGCAGACAAGGGACAGATTGGCTGGAGGAAGGGCAGAAGAGGGGAGAGCTGGATGGCAAAGGCTTCAAAGGGGGTTTACCGGAGGAGAGATGGTTGGAAATTCCAACAGTGGAGCGGGGAGCTTGCTTCTGCTCCAAGCCCGGGTGGTATAAGAACCCAAGTTCTCTCCTGAGCTCAAGAGCCCCACGGGAGACCTAGCCTCTCAAGGGACAGCTTGGGTTTCTGCCAGAGCAACAGGTAGAGGGGTACTGGATGAGGATGCTGAGGAGGGAGGAGTCTGCCTTGGAGCGGGCACAGGTGAAGTCCATGGCAGGGAGACGGGGGTGGGGGGCTGGGGGGCCAGTCTGTGGCAGGAGTGAGATGGAAGAATAGAGGGACAACAGGCTCACTTAGGTGGTGACAGTGGAAGAAGACAAGGGACCTGCTATCCTATCAGGAACCATAGTATCAGATGTCTCTGTTCGGTGCAGCTGGAGGACGGGGGAGACGGAGGGCTGCCCCTGCCCACTTAGTCCTTCAGAAGAAAAGCGTTTTCATGGGTGGCCAGTGTGCATGTGTGTGTATGTGTGTATGCACGTGTGTCGGGGGGCCGTAGATAGACTGGTGAGTTTGCCTGGGCAAGGAAAAACCTAAGGGATGGTGGGCAGGATAGCACGGTTTCGGATGCTAAGGCTTCAAGCAGAAGGAGGTGACCTTAGAGATAGCCCAGGTGGTGACCGGATGAATGGTGATGGCCTGGGTCAGGGAGAGACTTAGGAGCCCCTCGCCGCCCAGAGCCCAGGGCGACCCCACGTCTCTGGCATCATTCCCTCCTCCCGCCCTCTCCTCCAGGCGTCCAGAAGTCCCTCTCCCCTTCCACGCCCCAATCCCGCCTCTTCCCGCTCAGGCAAATCAGCCTTCGGAAAAGGATGGCTGGCTCGGCGGGGATGGCCGCTCTGGCTCAGGACATCCGGGGGGCGCTCTCGAGCCAAAAGCTGGACCACGTGTGGATGGACACGCACTACGTCGGGCTGCAGTTTCCCCACCCGTGAGTGCGCGGGGGGGCGCGCGGGGGGCGCGCGGGGGGGCGCGTGGGGTGCGCGCGGGGGGCCACGGAGACGCTCACCACCTCTGCTCTTCAGTGCTCATCCAAATACCCTGCACTGGGTCGATGCGGCTGACAAGCTCGGGGAGCCCCTGCCGCTGGAGGACCACGACGTCTACTGTCCCTACAGCGCCACGGGCAATGCCACGGTGAGCGCCCCCTGTCCCGCCTCCAAGTCGGGAACAGCGCGCACCCTTTCTCGGGTGGCGGAGGAGGGACCCGGAGGGCACGCCTTACCGACCTCCCCATCCCCAGGGAGAGCTGGTGTACGCCCACTACGGGCGGCCGGAGGACCTGCAAGACCTGCGGGCCCGGGGCGTGGAGACGGCGGGGCGCCTCCTGCTGGTGCGCTTGGGGGAGATCAGCTTCGCCCAGAAGGTGAGCGTCCCTGAATGGGGGAGTGGCGTGGAACCGGGAGGATGCGGGGCTGGGGAACAGGATAGCGGCGGATGGGACGCGTCTAAGAGGCTGTCGGAGAGAGAAAAGAGAGAACCAAGTGGGTCGTAAGAAAATGCTGGGATGGGGAACAAACACGGAGGAATGCAGAGGACAGTGGGACAGTGCCAAGGCACTGGGAGAAGGAGGGAAGATGAGGGTCAGGCGGTGCCCACAGGCTCTCTGTGGTTCCATGACAGCGGAGCGGAGACCGTGTTACTTCCCTTTTCCTTGCTTCTCCTGCCCTTACAACTGGGTGCTCTCCAGGAGAAGGAGTCCGTTAGCCACTCCCCTTCCCCAGGTGGCCAGTGCCCAGGAATTTGGGGCTGGAGGAGTACTCATATACCCCGATCCAGCAGACTTCTCCCAGGACCCACACAAGCTCGGCCTGTCCAGCCACAGGGCTGTGTATGGACATGTGAGTCTGGGGGAGCCAGCAGTGGATTCTTGGAGTCCCCAGAACTGGACCTCCTTGTCTGGGATGAGGCTGGTAGGCTACCCGTGGGAGCCCAGCTCCCAGCTTTGGTGTGGACATCCCTTTCCTCGCAGGTGCATCTCGGAACTGGGGACCCCTACACGCCTGGCTTCCCTTCCTTTAATCAAACCCAGTTCCCTCCAGTCCAGTCCTCCGGCCTCCCTAACATACCCGCCCAGCCCATCAGTGCGGACATTGCCTCCCTCCTGCTAAGGTGAGGGGCCTGTGGGGGCCAGGATAGGAGGAGGAAGGGAGACATAGCTAGCCTGTAAAGTGCTTTTGCATGAAGTAGGAAAAGGTCGATCTTCTGCGTGGGCTCAGCCTCAGTTTGAGCAGGACACAACCTGCACAACTGTCCACGGCAGCAGGCAGAATGCAGAA
Source organism: Mustela nigripes (assembly GCF_022355385.1). Classification (NCBI taxonomy): domain Eukaryota; kingdom Metazoa; phylum Chordata; class Mammalia; order Carnivora; family Mustelidae; genus Mustela; species Mustela nigripes. Next base: position 7,276,360 of record NC_081567.1, on the reverse strand, counting down.
GTCGAGCTGGAGCCGGAAGGTGGGAGGGAAAGCGCAAAGAGGGAGCTCTGGGCTCTTCTACAGCCTGAGCCTCTGTGTCGCTTCTGACCCTTTCTGCCCACCTCTCTCCAGGAAGCTCCAAGGCCCTGTGGCCCCCCAGGAGTGGCAGGGGCGCCTCCCAGTCTCCCCTTATCGCCTGGGCCCTGGGCCAGGCTTGCGTCTCGGGGTCAACAACCACAGGGTCTCTACCCCCATCAGCAACATCTTTGGCTGCATCGAGGGCCGCTCCGAGCCAGGTGTGCTAGCTTGCCCAGCATCCCCTGCAGCCAGAAGTTGGGGAGCCACCACTCATGAACCCTGGCTGGAGATGGGGGTGGGGCAGGTGGCCCTGGGGGCGTGGGCAAGAGTGGTGCTCAGTGGAGGGGGTGGCAGGGCTGAGCAGGGAGGGAGGCTGGCGAGTTGAGGCTGATCTGGGACCGAGAGCGGTGGCAAAGAGTAGATCCCATGGTCAAATCTGATCAGAAACGGGATGGGCAGCTTGGCACAGTAGTGAGTTCTCTGGCACGGGACGGGAGCAAGCATGAGTTGGGTGATCTTACAGCATGAACGGGACTTCCCATGAGATAGATGAACCTTTCAAACCTAACTAGATGTAGAGAGCAATGGGCAATCAAAGTGGGTTTTTGAGCCAAAGAGGGTGGTAGCTACAAGCGCTGATGGAGAGACACGGTGTGTGTGTGGGGGGGTGTGGTGGCTCAGAGGAGAATGCGGGAGCAGGGGCGGGGTGGATTAGAGAGAGGCGTGAAGGAGGAAAACCTGTCAGGACTTGCGCAGGACATGGCCCAGCCAGGGAGGTGATGGAGTCCAGCATGAGGCCAGGCACCCTGCTGAGGGAGCAGGCCATCCAGGCAGGGCCGAGGGGAGGAGGGCCACTCTCCTTGAGGACAGCAAGGATTGCAGGGCTGTGAGGTGGAGAGTTGTGGGGGTGCAGGACTGGGAAATGGTGGGGAGGCCCCGTGAGCACGCACCCTCCCGGGTCGTCTCTGGGTTCTCCCAGTGTAAGGACGTAGACCCCAAGTCTCCCCTCCTACAGATCACTATGTTGTCATCGGGGCCCAGAGGGATGCATGGGGCCCAGGTGCGGCCAAGTCCGCCGTGGGGACGGCCATCCTGCTGGAGCTGGTGCGGACCTTTTCCTCCATGGTGAGCAATGGTAAGGTCAGGGCCTGGGCCGGGCAGCTGGGGCTGTGGCCCGAGCCAGCACAGGGCAGAGAGGCAGGCAGACACAGGCTAGAGAGTGGCCAGGCAGACCTGGGCTCCAAACCTGGCTTCCTCACATCCTAGCTGGCGCCAGGCAAGTCGCTTCTCCTGTTTCCTGCTGCAAACAGGAGAGTAGAGTGGGCCCTTGAGCAGCACCAGGGTCAGGGGCGCTGACTCTGCTCAGCTGAAAATCTGCATGTGAGTGGACCCAAGCGGTTCAAACCCAAGTTCAAGGGGCAGCTGTAGTAATGGTCCTCGGTCTGAGTGAAGCATTAGGCAGGAGACACCAGAGGAAAGCTAGCTCCGTCCCTGTGATAGTGGAGTCTGGGCCGACCAGGTGAGGTGGGCTGGGCTGGGGGCTCGGTGGGAGGGACGGAGAGACCCCAGGGCCGCAGGACAGAAGACGACAAAGGTGCATCGCTGCTGGGCCTCCAGCGGAGCCCGTCCTCCTGACCCGCTCTGCTTCCAGGCTTCCAGCCCCGCAGGAGTCTGCTGTTCATCAGCTGGGACGGAGGGGACTTTGGGAGTGTGGGCTCCACGGAGTGGCTGGAGGTAATGGGGGGTCCAGGGCAGGGGGTCAGGCAGTGGGGAGGAGGGGGGTTTAAACTCCAAGTCCCTCACCCACAGGGCTACCTCAGCGTGCTGCACCTCAAAGCCGTGGTCTACGTGAGCTTGGACAATGCAGTGCTGGGTGAGTGGGGACGGGGGGCACCCGCTGGGTGCACGGTGGCCGCAGGGCCCAGCCTAGAGCCTGGCATCCTTTGTCCCTCTCTACAGGCGATGACAAGTTCCATGCCAAGACCAGCCCCCTTCTGATCAGCCTCATAGAGAACATCCTGAAGCAGGCAAGAGCCTGGCCAGGAGCCGGGGACAAAGGGAAGCTGGTGGCAGCCAGCGCCTGACCCGTGCCCCGTGTCCTGCCCCCCCAGGTGGACTCCCCTAACCGCAGTGGGCAGACCCTCTTTGAGCAGGTGACCTTCAACAGCCACAGCTGGGACGCCGAAGTGTAAGTTGGGGCCAGGAAGGCGGGAAGACAGCTGTGGGGGGAGCCGAAGCCACACGCCCTCCAACCTGCCCACTCCCAGGATCCGGCCGCTGCCCATGGACAGCAGTGCCTATTCCTTCACGGCCTTTGCGGGGGTCCCTGCCGTCGAGTTCTCCTTCATGGAGGTGAGACTTCCTGGCCCTGCCCCAGAGCAGCAGCCCCCCCGGCCCCTGTGTCCCGTGGCCCTGCGCCAGCCCGCGCCCTGTCCCGGCAGGATGGCCAGGTGTACCCGTTCCTGCACACGAAGGATGACACGTACGAGAACCTACACACGATGCTGCGAGGCCGCCTGCCTGCTGTGGCCCAGGCTGTGGCCCAGCTCGCGGGGCAGCTCCTCATCCGGCTCAGCCACGATCACCTGCTGCCTCTGGACTTCGGCCGCTACGGGGACGTGGTCCTCAGGCACATCGGCAGCCTCAACGAGTTCTCCGGGGACCTGAAGGTCCAAGATACAAACCCTGCTCCTGGCTTCTGGGGGTGGGGGGACGCTATATCCCCTTAAAGCGTTGCCCCGGCTCCTCACAGTCCTTAGGGTCTAGTCCCCTCTGGCAGCCCGGCCCCTTGACTCCTGCCCTACGACCCAGCTGGTACCCTCCCAACCACCCAGGTCTTCCCTCTCCCAGCATCCCGCCCCCCTACAGCCCCTCTTCCTGCCAGCCCCGGGGGTCCCAGCCTAGGCCGGGGTCCTGGCCCCCCGCGGCTGGCCCCAGTCTGCATCTCCACCCTCAGGCCCGCGGGCTGACCCTCCAGTGGGTGTACTCGGCGCGCGGGGACTACATCCGCGCGGCAGAGAAGCTGCGAAAGGAGATCTACAGCTCAGAGGAGAGGGATGAGCGGCTGATGCGCATGTACAACGTGCGGATCATGCGGGTGAGGCCCCGCCCACCCCTCCCCCCTCCCCCCCATCATACATACACACACACACACACACAAGGCCCTCCACTGCCTCCTCACCCCTCTGGAGGGAAAAAGCATGTACACGATCGTCCACCGTACAAGAGGCACAAGCTTCTGGCCCAGGAGGGGCAAATGCTTAAGAAATTCAGAGCAAGGAGCGCTCTCTTCCTCCTGGTAATAAGGCGGGCGAAACCCAGAGAAGCTGCCTGGGGGAGGTGTCCGGTAAAGTTATACAAGACCTTAGTCCTTGGCCCATTCCTCCAGCTTAGTTTTTTTTTTTTTTTTTTTAAAGATTTTATTTATTTATTTGAAAGAGAGACAGTGAAAGAGAACATGAGTGAGGAGAAGGTCAGAGGGAGAAGCAGACTTCCCATGGAGCTGGGAGCCTGATGTGGGACTCGATCCTGGAACTCCAGGATCATGACCTGAGCCGAAGGCAGTCGTCCAACCAACTGAGCCACCCAGGCGCCCGCTCCAGCTTAGTTTTGCAGACTTTGCAACCCACACAACATCTCCTGTTCCATCCCCCCTGCTTCCTTCCATTTCTTTATGCCAAGAACTCGGTCTGGCCGCCCACTGATTTTGGAAAATGGGCTAAGTCGGGGCTGTGGGCATGGGGGAAAGTCTACAGGGCAAAATTAAAAACTGGAGCATCCTCTGTGAGTGTAGACTAGACAGCGGACCCTCCGTGTATGCCCGACATTGAGTCCTCCTTCAGTCCCTGCCTGTTTTCCTTGGCATCACTCATTCTTTCTGTTTACCAACCCACCGCTCTTGCTCTTTCGCCCTTGCTCCTTTTTCCTGACCCTCCTCATTCTCTCTCTGTAGTTTCCTCTTCCTCCCCACTTCCTGGCCTCTCCACCTCTCCTCCCCGCTGTCCCCTCCACTAAGACACCAGTGATCCTGCAGGTGAGACAAGAGATTGGGCCTGGTTCCTTCTCATTTACAGATCTTGTTCTAACCCCTGCTGTCCCAGACTCCAGGAACACACAATGATCCTCCCCTTGCCTGACCCCCTAAGTAGCTACATGCCCCCCATCTGTGCGTCGGAGACATGATTCACACTCAGGGCTGGAGAGTTTTAAGAATCCGTACTTCAGAACCAGGAGCACAGAGCTGGGCCAGACCCAGGGAAGGTCGTGGCTCTAGACCAGGGGTTGGTAAATGATAACCCGTAGGCCAGACTTGGCCTGGTGCCTGTTTCTGCAAGTAACGTTTTATGGAAACACAGCCACGCTCATTGATTTTCATATTGTCTATGGCTGCTTGTGTGCTGGCTGTGGTGGTCAAGTTTAGCATTTGCAGCAGAAACAACATGGTCTGCAAAACCAAAAATATTTACTATGTGCAGAAAAGGTTTGCCAAGCCCTGCTTTAGACTATGACGTTGGCCTTGAAGAATGAACAGAACTTGGGTCGGTGCAAAGAAAAGTCATTTCGGAGTGGAGAGGCCCAGAGTAAGGGTGTGGTGGGGACACAGGCCTGGTTGTCCTTAGGAGCAGCGTGTGGGCTAGCAGAGCCAGAACAGAAGCCTGTGGAGAAGCAGGGGGCAGAGGTACACCAAATAGTGGGATAGAGTTCACCGATGAGGAGCCTTGAATGCCAGGATGAGAAGTTTGGATTTTTAAGGGTCCGGGCATCAAGGAAATTAGGAAGGTGTTTGAGGAAGGAGGTGATGTGGGCGGAGTGGACTTTTAGGAAGGATTTGGCCAGGGTGTAAATGGAGAAGAGGGAATGAAGTTAGCAAAGACCGAGGTCTGGATGAGAGTGTCAGGTTGCTGATGAGCGGCAGAAGATGCCGCCCGTGGGTGAGGGAACTGGAGTAGAGAGGACAATTTTCCTGGGGAGGCACCCACCCACCCAGTGGGTATTGGAAAGTTCCCCAAGGGATTCTTTTTTTTTTTTTTTTTAAATGATTTGTTTTATTTATTTGAGAGAGAGAGAATGAGAGAGATAGAGAGAGCATGGGCGGGGCAGGGGGGCAGTCAGAGGGAGAAGCAGACTCTCCACTGAACAGGGAGCCTGATGCAGGACTCCATCCTGGGACTCCATGGTCATGACCTGGGCCCAAGGTGGTCACTTAACCAACTGATCCCTCCAGGGGCCCTCCCCAAGTTGATTCTGATACGCAGCCAGAGAAGAAAACTAACGGCGTGTAGGTAAGGAGATCAGAGAGTGTAGGTCGAACCCTGGGCTTGGCCATGGGTGGTAGCAGAAGGAACCAGAGAGGGTGGAAAGAAGGTGCACGAATCCGGCTAGGAGAGAGGCCGTCTCTGGAAAGACGTTTTGCAGGGAGGACAGACAGACAGGCACTTAATTAGGGCTGGCCAGTCCCTTTGACTTTTGACTCTGGGCTGTGGACGTTCCTGGTGTTGAGGGGGAATGCAGACCATAGACTTCTTTGAGGCTTCAGCCGGGTAAGTGAATGGGTGAAGAGGGAACACTGGGGAGACGTGGATGCAGGCTTGGAGGCCCAAGGCTCAGAACGGGATAGAACCCAAAACACAGCCCCAGGACGCATCCTACCCAGATGCTGGTGACGTCAAGGAATGGCCGCCCCCGATTGGGTAGCCACAGGGAGGTGGGACTTGAAGCAGCTGCAATGGTCCCAAGCTGGGTGGGGAGTTGCTGTTCTGGCCCGCGCTCTTGGCGGAACCCCCACCCCGACCTGATCCCCTTCTTGGCGCAGGTGGAGTTCTACTTCCTGTCCCAGTACGTGTCGCCGGCCGACTCCCCGTTCCGCCACATCTTCCTGGGCCGCGGAGACCACACGCTGGGCGCGCTGCTCGACCACGTGCGATTGCTGCGCTCGGGCGGCTCTGGAGACCCGGGGGCCACCGCCTCCAGGGTGGCTCCCGGCCTGGGCTTCCAGGAGAGCCGCTTCCGACGCCAGCTGGCCCTTCTCACCTGGACGCTGCAGGGGGCCGCCAACGCACTTAGCGGGGACGTCTGGAACATCGATAACAACTTCTGAGGTCCATGGTGGGAGGGTGCGAGGGGGGGTGCGGAGAAGCTGGGGCTTATGCCCGGAGCTCTTGCTCTCCCGTTAGAGTGATTTCTGGGTGATGGGGGTGCCTAGTACCACCTGTCGTTGCCGACCGATTTCTCATCAGCCCTTCCCGTCTCTGCAAGGGGCCCAGCCGAGGTGCCAGCGCAGACACCCACCCCCAGGCCTTGCAGTGTAGGAGCAGGTGAGCTGTGCCTTCCACGATGGGCCGGCCATCCTGTCAGCTAATCTGAGAGCATCCCCGTGCTCATCGCACAGCCCTTCCCCTGCAGGAAAGGGGGTCCCCCACACCTAGCGACGCCTCTGGAAGGTTTCCTAGGCCCTGGGAAGGGGCCACCCCTCTTAGTGGGAGAATGGCTGGAACTGTAGCCTATAGCCCCAGCAGGTGGTCTGTGGCGGGAGGGGCTGGGGTTTGGGCCTGAATAAACTGGACGGTGGCATCTGTTCTTTACAAACACCTTTATGCATGTTCCTTACTCTCTCCACCCAGTCGTCCCTCACTCGAGACAGGGAAGGGTTGGGCAGAAGGGCCAGAGAAGGTAGAAGTAGGAACGCTCTCTCTCCACGTCTTGGGAGGCCGCAGGCTGGGCTCTCCCGTCCAAGCAGCTGCATAAATCCTGGGGCTGGTCTTTGGGCTACTCCGTCCTCTTTTGCTCCCAGTATGGCACAACAGGTCCTACCCTGGTTCCAGCATGAGCCTCTGCCTTTGCGCCTGCGCACCTCCTTGAGCCCCTCGATCCAGACTGGGTTCTCAGGAGCCGGGAAGAGGGTCAGACCCTCCTCAGCTATTTCCTTCCCTGACATACTGTCCAGAACAAATTTCCCAAAGCGGTTTCTCGGCCCTTTACCTTGTCCATTTGCTTCTTGTAGCACACAGAATAGTGGTCTGGAAAAAGATGTTCACGTCGTAATCCCCGGAACCTGTGAGTGAATGTTTAACCCACTGAGCCACCCAGGCGCCCCAATGAGTGAGTGAATGTTACCTTACACAACAAAAAGGACTTTTTGGACGTGATTCAATTGAGGATCTGGAGATGGGGAGTGTTTCGCGCTGAAATGTGTCCCCCTCACCAGAGCTGAAGCCTGACCCTTAGTATCTCAGAGTCTGTATTTGGAGACAGGGACTTAGGTTTGAATGAGACCATTACGGTGGGCCTAATCCAATCTAATCAGGGTCCTTATAAGAAAATTTGTCACAGGGGCATCTGGGTGGCTTGGTCAGATGTCAGGCTCTTGACCTCAGCTCAGGTCTTGATCTCAGGGTCATGAGTTCAAGCCCTACACTGGGCTCTGCACTGGGTGTGGAGTCTACTTTTTAAAAAGGTGGGGGGGGGCACCTGGGTGGCTCAGTGGGTTAAGCCGCTGCCTTTGGCTCAGGTCATGATCTCAGGGTCCTGGGGTCGAGTCCCGCATCGGGCTCTCTGCTCAGCAGCGAGCCTGCTTCCCCTCTCTCTGTCTGCCTCTCCATCTACTTGTGATTTCTCTCTATCAAATAAATAAATAAAATCTTTAAAAAAATAAAAAATAAAAAAAATAAAAAGGTGGGGGGTCCCTGGGTGGCTCAGTCAGTTAAGGGCCTGCCTTCAGCTCCGATCATGACCTTGGAGTACTAGGTTCGACCCTACATCAGGCTCTCTGCTCAGCAGGGAGCCTACTTCCTCCTCCCTCTCTCTGCCTACTTGTGATCTCTCTGTCAAATAAATAAATAAAATCTTAAAAGAAAAAAAAAAGGATGTAAGAGGAGCAGAGGTGGATAAAGGCGACGTGGCAGCAGAAGCAGAGAACAGACTTGAGTCTGTCTTAACAACCTCATCTTGCTGATTTTGGTCCACAGTCAACAACCTGCCAGTGTCACCAGCTGCCCCCTTTCCTTCCTGCTCCCTTGCTCTGCATCTGAGGGCTGGACACATACCTTTTGAGGATCCTGTCCTTTTCCTGGGCCTTAGTTTTCTTGCCTGGTTAAATTGAGGTAATGTCAGGCTATGCCATTGCCCCCAATCTTGGCAGGGACCTTGGTGTTTCTGAACCACTGGAGCTTAAGTCTTAAAGGGAGAGAAAAAATAAGGCACATAAAGGGTCAAAAAGCAGAAAAGGATTCTGGGTATTAGAAGCATCTAGGCAGGGGCGCCTGGGTGGCTTTAGTAGGTTAAAGCCTCTGCCTTCGGCTCAGGTCATGATCCCAGCATCCTGGGATCGAGCCTCACGTGGGGCTCTCTGCTCAGCAGGGAGCCTGCTTCCTCCTCTCTCTCTCTGCCTGCCTCTCTGCCTACTTGTGATCTCTCTGTCAAATAAATAAATAAAATCTTTAAAAAAAAAAAAAAAGCATCTAGGCAGCCCTGGCAAGAGGCTCTGATGGCTCAAGACTATGAGACTGGATATGTGCAGTGGGCGGGATCGGGCAAGATTTGTTTCTTTGTAGGTTAAGTACATTAGTTTAGGGACCGGACCCTATTTGGGGGACTAAAGGGGACCTTAAAAATCTGCTGTCCCTGGGCGCCTGGGTGGCTCAGTGGTTTAAGCCGCTGCCTTCGGCTCAGGTCATGATCTCAGGGTCCTGGGATCGAGTCCCACATCGGGCTCTCTGCTCGGCAGGGAGCCTGCTTCTCTCTCTCTCTCTCTGCCAGCCTCTCTACCTACCTGTAATCTCTCTCTGTCAAATAAATAAATAAAATCTTTAAAAAAAAAAATAAAAAAAAAAAATCTGCTGTCCCAACCCCCTCATTTTAGAGGTAGAAAGAGAAGCTCAGAGAAGTTCAGTGACTTGCTTGTAAGGTCACACATTTTCCTGGTGTGACACTAGGACCAGAACCCAGGACTTCTATATCCTCACTGGGCTCCTTGACTGTCCCCCACTCCTTCCTGGGTCTCCTGTGGCCGGAAGGAGAAACTTCAGGAAAGAAGTGTGAAGGAAGGGGCTGCTCCCTCCGTTTCTCAGTTTGATTTTAAAAATTTATTTTATTCAATTTGGAAAATGAATACAAATCCCTGGGTGCCTGGGGGAGGGAAGATGGGCGGGAAGAAGAGGGAGTAGGAACTGAGGCGAGGCATAAGCATCACAGTGGCTGTCTCATGGGCACGTCCAAGTCCCTGCCCCAGGAGGTGGGGGGAGGGTGAGCAGAGGGCTCAGGTCCGGAGGAACACCGTGGTGAGGAGTCCTGGAGAGGAGAGAAAGAAGACCAAGGGGGTGAGCAGCCCTGGGGCCCTGCTAGCCTCCCTCCTAGGTCCCAACGCTCACCCAGGATGTAGGCTGCCACCAACTTCTGTCCCAGGGAGACGTGCAGGATTTGGGGCAGCTGGCTGCCGAGCTCGTCCTGGAGCGGGAGCAGCAGGAAGGCCACAGAGACTATGCCGGTCAGCAAGAAGAGGAGGAAGGAGCTGGTGGCCAGTTGTGGGGGGCGGTCTGGGAAACAGAGGTCATCAGAAGCTCCACCCGCCCTCCTGCCCAGCCCAGCGCCCTCCAGGGAGGAAGCTGGAGATGGGAGGTGTATTTTGATGGGCCTCCAGAGAACATATGGCAAGTGTCCCCTCCTCCCTGTAGCTTCTGTCCCCACAGGCATGAGAGACCCTCTCCCCTCTGGGCCCTCAGCACTTTTTTCTCTTCACCGTGCCTTTATTATTGACTCCTGTACACGTCCCTCAGGCAGGGGACTGTCTCCCATGTGCTGCCCGCAGCTTGGTTTGGCGTAGTTGCTCAGTATGGGTTTTTTATTGAACTGAGCAGAGAGGAAGCAATGATAGGAAGTACTGAGGTTAGAGCTAAGGAAGAGCTTTTCCTTCTAAGTAGAAGCCGGAAACCAGGGAAACTACAAAGCCTGCTTTTTGCCTAACCTGATATAAAATCTAAACTCCTAGGAATGCTTCTACAAAGAAGCAAAACACGGAGCCAGAAGACCCCTTCAGCTCCAGCTGAGCCCATCTCTAGGGTAATGCTCAAGAACTCGGGGCACCTGTGTGGCTCAGTGGGTTAAGCCTCTGCCTTTGGCTCAGGTCATGATCTCAGGGTCCTGGGATCGAATCCCGCATCGGGCTCTCTGCTCGGCAGGGAGCCTGCTTCCTCCACTCACTCTCTCTCTCTCTGCCTGCCTCTCTGCCTACTTGTGATCTCTCTCTGTCAAATAAATAAATAAATTCTTTTAATTAAAAAAAAAAAGAACTCGAGAATTCCCATCCCCCGACTCACTCTCTGGGAAGTGTCTGGCCTTGGGTGGTGCTGTCCAGGAAGGAGGCCCTGGGTGGGGTGTTGGGTCAGGCTGTCCCTGAAGCTCAAGGGGGTAGGCTGGGGCCCTCAGAACCGAAGTGATGTCCTTGCGCCCCACCACTCGACCCTCAGCTCCCTCCTCAGACAGCTCAATGCGGAAGCGGTCCTGGACGTCATAGTGGCTGGGAATGGGGGCCACGTGGCGAATCACACTGGTCCCAAAATAGGAGAAAGACCCAGTGAGAGGAAGTGAGTAACAGGCAGTGATCCAAGTGGATCCAGGCCCCACCTCCCAGAAGCCTTCCCCTTAGGGACGCAGACAGAGGTGGGGAAAAAGGTTGCAGAGAACCAGGTCTGAGCTGTATGATACCAGCTTGGTAATTGAGACCAAGGTGGCACCAACCCCTGGCTTCCGTGAGTCCCCTCCACCCTCCTCACTCACATGTCAATGCAGGATTGAGGCTTCACATATCCTTCTGCGTCAAACACCGTGTATTTGGCCGGAGCTGTGCACAGGACTGAGGGGTAAAGGCACACAGAGACCGACTATTGCTTCAGAGACAAGCTTGCCCATGGAGGGACATTAGAGTCCTCCCTCCCTTCTAACCCAGGGCTGGATGTAACTCTTCCAGCCCGCCAAGCTTGGCTATCTGACCCCACTCATCTCACTCCTCCAGCCCACACATCCCCCAATGTCCTGCTGCCAGACCCAGATCCCGGGCATGAGGCGCCCATCCCTTCACCTCGGAAGCGAAGCGCAGCTCCCGTGGGGTTATAGAGCGTCAGCAGCTGCCGGGGTCCGCTCCGCTGGTCCGCCCTGAATACTAGGTCCGGGGGAAAGACGAGGACAGGGACAAGTCCCGAGGGAGGAGGGGCGCCCCGGGACCCCCGCCCAGGAGCCCCCGGGCCCACCAGCTCCTGGTCCTGGGGCGCCCCACGGCGCATGCAGGCTGTGGACGGTGGACATACGAGGACAGAGCTCAGGGGACAGGGCCCGGAGTCTAGAGCTGGGGGACGAGAGGGGAGAAAGGGATTGGAATGAGATCGGGGGGGCAGGGCCTGGTCTGATGCCGCCGCCGCCGCGTCGGAACCCCGCTAGATGAGGCTCCCGCAGACCAGGCCCAGGCCCCCCAAACCCTTCCCCTCTCCAGCTCTGTCCCGGGTCCCTTTAAGCCCCGCCCCAAGCCCCACCTCATGGTCACGCCCACCCCATAAACCCTGCCCCTAGCTGTTCCCAACCCGGGCCTCGTCTCCAGGCCCGGCTCCCGATCTCCAAAAGCCCCGCCCGCCCCGCCTCGGGCCCCGCCCCTTCCGGGCGTCCCAGCTCTCTGGCCAGACCCCGCCCGCCGCAGCGCCCCCCTCCGGAACCGCCCTTTCTCCAATCTCTCCAGAGACCTTTATTTGCGCCTCCAACTCCTCCCTGAGGTTGGCCCGCAGCGCCTTCGTGCCTCAGCCTCCGAACTGCCGCTCGTGCTGTGAGGCTTACCTTCTGGTCACTGAACCTGCCAATCAACTTTTGGCCTGATCGAGGCTGCCATCTTCCCGAGAGACCGGTTTCTGCACTTCCGCCGTACGGCTCCTGTCATTGGCTAGGGCGGCCTCGTTTCCGCCGTCAGCGCGCGCCGAATGGTGAGTCTAATGACGTGTTGGCTTGATCCCAGTGACGTATAACTTTACGGGCTACTCTGGCCAAAAAGCTCTACCCGGAGTAAGTCAGGGGGTCCGGCGGAGTTTGGGAGTTGGGAACTGGGCTTTGTTCCTCCCCACTGAGACCTCCAAGTCGCTAGAATCACAACCCATAGGAAAGCCCTCTTTTTCTATTTTAATCCCAGGCTCTCCTAGAAGCCTCTGCAGCCATCTTAGCGGTTTTCCATGGTCCTAGTTGGGAGGTTGCTTCCAGTTGGGCTAGGATTGAGGCAGGGAAACTGCAGGGACCCCATTGTTTTGTTTTGGTTTTGTTTAAGATTTATTTGAGAGAGAGAGAGCACGAGTGGGAGGGGCAGAGGGAGAGAGACTCCTGAAGCGGACTCCCCACTGAGCGGGGAGCCTGTTGCCCGGTGAAGCCGAAGACCCTGATCATGATCTGAGCCAAAATCCAGAGTGGGCCGCTTAACTGACTGAGCCCCTCAGGTGCCCCCAAAGCCGCCCCCCCCCTTGATTCTTTTCCAGCTTCTATTCTTGCTAGGACCTGCACCCCCACCCCACTCTACACATGCCTCCTGATGCAAAAAGCATATGTCCTCCTTGTAAGGGACAAAGAGAGAATATCTTTGGAGGCTTCCAGTACAATAAGTGATGCTTAGGGAATGATCTGACAGAGCCGTCCTGTGCCTATTCAGGCCACTCTCACTAGATATCTGCAGGCCAAGAGCCCCTGGCTTCAGGGAATGAGTGACTTAGGAAGGACGTGGACCCTATGCTTGTTCTGACCAGTTGCTGGATGCCTGAGGAAACAGATGTAGTGGACCTCAAGAAAAGACAAGACTGGGACGCCTGGGTGGCTCAGTTGGTTAAGCAGCTGCCTTCGGCTCAGGTCATGATCCCAGCATCCTGGGATCGAGTCCCACATCGGGCTCCTTGCTCGACAGGGAGCCTGCTTTTCCCTCTGCCTCTGCCTGCCATTCTGTCTGCCTGTGCTTGCTCTCTCCCCCTCTCTCTCTGATAAATAAAATCTAAAAAAAAAAAATTCAAAGAAAAAAGAAAAGACGAGACTCATGCTCTGTTCCTTTCCAAGTCTCAGGAATGCTCAGTCCATCTCTGTCTCTCTCTGTAGATATAGATATATAGATATATCTAATGGATCTCCACACCCAACCTTCCTGCATCAGGATGTCAGTCCATGGCTCCTCTTCCTTTTCCAGCGTGGAACTCAGAAATCAGTCGCATTTGCATAAAGGAAGTAGGATTTACCAGCCCTGCCACTACATCATCCCAAGGTGAAGGATCTCACCCCAAGCCCCACGACTGGTTAGCAGTAGAGCAAAAATAAAGTTCATCTTATCCCAAAGCACCCCAACAAATGCAGAAATCTCTTTATCCTCTTAGGCTTTTGTTTTCTTGACATAGCTTCACTTGATTATTTTATTACCTGCTTTTTATTTTATCTGCTCCAGTAGAATGTACTTTTCCTCCCTACAAGAGCAGAGACTTTGTTTTCTGGTTCATTCCCAAGTGCCCGCCATTTGAAATGAACAAAGGAGTGACTAGGAAGAAACTTTGAGCTGAGATCTGATGGAAGTTAGGAAGCGGGCCATGAGAAATCAGGGGAGAGCGTTCTGGAGGGAGGGGATAGCTAAGGCAAAGCTGCGAAGCAGAAGGGTACTGGAAATGGTCAAGGAGCCACTGAGACTGAAAGAGTGATTGCAAAGGGGACAGCAATCACTGGGAGGGTGCGATGCAGATCACCTAGAGCCTCGGAGTCTGCAGTAGGACTTCAGATTTTATTCTGAAACTGATGGAAAACTATGGAAGAGGTTTTCCTCATTTCTTTTTCTTAACGGCTTTATTGAGATCTCTTAGACATAGAAAAATTGTTTAAGGTGTACAACTTGAGGGGCACCTGGGTGGCTCAGTTGGTTAAGGGTTTGATTTCAGGTCAGGTCGTGATCTCAGGGTCTGAGATCAGGTGATCTCAGGTGATCTCACCGTCCCCACTTGGAGGGCACGGTTTGCTTGTCCCTCTCTGTCTGCGCCTCCCCCTGCTTGTGTTCTCTTTCCCCAAAGAAAATCTTTTAAAAAACATGTATACATTGTGAAAAGATTACCACAATCAAGCTAATTAACACATCCGACACCTCTGTGGTGTGTGTGTGGGGGTGTGTGTTTGTGTTGAGAATAAGGGAGCGGGTTTATTTTTTAATTTTTTTTTTTAAATCTTTTTTTTTTTTTAAGATTTTATTTATTTATTTGACAGAAAGAGATCACAAGTAGATGGAGAGGCAGGCAGAGAGAGAGAGAGGGGAGCAGGCTCCCTGCTGAGCAGAGAGCCCGATGCGGGACTCGATCCCAGGACCCTGAGATCATGACCTGAGCCGAAGGCAGAGGCTTAACCCACTGAGCCACCCAGGCGCCCCATATTTTTTAATTTTTATTTAAAAAAAATTCTAAAGATTTTATTTATTTGACAGAGATCACAGGTAGGCAGAGAGGCAGGCAGAGAGAGTGGAAGAAGCAGGCTCCCTGCTGAGCAGAGAGCCCCATGCAATGCGGGGCTCCATCCCAGGACACTGGGATCATGACCTGACCCAAGCCGAAGGTAGAGGCTTTAACCCACTGAGCCACCCAGGCACCCCCTAGAATAAGGGAGAGTTTTGAGCAAAAGGTGACAAGGTCTTAGGTTCTTAAAAGATTATTCAGGATAGCAAACAGTCTGTTGAGTCTGTTGAGTTTAACGCATGAACGAAATCTCCTAGATGGACCCCCAGACTACAGAAATGGAGATGATACCCTTTCCTCCATCAAGAAACATTTATTTGGATAAGAAAGGAGTCTTTAGGGCTCCGGAAGGTAGCCTGGGTTTTAGGCCTGGGACCCAGCAGCCCGAACAGGCTGGGAGGGGCACTTCCTCTTGCTGAGGTTGGTGAGGATCTGGTCCTGGTTGGACCGGTAGAGAACCACGAAGCTGTCTGCAGGAAGGACAGGACCTCTGCTTTCGTCCATCTGGCCCATGATCAGATAACTGGCTCCTGGGGGAGGAGAGGGAGGGGTTGAGAGCGTGTTATTGAGACCTTGTAAGATGTACCTCCTTGTCAGTCCTCCAGATTCTCTCATTTTCATAAGGCTATGTCCTCTTCCCCATTTTGCCACATCCGTTACCTTTCTTCATGGGGGGGCACTGCTTGCAGGGCACATAAAACTTCAGGGGGGTGTCAGTGAGTGGAGAGGGCAGGTCCAGGCCTCCGGTTTTGTAAGCACCAATGAGACTGACGGTGACAGTGAGGCCCTCTCCTGGACCCCGAACCATGGACTTCACTGTTGCGGTCACCACTGTGGGAGAGTGGGCGTGAGAGGTTGAGGCGACAGGAGGCCAGCTCAGGCTGGAGCCAGGAGGGGGGACTCTGAGGACAGGAGGGGAGGTTAGAGCTGCTGGCAGATAGGGCTTCTTACCCAGGCTGCTGGAACAGAAGTTGCTCTGCAAGGTGCCTGTCCGACGGCACTGCTTTGGGCAGGACACAGCAGGCACGGCTAGGAGGGAGAGGGGGCGACGTTTGTGGAGGGGGACCCACCCAGCAGGTAGGAAGGGCCACTTCCCTTATAATGGCCTCATTGATTTGAATTCATTCAGAGTTCTGGGCAGCACCCAGTACCAGACGTCAGTAAGGAGGCGGCACCAGTGAGTGATGAATGAATGAGTTTGGAAAGTTGGTCTTTGAAACGGCTCTCTTCAGGCTGCATCCCCTTCCTCCCCCTTCCCAGACTCACCGGGGGCCCCCGGAGTTGCCTGGGCTTCAGACGAGGCCTTTGGTTTCTCTGCAGGTGGGGGTCTGGGCTTGGGGAGCGAGGTACCCGGCCGGGCATCCTCCCCGGGGCTCCGGGCCTGCCCTTCGGCACCTCGCGGCAGGGTCTTGTAGGAGGCCGAGAAACCATCCGCCGTGACACTGAGGTCAGAGACGAACTGGACGAGGAGCTCGTTCCCTTCGGAAGAGATGGTACTGCGGGTGGCGGGGCACGGAGGAGGGGGCGTCAGGCGGGCCTTGTCATCTCCGCCCTGGTTGGCTGTTCCAGCTTCCCGCCTTCGCAGGACCTACTCGCTTCTCCATGGATCGGTGGACCCAGACCTGTCCTAGTGCCAAGCCGGGTCTCTTGCCTGGTCTCCCACTAGCTCCGCCCACCCGTTTGGGGCTCACGGGTTCAGATCCCGCCTCTTCAGCTAAGCCTGGTCTCCCCCCACGGCCCAGTCCTTTCCCTAGAAAGGTGGAGACGCTGGGACCCACCAACCACCCGGGTCCATCCCCTCACCCCGGGGCCGTGTCGCCGCAGAACTTCCCCAGCCTCTTGGAGTCATCGCTCACTGCTCCGTTGAACACGCTGACCGAGTCGTAGCGGCAGTAGGTGTCGGGCTCCAGGTCAAACTTCCCGAAGGTCAGCGAGATCACCTGTCCCCGGGGAGAGAGGAGGCTGCGCGGCTGGACCCCCAGAAGCCCAGAAGCTCGCGGCACCTCCTCTTCCTCCTCCCGGGTCCCCCGTACACCACCCCCCTCGTAAAAGCGTTCACACCCCAGCTCAGAGGGTCACACGCCCAGGGGAACCCTTCGGCGGCGTCTTCCGTCTCGGGCACCGTCTAGTCCTGGCTCGCACTCAGGGAACAGACCCGGCCTCCACCTCCAGCGCCACCACATACACCCACAACCCCGTTTATGGATCAGCGTCGGGTACCTCGCTCTCGTAAGACTTGTCACAGGTGTGATTTTACACTTTTTGTTTGAGTGCAAGCAGTTCTGGGTCTGTTTTTGCTCCCTACCAGCGCGAGCTCAGTGGTCGCGACCGAGCAGATGGTCAGTAAATCTTTGCTGGCTGCACGCTGGAGAGTGACGCCTGGGTCCCCGAGGGCGGCCCGGGCAGGGGGTCGGTACCTGGTCCGGGGGCGCGATGATGTGCCAGGAACAGCTGATGCCCGGGGGGTAATCGGACTCGGGCCAGTTGGGCGTGGTCAGGGTTCCCTGGGCCTTCTCCAGCCGCCCCCCGCAAAATTGGTGCTCTGGGGAGGGGAGAAAGTATTGGGGGTGGGAGGCGGTGGAGACCCTCGGTCAGCTCGGAGAGAGCTCTAGGCTGGAAGACTGTGCTGGAAGCTCAGACGTCTGGGTCCCAGCGTGAGGGGACGAGAAGAGGGGTAGGAAAGAGGGGGTTGGTTAGCAGAGAGGGGGCCTGGAAGAGAAGGGCTCGGGGGAGTCTTGGACCTCCGGGCCCCCCAGGCAGGCGGTGGAAGGGGGAGGAGGCATTGGCTGGACAGGGTCCCTTCTCGCCCCTCCCCCTGCCCCGCGGCCACATCGTTCCTCTTCCCCGGGGAGATCCCATCTCCCCGGTCCGGCGGAAAAGTCCCCTGTGCAGGCTCGGGAGTCCTCACGTTGTGAGGGTGCCCTCAAATTGGGGCCCAGCCCAGAGACCCCTTTGGGGAGGTCTCTGCCTTAAACATTTTAGGGGAGACTTATGCCGCCAGGAGGGGGGTGATGGGACCGCAATCGGGAGCCCCGGGCTGGGTGTAGGGGACTCCGGGTTGGGGGAACCTAGTTCCCCAGCCCGGGGGTGCCCCCTCACGCCCGTCTGAGGGAGCCCGATTGCGGACGGGGGCGGGCAGTTACTCACCGTCCCAGTAACCCCAGGCCGCCCATTCCACCCGCGGGTCGGTGACCCATTTCCGCCTCGCGCCTGGGGGGGGGGCCTGGAAGAGGGGGTGGGTGGGAGCGGGAGGGGGGAGAGAAGACGGGGAGGAGGGACTGAAGGGGCAGTTAGTGAGGAAAAAGGGTAAGGGAGGTAATGGGGGCCCTAGGCTCTGGGGCGCCGGGTTTGGCCCCCGGTGGAGGTTAAGGCTGGGGGCGGGGCCTGCGCCGGGGGCGGGGCCAGGAGAGGGGGAAGGCGGAGGTGAGGGAGGTCTCACCAGTGCCCGAGGTGGCCCTCCCGCTGTACCAGAGCAGGAAGCCTCGTCCTCCCGTGCCCTCGTCCGCCGTCATCCTCAGGGTCACCTGGTTGCCGGGGGCGACTAAGGGCGCAGGCCGGAAAGTCCCGCAGAAGCGTCCAAGCCGCTGGCCCGAGGTTCCAGACCCGGCAAAGACCTCCAGAGCATCGTAACGGCAGGCCGAGTGCTGCTCCAAGTCGAAGACTCGGAAGGAAAGGGACACAGTCTGGCCCTCAGGGACCTGAAGGCAGGGACAGGGAAGAGGACCCGCAAAGTCAAGGCACACACAACCCAGGCGGAGGGTACCTGCATTTCATACAGAAACGGGGCCTGAGCAGGAAGGGACCCCATCAGGGTGCAGAGCAGGGGGCTGGGGCGCTGCCCTAGCTTGTGGCTCAGGCAGGGACAAGAACTAGGGCATGGAGAGATTGGAGGGTCGAGAACGGAGTTGGGAGTAGGGGAGCAGGCTTTGCCACGTGTTACTGTGGGCCCTGCTGCCCTCCGTGACAGGAGGGAACAGGGCTTGGGCCTGGGAGAAGCGGTGGTGCAGGGACCGGAGGGGGCCGGCAGACTGGGGTTCCCTTAGCAGTCAGGCGTGCAAGACTTCAACGAGGGGGTAGTGATCAGGAGGACCTTCTCACCGTGATTGTCCAGATGCACTCCTTATTGGGGGGGTAGAGGTTGGGGAAACCCTCACTTGCCACGTAACCCGACTCCCCGGTCACATCCCCTCCACACAGGAACACGGGTCTGGAGAACAGAAGAGGGGTCAGCCATGAATGGAGGAGAGCTTGGGACCGATAGGGTAATGAGGATGGGGGGGTGGGGGGGCGGGTGCAGGGGGGGGACGCCGGGAGGATGGAGGAGGCGGCCTCGGGGATCTGGGACAGCCTCAGCCAGCCAGACCGGGATTGAGAGGATTAACAACAAGTGGGGCCAGCAACTTTGCTGTCTTTCCAACACCCCCAATCCCCACCCCCACCCCAACAGGAATTCCCGGAATCCTCCCCAGGCTGCTCCTCACTCTCCCCCCCCACCCTCGCCCTGCCTGGCAGTCGGGGACAGGAGCCGCCTAACTACTTCCAGATGTGGACACAGCCACGAGGCCATGGGGGGGGAGGGGGGCGGAGAGATGAGCGGCGGCTATGGCCCTCACGTTGAACCTGGAGACCAGATTTCCCCAGCTCCCAACCTTTGCCCTTTGCTAAGTACTTGAGTATCTGACTCCCAGGTCCCCCACTCGCTCTCCCCTCTCCCCCCACCACCTCTGATTTCCCTCCTGGAATCCAGATGTCCAGCTACCAGGCAAGTTCAGAGTCTTGGTGCTCTCAGGTTCCACGGAGGGGGGCCAAGGGTCTGGGTGGATGAGGAGACTTAAGAGGACAGGGGACAAAGGGTGGAGGAATGGGGTGGGGGGGGACAGTGGTGACCCACAGATGACCGTGGTCTTGCAGTAGGGAGAGAGAACTTAGGGGCTAGCGGGAAGCTGGGGCTGTGGGAGATTTTGGGGGGGGGGGTGGTGTGTGAGTAAAAGAATCCACAGGATCCACAGGCAAAACTCCCAGGAATCAGGGCTTTTGCAGCTCACTCAAGCTATCTGGAAGGTGCCGAGACCTACCTGGTATAGTTGGGGGTCTGGCCCTGGGCGAAAGGTAGCAGGGCCCAGGCAGTGAGGAGGGGCCCCACGAGGGAGGCTGTGGCAGCAGGCAGCATGGCCAGGGGGAGAGGCGCTGGGGTCCTCGAGCCAGTGGCGGCAGCTGAGTTGAGCAGCGGCACCGGCAGCAGCAGGGATAATCAGGGCCAGCTGAGGCAGCCCGGCTGTGTGGGCGTGGGGACTGGCCAGCGGGGCGGGCGGGGGGGAAGGCGGGACAGGGAGAGTGTAGTCGGGACAGTGCTGAGTCCAGGGGCCTCTCTACATCCAGGACACATAAATATTGACCCAAGTAGGGGGTCGAGCAGTGAAGGGCAGAAGAAGCATCAAGCCTCAGCCACAGGGCAGGCATCGGGTCCCGTCCTCCGGAAGCCCACGCTGCCAGGTGCGCGAGCATCCTGCGAACACAGCCTCGGGTCCCTCGTCGTGATCCTCCCCATGCCCGCCTCCCCGGCACCCACAGGTCGTCCTTCCTTGACCTCCCCCCAACATCCAGTCACTCACCCCCTTCCTGACCACCCCCTGGCTCCAGCTTATTTTCCACTACGGAATTTCTACTGTCTTCTCCCCATCCCCGGGCCAGACTACCGGAAGGAGAAAATTCTGCTCGCCTGTTTTCTCTCCACAGTATTTGGAGGTGGGGGAGTGGCTTAGGGAGGCATGGTGTGCGGGCCGATGAAGGGCCTGTCCTCTGTCTGAGTAGAACAAAGTAGAACGTAAGGGACAGGGACAACGCATGAGACTGAACCCGGGAGGAAAATCGGAGAAGGGGAAGAGAGGACTGACTTCCTGGGGACCAAGGGCAATGGGTAGGACGCTCTGCGAGGTCAGAAGCAAGTGGCCTGCTCAGGATGGGAGCAAGTCTGAGGGACAGAGGACCCCACTAAGAGAACCAGAGAACGGAGTAGCATATGTTGCCTGCATTGCTCCAGAAGGTGGGGGTTGGACTTCCAGGTCCAGAAGCCAGGGCCGGGGGTGGTGGGGGGGTGTCTTGGGAGGGGGAGGGGAAAGCGAGCTGAGAGATGTAGGTGGTCAGGTCTGCAGCACCTGAATGCCTGAGCCACTTCTGCTCTGCCCGCCCCGGCCATGCTCCTGTCCTCCGTCGCCCACCGAGCCAGGCATCGGGCCCCCGTGCCCTGCCCCATTTTCCTCCAAACCGGGCCTCACTTCAGCCTTTTATTCTATTTGTCCATCAAATCTCTTGTCCATGATAGTCAGATTGGGGGCCCCTCCTGGGCAGCCCCCCAAACATTTTTACAAAACAGCTCCCTGTCCACCCTGGCATGTCGAGCAATTCCCCCCACCCCCACCGTGTGCACATACAGTGTTTACCGCTACCGCCCTGTGTCTCCTTAGCTCCTGGCCTAGGGCTCCTCTCTCCCTCTGGGGGTGAGGATGAGGAGGGGGAGGGGTCAGCTCTCAGGGTTTGGGGGACCTGGGCCGACCCCTGCAGCAGCCCTCTGCAGCATGTCCAAGGCCTCCCAAAAGAAATCCTTCTGTGCCGCCATCAAGGGCATCCAGCCCACGATCTCCTTCATTTTTTCCATGCGATCCTGCAACGTGGGGCAACTGTGGATCTGGCTGAGGTACTCCTCACATGCCCGGGCTGTCCCCCCAGGGTCCTGGGATGCTCCGGGCCCCAGGCTGGGCTCGGGGGTCCCCACCACCCTGCTGGCTGGTAGGTCCCGGTAGGTGGGGTGGTGCTCGATGTCATGGCTGGACAGCATGTAGAGGCACTCTCTGGTGGAGCAGAGGGAACAGGCACACAAAGGAACCTTGGAGGAGAGAAGGGGCGTGGCTCAGTGGGGCCATCACTGAGGGGCTCCCAGGAAGTTCCAGCTGTTGTGTTCCTCCCTCTCCGGCCAGCCCCGAGCCAGCAAGTGAGCTAGGGCTGGCCGAGCCCCAAGGTTGTGTGAGGTCAGAGAGGGCCAGCAGGGGCTGCTGAGGGAGGGAGCCAGGGGCTGTGGTGTGGGGCCGGGAAGGGAGGCAGGTGGTGCTGGGGCATGCCCCCGCCCCCGGGGGGGGGGGTTCCTGTGTGCAGTCTAGCTCTATGGCCCCTGCCCTCCCTGGTTGCCTGCTGGTCTGACAATGCTCTGACCTTGACGTGGAGCTTCACGAAGGAGGCACTCCCCTTAGGCCAGCCAGGGAGGCGGCCTCCAGCCCCACAGCCGCAGCCCAGAAGCTCCTTGCTGAAGTCCGAGCTCTGGCTCAGCACCAGGGAGTGGTTGAGGCCACACCACAGGGCAATGGGGCGTTGTAGATAATGCACCTGAGGACACAGGGCCAGAATCCCTAAGGTGGGAACGCCAAGGATTTGGGGGCCCAGACAGGACAGGAAGGCTCAGGGAAGAATCTAGAGAAACTAGGAGGGGAAAGGGAAGGGACTCAGCGTCCCCCAGCTCCCACCACCCCACTCCCAGCCAGGAGGCAGACCAACAGCAATCTCTCCCTCCTTGGATCTCCTGAAGCCCCAGTCGGACTGCATGGGGTCTAGAACTTTCGTCGGTTCCTCATCTTTGCTCCCCAGAAAACAGACTACTTGCTTGGGCCCAGGGTCTGCTATCCGCTCCCTGGCTGTCACCCCAGGCCTGTGCCAGCCCAGCCTTTCATCCTGCTTTCCAGCCCCAGGAGGAGGGCTATCCTTCCTCTTCCCAAAGTTGAAAGACTCCCTCCCGCCCTCCAGGCCAGCCCCCAGGAAGGACTTTCCTTCCACTTATTCCTCTCTCCTGTCTCCAGCAAGTTCAATTGGTCCTATGCCTGTCTTTCAAATTGGCTGCCCTATTTTGAAAAAACAACATGGCCACCGGATTCCTGCTGCTTCCAACCTCCGTCTTTTCAGGCAGCAGACCTGGTTACGTGACCAGTCTGAGGTCGACCCCTTCCTGCTCTCACCATGGCCAGGCTTTCCTGCACCTTCTTGTGATCTGGCTTCTCTCCTTACTAAGCTACTGACGTGTTCTCTCCAAACGCCCTTGACCTCCCGGGGGCCAAATCCGAGAGCCTCTCGCACACTTTCTCCTGAGATTACGAGGGCTTTAATTTTGAAGACACAGGCAAGTAATTTATGGTCATGATAGAGAAGTTATAAAATATTGGTGAGCAAAGAGTAAATTAAAAATCACTGGCTATGGGCGCCTGGGTGACTCAGTGGGTTAAGCCTCTGCCTTTGGCTCCTGTCGCGATCTCAGGGTCCCGGGATAGAGCCCGGCATCAGGCTCTTTGCTCAGCTGGGAGCCTGCTTTCCCCTCTCTCTCTGCCTGCCTCTCTGCCTACTTGTGATTTCTCTCTCTCTGTCAAATAAATAAAATAAAATTTAATTTAATTTAATTTAAAAATCTTAAAAAAAAATCACTGGCCAGGGGCACCTGGGTGGCTCAGTCCGTTAAGTGCTTGGCTCTTAATATGGGCTCAGGTCCTGATCTAAGGGTTGTGAGTCGGAGTACCTCACTGGGTTCCACGCTTGGTGTGGAGCCTACTTAAAAAAAAAAAAAAAAAATCACTGGGAATCCTACCACTACTACAAACATCTTGCTGGATATTCTTCACTGCTGCGCGCGCGTGTGTGTGTGTGTGTGTACAAATTGTATTTTTTTAAAACAAAAATGGCATTGTATTATGTAAAATTTTTTTTCCACTGAAAACTGTGGCCTGACCATCTTTCCGTGTCAGTGGGTATTTTCCTGCATTATCTGTCAGCCTGAGTCACTCCCTCCTGTTTGAAACTCTCTGAGCCCACGGCTTCTGGGATTTGGCATCCAAGAATGTGCCCATCGGGCATCAGCGACAGCCTTTTCATTCCCTCTGCCTAGGACATTGGCCCCTGCCCGGGATGTTCCCCTCTATCCCTACTCCTGTCCAGGTCAGCCTTGTTTCAGCATGGACCCTAATGCCAGCGAGACATTTCCACTTTAGAAAAAGTCCAAATTCACGCTCTTTCTCTTTCCTTAAGCCAGTATCCCTTCCCAAGTTTGTAGGGATGCTGTCTTTCTTCAAGGGGTCTCACCCCAGAACCTCTCTTGTCCTCGGGGCCTTCTCCTCATATCTCAGCAGTTTCTAGGGCCTGTTCATTTCCTTTCAAAAACATCTCCGGGATCCTTTCTTTTAGGTTCTCACTGCCCCAGGCTCTTGTCTCAAGTGTTGCTGGGGCTCAACAGTCTCCCAGTGGGCTTTTCATTCCGTGGCCTCCTGTTCTCAGTCATGGGGGGGAGGGGGTGGTTACCTTCTGCTCCCGAACCTGCAGTGACTCCTTCCCAAATCTGTGCCACCTGCGCCGCCTCCTATCTACTGATGTTTGAAACACTCTGTCTGCTTTAAGTGTGTGCTTTAAGTGTCTGCTTTAAGTTCTCGTCCCCACTATACAGAATGCCTCTCCCTGTGCCCGCCCAAATCCGATCTGACCTACCAGGCCCCTGATGACAGCTCACCTCTTCCGGTTAGACCAGCCCACCGCCCGGTCTCCCTGCTTCGCTAAATTCCTATTGGCACCTCACAGTGCCAACCCTGGGAAAGACATGTGCCAGTAGTATCACGGGCATTACCTACGGGTGGCTTAACTTCCCCAGGGAGTAAGGAGTGGATTCTAAAGACGGCGGAGAAGTGGAGAGATCCAGGGCTTAGGGAACTGGAGGAAGGGGGTCAGGGTGACAGTAACGGAGAAACGGTCTCACCTGTGTGGGTTCCCCTCTGTCCATTTTGTCCCCTGTCCCCAGCTGCCCATATCTGTTATTTCCCTGCATGAAGATCCGGCCAAATTCATCCACCAGGCCAAGGTGATTGTAGCCAAGAGCACAAAATAGGATCTAGGAAGTAAAGCAGAAAGAGGAGGGGACTATTCAGTTCCCTCCAGGGGAACCCTGAGCTCTAGAGTCTCCCACCTGCTAACCTGGCAATTCTAGCTGCCTTCTTTTGGCCTTGCCCGCTGCCTCACCCCTCTCTCTGGGTCCCCTGTCCCTTCCTGAGGAATCATTTGATCCCTGCTCACATTTCAGACCTCTGGCACCCTTCAAACCCTAACACAACCCCCCTCTGCCCGCCCCCTGGTCTGCCCCACCTCTCCAGGCTCCTACCTTGGCAGGCAGTGAGAGAGCAAGCGGCATCTGCTGGTCCAGGGGGTCAAAGGCTTGAAGGGTCCCAAAGAGATCACGATACACCCCTGGGGTATGCACCTCAAAATACACTCCCCCCTGGTCTGGGGGGTCAGGAGCCCTCAGCTTAGCAGCTTTGGGCACCTATTTCCTAGAGATAAGGCCCTACCTGGGAGAAAAGTTATAAGATCTGGGGTGACTCACCCCCACTAGCAATGTACCAGTTATGATATCTGGGAACCTAAACTCATCTTTTCACTAGGATGCCCGAAAGGGTCCAGCACAGAGGGGTGCTGTTCGTATCTGGAAGGTCTGTTTTAAGACCAGGGTCTGCAGAAGGTAGGTGGTTCTTACCCGTGATGTAGAGAGTACTGCTCTGGTTGGAAGCCATGCAGGCCACACGAAGGTGAGGCAGACAACGGGACACCTTCCGCAGGGCCAGCTGGATGGTGTAGGAGCGTGGCTGGTCCAGCTGGGTTTCGTTCACTACCAAAGAGTAGATCTTTCCTTCCTCTGGGAGATGGGGGAGAGGGAGACAATTATGGGGGGGAGGGGACCCCCCCAATATCCACATTAAGTTCCCAGGAGACTCTCTAAGGCATACGGATGAAACATTTACTGTCCTAGAATGGGACTGGAAGAAAAAAGGTAGAAATGGAATAATGGAAGAGTGACCCTGAGTCCAGACTCTAGCCCTTTACCACCCAAAATAAGTCAGGCAAGTCCTTGAGCGTGAAAGATGAGTGGAGAGAACACCTAGCCGTGAGAGTTGGCAGAATCCAACTGGAGTGTTAGGAAGAATGATGCTGGGAACTTGGGGCCCTGCCTGGCTAGAATAGTGGTTTCCAACTCCCCCACCACCACCACCACAGCACCCTTTATTCAAATGAAACTCATAGCATCTTAGACTAGGAGGCAGACAAAAAGCAAAGCTCTTGGATTTGAGAGCAGGATGAGGTGGCCTGCAGAACCCATGTGAGAGGCCTCCTGCGCCGCTGCCTCAGGACCCGAAGAATCTGTAGAGAGCAGTTTGCAAACCACTGCTCTGGGCCACACCTGTGAGAAGCAGAAGAGCCCGCTGCGTCTCCTGACCAACGAGCACAATCTGTTTGAAGCTCATGGAGTGGTGGAAAGTCATCTTGAAGACACGCTGCCCACTGGACTGCAGATAGACCTCGACACAGTCACAGGCCCTGCTGCCCGTCGTGCCCACCATGCCTGGCTGCTCCCGAGTGGCCAATACATAGAGGTATTTGCGGTAAACCGTGTCACATCTTGGGTCCGAAGCAAACTGTAGGAAGAGATGAAGATGTCTGGGGTCTAGGCCTTGGGAGTGGAATGAGGCTGGACCCACGGGAGCCTCTCACCACCCAATGGGGTGAGAGATGAGGTACTTGGAGTTCAGGGCTGGGAAACAAAGACTTGTTTCTCAGTTCCTGGGACAGGAGGGCGGCTGTCCCGAGGAGAAGACCTCAGGGCTGGTGTGGTCCCCGGGTCCCCGCAGGAGGGGTGGGCTCTGCTTCTCACATCCTTGGCTCCGCGACACAACACAACATAGCGGCAGGCTCGCTTCCACTGGATCTGGCCAAGGGTAGAGGAGACCAGGGCATTTTTGAGGAAGAAGAGGGTCCCCGCGTAGTCAAGAATGAAGACATGGTCCTTGGTGGGCAAGAAGCGGCGGTAGCCGTGGGCTAGCAGGGGGGCTACGCTCTTGCTGAGACAGCGGCGGCGGCCCCCGAATGCCTGGAAGTACAGGCCCTTCGTGTCTGGAGAAAGGAAGGAGATGGGAGGCTCAGGGGGTCAGCGTGGCACAAGGGAGAGGAATCAGAGCTTAGGCGGACTAGATTTCTCGGGCAGCGTGGTAGTTAGCAGCTCCCAGACCTAAGACTGGGGAACAGACCCCTTCCAAAGGACACTGGAAAGCTCAGAGCATATCTTTAATAATCCCCTATGCCTGAACTTGAGTTCTCTGCCCCCCCTCAGCCCAGGGCACTACACATGCTTTGGAGCGCTTCAGGCCAACCTTGCATCAGAGACATCGAAGGGAAAATAACACATAGAAAAGCAGCAGGAGGAGGAGTGAAAAAGAATGATCGAGAAAGGCCAGTAAACCCGCTCAGCCCAGGCTCCGGATCTGCTATTGGGATCAGATCAGGATCTCCATCTCCAGTGTATGAAATCAAGTACTTGGGTAGGGGCTCCCTGGGAATGATTTAGAGCATGTTTCTCAGCCTGGAGTGACTCTGTCCCTCAGGGAACACTGGTTGTCACTTCTAGGGGGAGGTTTGATCCTGGGATCTAGTGGGGGGAGGCCAGGGATGCTGATGAACATGCTGAAATGCACAGGACAGGCCCCCCACTCCAAATAACTATTTCGCTCCCAAATGTCAACAGTGACAAGGCTGAGGAACCCTGGTTTAGAGGAGGGAAGACTCCACGTTTGGGGAGTAGTGGTGGTGTCCGGGGTAAGATTTGGAAGAGAGTTTGACTATGGAGAGAGAGGTTTGTTAGGGATGCTAGTAATGGGGCCCCTCAGAAGGTGGGGCTAGAAGCTTGTAGCGCTGACAGCATATGTTTTGAATCTAATGGGTTCTTCCAGAGAAAGGGGCCCCGGAAGTTTGGCCAGGAATGCGGAGGCAACTCTGTGGAACAGGAGGGACCCCAGAATAAGGTAGGACAGAGGCAAAGACAGTGGGGGTTTCTGGGGGAGGTGTACAGTTAAGAATGGCAGCTCTCTTCCAGGGCCGGACCCCAGAACCCTGCTCTCGTAGGCGAGGACTGAGCCTGCGACAGATGCGTCTCCACACGCCCTCGGCGTCGCAGACTTCGTGGAAGTAGTGGCAGGTCTGGCCCAGAGCGACTACATCTCTGACTGGGAGGAATGAGATGATATGCTCCACCTGGGGGTGCAGGAGGGAGGAAGCAGGGTTCAGTGGGGTCCCTCCGTGGTCTGGCCCCCTGCCCTTTATTCTTTAATACCTCCCTATGGAGGACTCACCAGCTCTGGGGGGAACAGCTGGACAGAAATAGGGTTCCCTCTCCCCTTCTTCTCTTCACCCCCAGGCTCTGGGCCACATGAAGGGCAGCTCCGCTTCACCTGCCCGAGAATGGGGAGCACAGGGGTTCCATGAGAGTCAGGCCTCTTTTGCTGCCTTCTCTCAGCCTGTCTTTCATTAGCTACTTTCTTGGGGGCTCACCGCCCTGTTTTCCGGCTCTGCATGCTCAAATCCTCCCGTCTTTCTCTCTAGGCCCATGGGTCACCCTTCCCTGTCTGCCGTGTTCCTTGGTCCACCGGCTCCAAAGAACCCCTCCCCCGACCTCTGGCTACCATCTTCTAGTCCTTCCCTTGGCTCGCTCCCCCCTCACCCGGAGCCCCTCCTCCCGTCCGCACAGCCTGGTGACTTTTTGCAGCTTTCGCCTCCGGCTTCTCCTCACCATCCTGACTGCCCCCTCCCTGCTCTTGCCCTCATCTCTCCGTGCCCCTAGGCCCCCCGTAGTCAGCTCCTTGGCCCCCGTCCCTGCTGCCTTTCCCACACCATGTCCCCCGCCTGGGCTTGGGGGACCTCTGGGGCCCCTCTGCCTCCTAGGCCCCTCCCCCATGGAGTCTGGGAAGACAAACCTCTCTGTGACCTCACTGCCCAGCCACTGTGACCTATTTTCCCCAACCTGACCTGGGATTTTGCTCTTAGCTCCTGGGTTCTAGCTCAGCGTTAGCCCCCCCAGTGGCTCATGGGTTATGCATTTTACAGGAGAGAGAAAGTGGGAACTACTGGTAGATGAGGCCTTTCCTTTTGGGGCGTAATTCTGAGGTCCCTCCACTTGAGGCCCTTTTTTTTGCATTAACTCAGCTCCGTAGAGAAACACTGGTGAGTTCTTCCTACCTCAGCAGGCCAGGGCCTCCAGCGATTTATAGCCCAAGAGTATAAACTCAAAAAAAAAAAAAAAAAAAAAAACCAACAACAAAAAAGCATCAACTCAGTTTGACAGCTGAGGGGGACCGGTGACCCCGCTAGACTCTCTTAAGAGTCTGAAGATGAAAGTGGGGATAATTCAGCACAAACTCTTGAGTCTTGTAAAAACACACCCAAAGCATGTTTGGGACAGTAACATCAAGGCATGTATGAAGGACAACCTATCAAGGTGGAAGAAAGGGCTAGAGTTACTCTGAAACTTAGGGTATCTCCCACAGTCTAAGCTTTTAATGTAGTCTTACAGGGCAGAGGGGTGCCATGTATGAGACACAGCAGAAATTGGGGGGGTGTCTGTCCAGGTAGGACCAAAGGATCTACACCAATAAATTCAAGGAGTAACCGGATCTTCCAGGAACTTGAAGCAATCCAGTCCTGGAAAACCAGCCCTCCGCTGCCTAGCATTACAGACTTTATTGCGCGAGCTAACCGTCAGCCACCCAAACTCCCTTATTCATGGGGACTAGTAAACAACTAAGTTTTGAAGGCACAGGGGATGGAATTTTAATCATTCAATAAATGTTTAGGAATGTCAACATTTGAGATGTGATTTATAAGAAACTCTCAGTGGTTTGCGGTCAGGCGACTCTGACTGTATCCTAAGAGAACGCTAAGATCTCTCCGCAGACAGAAGAAGGATCGTCGGCTTCCTCCGGTGTCCGGGTCCCCTTTTATGCCTCCACTGCAGCTCAGGAGGCAAAGAGGAGGGTGCGGATAGAAAAAGCCCACCGAAGGGGCTGCTGGGAAACCGGTGGGAAATCGGGCTTCTAGAGCAAGCGGTAACTTGCGGTTCGCTCTTGCCAACCCATCGACCTCCCTCCGCCTCAGTTTCCTCATTTGTAAAACGGAGGCCTTCTTCTAGAGGGCACGGTCCCTTCTGGACTAAGCTCCCCCCGTCCGCCCTGGGGTTGTCATCACAATTCCCGCCCAGGCGCGCTCTTCGGGGCCGGGTGGCCGCTCTGGAGGCTCTCCGGTCCTCCCGCAACCCTTCCTCCAGGATTGAGCTGGGCATCTCCGGTCTCTGGTAAGCCCTCCGTCCGCCGGGGCTCCGGACACCGCCGCAGGGCCTCAGCCTCCACGGGCCAGAGTGGTCTCCACGGTCCCTTCGGATGCAAAGACCACCTGCGCGCTGGCCTCAGGCATCGGCTGGCTCCAGCCCCCCACCCCCGGGCTTCCCTCGCGCGCTCAAAGCGGACTCGCTCCCTAACAGTTCCAGCTCGCACGCGCCACTCCAGCCCCTGCACTGTTCCCAGCCGTGGCGGCGCGCAGAGCTCACATTCTTTACCTCAGTCTCAAAGTTCTAGCTCACCCGCCTCCTCCTAGGCGAAGGGACCGCCTTCTCGCCCATACTATTGGTAGATACAGCCGTCCCTCAGAGAAGAGGCCGGGCCAGCTTCCCTCCGGAGGCTCTAACTGGCCTTTGTGACAGTCAGTCGCTTTTATCTGCCTTGCGATTGGTCTCCGTTGGAAGAAAACCTGGAGCCCCGGTTTGCGGTCGCTCCGCCTCTATCCCTTCTAGTAGAGCGCCGGCGTCTCCGTCTCCTGGTTAGACCTGATTGGCTCCATCTCCAGACCTCAGCATTGCGATTGGATGCGGCTGCGGGGGGCGGGCCGGTCTGGAGCGTCGGCCGTTGGCGAGCGCTCCATTCTAGCCCCCTCCCTTCTGTCGCCTCACTCCGGAGCTGGAGTCTCCACCCCCCCGGCGGGTTCTGATTAGCCACTTCCGACGCGTCTCGGGGCCGCTATTGGTTCGCCGGGTCCCTGAGCCCGTTTCCGCCCTCTTGAAGCGACTACGGCGGCTCCGAGGAGGGGGAGGGGAAAGGAGGGACGGCCGGTCCCGTCAGTCAGGCAGCGGGAGCCGCCGGGAGCGGATGGCGGCGGCGGTAGCGGCCCCACTCGCCGCCGGGGGTGAGGAGGCGGCAGCCACGACCTCCGTTCCAGGGTCTCCGGGTCTGCCCGGGAGCCGCAGTGCAGAGCGGGCCCTAGAGGAGGCCGTGGCCACCGGGACCCTGAACCTATCTAACCGGCGCTTGAAGCACTTCCCCCGGGGCGCGGCCCGCAGCTACGACCTGTCAGACATCACCCAGGCTGGTGAGTGCACCCGGCCCCCCTACCCCGGCCGGGACCCTCATTTGCATAGCCCCGCCCCTGGCTTGTTTCTCACCGGGCTCCGGAGTCTGGCCCGCCCCTTCACCTGACCGTCGGGGTTCTCGACCCCGCCGATTTGCATAACCCTGCTACCTCCCCCTCCCCACTTTGAGAACTACCAGACAATGAACGCGTTTCTCGTTTGCACGGAACGCCCAGCGCCCCGGCCGAGCGTTGGGAGAATTCCCCGGTCTTCTGCTTCTCTTTATTTGCATAGCTGCGCACCTGTAGAACGGTCCCGCCCCTCACCGGGCTGACTCATTTTCCTGATCTCCTCAACCTCAGTTCTGATCGTCCCTTAAAGCGGCCCCCACGAGCCCCCTCTGAGGACTCCTTTATCTTCCTCCACTTCGTCTCCCAACTCTCCCCCCCCCCCCCCCCCCCCGTTCCACCGAGATGCGAGCAGCCTTAGGCCTTCTCTTCCCTAGGATTTACCCCTAACAACCTGGTGTTGCTGTTTACCGTGCCTGTTGTCCCGCCCCCTAAGGTCGCAGGCCCTCTCGACTCTTCACCCCGCTAGCCTATGGGAAAGAAGCAAATATTCCATGTCCCCTAACTCTTTTCTCCTCGAGCTCTTCCATCTATTATTCCTGACCCCCTTATCCGAGATTCCCCCTCCTTCTCGCGTGTGTGAGGTCACTGTGGAGCCTGTGACCTCATAGAGACCCTAGAATTCCCGTTTCAGCTTCTACTTTCCCCTAGAGGGAGGGACATGAGGCAGTTGCTGAAAGGAAGGAAATCTTATCTCCTGGCTAGGAGTGCTGCGAGACTAGAGACTGTCCCACTGCCCTTCTACTCCCCCACTCACAGATCCCTCTAATCGTGCTCCTTCCTTCCTGGTCTCTCTCTCTCTCTCTTTTTTTTTTTTTTTTTTTTTAGATTTTGCTTATTTATTTGATAGAGATCACAAGCAGGCAGAGAGACAGACAGAGAGAGGGGGAAGCAGGCTCCCTGCTGAGCAGAGAGCCACATGAGGGGCTCGATCCCACGACCTGGGATCATGACTTGAGCTGAAGGCAGGGGCTTTAACCCACTGAGCCACGCAGGCGCCCCCTTCCTGGTGTCTCTTGAGGGCAGGGTGTGGGGGACTCTACCATGACAGGTGAGTCAGGCCACAGCTGCTCAGGAGGCAACAACCTATGACCTTGGGCTGGCAGCTGGGGGGTGGAGATTGGGAGCGGGGAGGAGGCCTGCATTCCCGAAGCCCCACCCCAGCCTAGCCCAGGGTGGGACTTGGGGCTGGGTGAGTGTCTTCCCTCCCGAGGACACAGCTCGGAGACTGGTTGCCTTTCTTCTCCAGCAGGTGCCTTCTCACCTGCAAACATGCAGGAGGGCACCGGCCTTGTTTTCTCCACTGCTCTGGGGAGGACCGGTTTAAACCTCTCCACTTTACTTGGGTTGCTGGGTAAACTCGCTTCCCCGCCATGCAGAGAGTGAGTTCAGGGACCGAGTGAGCCCCAGGAGCCATTCCTCTCCCTCTCCGTCTCCCCCAGCCGCCTAACCCCCCCAAGCTTCAGATTGACCTCAGCAGCTGTGTGACACTCGCCGTCTGTTCCCTTTCCCCTCCCCCTTGCTTGTTTTTTGACAAAGACCAAATGTTATTCTTGACTTCCTTAGGGCTCTGCCTCTGTGAGTGGACTCCTGGGGAAAACTACCAAGAACTCCCTGGCCCCTCCCAGCTCCTGCCCCCTCCCACGCTCCTCCACCAGCATTCCGGCTCGGGGTGCAGGCCCTTCTGAGTGAGCTTGTGTGTTGGAGCGGGAAAATCCTCGCTTCCCACGGGCCTCTCCCCGCTCTCCATGCAGAAATCCTGAATCCTTTCTGGACCCAGGTTGTAGGCCAGGTGGACTCTGTCTTATCCAGAACGTTCTCCTCTGATCCCTCTCCCCAAGCAGATTGCTGATAGTTTGGGGTGGAAAAGGGAAGTGACAGTCAGGGTTGCGTGTACCCTGTCCTCTACACCTCGCCCTACCGCCCAGACCAAACACTTCCAACACTCCGCTAAAGTATTATGAGCCCTCTCCTGCTTTCCCCGCTCTTTCTGAAGCATGGTTTTCCCTGCATATCTCCTATGGCACAGGTCTCTGATATCCTCTGGATTCTGTTCCTTGGGGCCCCCGAAAGCAGGATGAATCCTGAGATGGCGGGGAGGGGCGGCTCTCGCAAAGGAGAAGTGCAGCTCACAGTCTTATAGACCACATCCTGTGCCTCCTGTGCCCTGCCGCCTCCAGCCTGGGCTCCCTTCCGCTCCGAGCTTTTGCCCCATCTTGTCCTCCCCCAGCGTCATCCCCAGCACGCACAAGTGCGCACGCACACCTGTGTAGGTGCAGGGAGAGCAGCCAGGTGGCGGGCCAACAGAGGACGACTGCATCTGGCCACCTCCGCCTCGGGGCAACCTGCTCTTCTCCCTTGAAGGGTCTTCTCTCCTTGCACACCAGGGCTGTGAGCAGAGAGGGAGGAAAAAGGAGGCCTGGTGTCTCGGGCTGTCATCCGCCCTGGGAAACATAGGGCCCACCAGACACCGACACAGAACCTGATAGATTGTTTCTACTCCATTTCCTGTCACAAGACTCATTTCCTTGGGGGATAGACCCCAGCTTCCCTCCCATCAGCTTTGGCTCGCGCCTTCCTGGGGAGGGCTGCCTAAGAAGCTCACAGAAGTTCTATCGCCAGGGACATCCCCCTGCAGGCCCTGGGCCCCTCCCTGTGCAGGGGAGGAGAGGAAACAGAAACCCAGGCTTGCAGAGCTCTGAGCGGTTAGTGTCCCCAGACTGGCAGCAAGCCCATGCCTGACTCCTTTCATTGGAGTAGCAAGCGACCCCTTGAAATAAGCGGTGGTCATAGACTTCACTCTCCCTACCTGCCTCCCGGCTCCTCACCCACACCAAGACACAGGCAAAAGTGCTGAGCGCCTGAAGCCTGGGTCGGTAAGATAGGAAGTAGAGGGGAGCCAGTGGGACTGGGAGAGGGTGGGAAAGAGGCCCGTCCTGAAGAGGCTGGGGTGGGAGGGACCTGAGGACTCCAGCTTCTGCCTCCAGCCTGGTCGGCTCGCCTTCCCCTCCTGGTCCTTGGGTGTCTGTTCCTTCACAAACCTTTGGAGCTGGCTTGCTGATCAGAGGGGCCGATGAACAGCCGTTGTCCAGTGTGCCAGGAGCCTTATTCTCTAGAGCCAGACTCTAATGACCCTTGGCTTCTCCCCTGTGTTGAAAAGAGGTTGAGGCTGGGGACGAGGCCCCCGTGGAGGGGCGAAGAGGGATTAGCTTTCTCAGTGGTCTCCCCGGGCAGCTGCCCATACTCACTTTGAGCCGCCTGGCCCATTACCTTGCTGTTTCCTTTGGAGCAACAGCAGGAACCGCAAGAGTTCTAGAAGCCAGTCACCCTTTCCAGGATAGCCCTTCATTTGTGTATCTGAAGGTGGTTTGTCCTGAGTGTGGGCTTCTCCAGCCCAGTGACCCTGCGGCCTTTGCTGTTCTGCTAATGCTCGGAATGTGCTCGGTTTTGCAGAAAGCTTTGTTCTCTCCAGGGAGCCCAGGTTTACAGGCCTGATTCTTTAGGTCCAACGGGGAGGCGGACTGCTGGGCAGCTGGCTCTGGGAAAGTCGAGGGCCCTTCTGTCCAGGGGCTGGGCCTGTCCCCAGCTCTCCCTTGATGTCTTGCTTCTCCTAGACCTGTCCCGGAACCGGTTCCCCGAGGTGCCGGAGGCAGCATGCCAGCTGGTGTCCCTGGAGGGCCTGAGCCTCTACCACAATTGCCTGAGATGCCTGAATCCAGCCTTGGGGAATCTCACAGCCCTTACCTACCTCAACCTCAGGTAGGGAGGCATGGCCGGCAGAGGGTGGGAGCCCCAAGTCCCTCCCAGCGCACCGTACCCTGAGTGCCCCTCCCAGTGCCCCGGAGAGAGGGCAGCACGGGGCTGCCGGGCCTGGGGAGTGAGCCCCATGCCTTTCTCCCTTCCACAGCCGAAACCAGCTGTCGTCGCTGCCACCCTACATCTGCCAGCTGCCCCTGAGGGTGCTCATCATCAGCAACAACAAACTAGGGGCTCTGCCTCCCGACATCAGCGCCTTGGGAAGCCTGCGGCAGCTTGTGAGGGCAGGGCAAGAAGGGGGCCGTCGAGCCAGGCCCCAGGGGCCTTTGGAGAGTTTGGGGAGGGGGGCACCGAAGAACGTGGCTAGGGGCTGGAGGCAGTTTCTGATGCCCCTGGTCTCGTGGCTCCTGGCCTACTTCTTTCCTCACTGCAGGATGTGAGCGGCAATGAGTTGCAGGCCCTCCCGGCGGAGCTGTGCAGTCTCCCTTCCCTGCGGGACCTCAGTGTGCGCAGGAACCAGCTCAGCACCCTGCCCGATGGTGAGGAGAATAGAGATCTGGTGGGGGTGTGGGGGTGTGGAGAGAGTGTGTTATGTCTGCACTGGAGAAGTCCCGAAGACTCTTCAACATCACCGACCTAGGTGCCCAGGGTTTTGCAGTGTATAAGACAAACTAAATTATTTGTTCTTGACTGGCATCCCTCTGAGGCTGACAAGGCATGGGTTATTAACTTTATCTTCACAAATGAGGAACAAGGCACAGAAAGGAGAGTGGGTAAGTGGGTTGGCACTCTGCAGAATCCCAAGGTTGGAAGGGACCTTCAGGGCCACCCAGGGCCATCACTCAGCCAGTGGAAGCTCTCGGGCACCTGAGTCAGATGATGCCCTATGCCTCCTCCCCCAAAGATTCCGAGTCAATGGAGCCATGAGCTGGAGCCCAAGCAGCCCCCGACCCCAGTTGAATGAGCTAATTGTGATCCACTCCAACATTTGATAGCCTCTGCTCCAAAGCAGGTGCCCCTTCCCTTATTCCGCCGGCACTGTAGTGTGCATCCTATGTTTTAGGTGGGGGTCAGGTAGACGGGGATGTCACTCACACCTAGGGCCAACTCTGAAAATGTCCGGGCTTCCCGGGGAGAGACAAGTGGAGGGACGTGCTAGAGCAGGCCATGGAAAGAGCTGCGGGAGCTAGAGGGAGGCTTGTGGCCCTGCTCGGGGAGCTTGAGGAAGACTTGCCCCCCGCCCCCCGAGGGGTGGCAGGAGCTGACCTGTGAAGGAAAGTTCTCCTTCCGAATGCATCCCAGGCAGAGGGAACCCATGTGCAAAGCGTGCGGGTGGGAGGGAGCACTGCCAGGCACGGATGTGGCGAGAGATGCAAGCCAGGGCCAGGTAGGAAGGACGGGAGCCGGAGCCGTGCAAATCTTGGTTTTAAAGAACAAGAGAGGGCACCTGGGTGGCTCAGTGGGTCAAAGCCTCTGTCTTCAGCTCAGGTCATGGTCCCAGGGTCCTGAGATCGACCCCGCATCGGGCTCTCTGCTCAGCATGGAGCCCGTTTCCTCCTCTCTCTCTGACTGCCCCTCTGCCTACTTGTGGTCTCTCTCTCTCTGTCAAATAAATAAATAAAATCTTTAAAAAATAAAAATATGAACAATAAAGAACAAGAGAGGCGGTCAGGTGGTCACCCATTTTCTCTGGGCTCCCCCTCCTTCTACTCTGGCCCTCTCTCCCGCTAAGTCAGTAGCACTGTAAACAAGCATTTGATCAGAGATCCGATCACATAATTTGATCTTATGTGACCGTAAGAGAGACCCAAGCAAAAATGCCCTGGGGACACCGAGAAAGGAGCAGTAAATTCCTACCTGTCTCTGGAGAGATTTCACGGAAGAGGCAACACTTGAGCTGCACTTTGAAAGATGGTCACAAAACTGCGTGTCCCAGCTGAGCAAACAGCACGTGGAAAGGCCCAGAAGCCTTTCTGGCTTTATTTTCACACATGAGGGGGTTCACAGGGCTGGAGGTTGTCTGATGTGGTGCGAGGGTGGTCCGAGCCAGCTCACGAGCACTCAGACCGCGCTGGGCCTGGGGGTGGTGAGTGCTCCTCTGTGTCTCTAGTCACCCCTCATCCCACTGGGCATGTTTGAGAAGTAGAAAAAGGGCACCCTTTCGTGTGGGTGGGCACAGCCTTGCCTGGGGTGGGAAGGGCTTAGCTCGTAAAGTTCCGGTGGGAATGCAGGCCCCTCCTGCTTGGGTGCCTTTGTGCAGGTCATGGTCCGCTCACCCTCAGCAGCCTCGGCTGCAAGTCATGGTTTTTGACCATGTGCAGTGTCGCAGTTTGGGTCTTGGGGCGGTCAGTCAGGGATGAAGGAATGGCCGGAGTATGGGGTGGGTCGGGGGGGCAGAGGAGAGAGAAGCCCATGAGCTGGGCAGGAGCTCGGGGAGGGGAGGCCTGGAGGTGGGCCTGATTCAAGCAGGAAGGGGAGCAGGGAGGTTGTTCTCGGGGCACGCCCTCAGCCAGCCAGCCAGGCCAGAGGACGTGGTGGCCCCAAGGGTGGCGAGTGGGCCAGAGCAGAGGGCAGAGGAAGTGAACACAAGGCCCCACCCTTGGGCAGGCTCCTGACTCTTCCCTCACCCACCCCCAGAGCTGGGGGATCTTCCTCTTGTCCGCCTGGATTTCTCCTGTAACCGTGTCTCCCGCATCCCGGTCTCCTTCTGCCGCCTCAGGCACCTGCAGGTCATTCTGCTGGACAGCAACCCCCTGCAGAGCCCTCCGGCTCAGGTGAGGGGGGCGGGTTGCCCTAGACCATGGGGACGGGGCTGGGAACGGGTAGGAGTTGGGAGATGAGTCCCTTGAGTAGCCAGGCAGGATCCGGGGGAGCCCCCTTCCCTTAACCCCTACCATGTGCCTCCTTATACCTAGATCTGTCTGAAGGGGAAACTTCATATCTTCAAGTACTTGTCGACAGAAGCTGGGCGGCGTGGGGGGTCTGCGCTGGGGGACCTGGCCCCTTCTCACCCCCCGAGTTTCAGTCCCTGGTAAGTCCCAAGTGGGAAGGAAGCAAGCGCCTGGTTACTTCCTGCTCCTTCCTGGCAGCACGGACTCGTGGGTTTTGGTGGGAGGATGAGAGGTGCTGGACTGACTGGCTCTCCCTGGCGGCCACCAGCCCTGCTGAGGACTTATTTCCTGGACGTCGGTACGATGGTGGGCTGGACTCAGGCTTCCACAGCGTCGACAGTGGCAGCAAGAGGTGGTCTGGGAATGAGGTAAGGGCCTCCTTTCCACGGGACATTGGGGGTCTTGGCTCTGGGGGAGAAACTCTGAGTCAGGACCCTTTGCTTGGTGCCTGGGAGTATCAGGGTGACTGTTTGTGTCTGGAGTGGTCTTTTTCCCTTGCCCAGGTATCTCGGGGAAGGGCTGGCTCAGCAGCAGACCCCAGGGGCTTGAACCCCACGAACCCCCAGCACTACAGCGCAGCTCACTCCCGTTTTTGCATTTCTAGTCAACAGATGAATTTTCGGAGTTGTCCTTCCGGATCTCAGAGCTGGCCCGGGAGCCTCGGGGGCCCAGGGAGCGGAGAGAGGATGGCTCTGGTGAGTGGTGGGGTCAGGGTATGGGGTGGGGGGTAAGGTACGAGTGCCTAAAGGCCCCCAGAGGCTTGCTGACATGCCCTGGCCTCTCCAGCTGACGGAGACCCTGAGCAGATTGACTTCATTGACAGCCACGTGCCTGGGGAGGACGAGGAGCGAGGCGCTGTTGAGGTGAGGGTCCCGTTCCTGGCCACATGCAGGTCCTGTGCAGTGTGCAAGGGACCTGTGGGGGGAGGGGAGTGGCGCAGGCTTGGGGGAGCACTTCCATCTCCTGCTGCTCCTTCCTTAGGAGCAGCGGCCACCAGAATTAAGCCCTGTGGCAGGGGACACCGAGAAGGCGTCCAGCAGCAGGTACCCCGGAGCCACCTGACCCCGCACCTTTTCGCCTCCCTCCTGTCCCCGGACCCAGCTCTGCCTCACTGGTCCTGCCTCTGCCCCACAGGCGGGAGGAGCCGGCCGGGGAGGAGCGGCGGCGCCCCGACACCTTGCAGCTGTGGCAGGAGCGGGAGCGGCGGCAGCAGCAGCAGCAGCAGCAGCAGCAGCAGCACAGTGCGCTGTGGGGGGCCCCCAGGAAGGACAGGTATGGGCAAGGGGGCAGGGTTGGGCGGGGGCCTGGAAATGAGGGGAAATGTGTCCTCAGAAGCTCCTCTGCCCCTTGGGGTTGGCGGCTCCCTTGCCTGCGCTGCTGACCCCACATGTCCTTCATTTTCCAGTTTTCTGAAGCTGGGGATCAGGGCTGCTGGCGGAGGGGCCGCTGCCTCGTCCACTCAGGCCTCCTATGAGTATGTGTCTTCGCAGACCCACCTCCCTGAGCTCTGTCCCTGCACGCCGTGCCCCGGCCATCCCCTCTAACTCGCTTCCTGTCTGTCCTCAGTGGCATGCCGAAGTCCAGTGCCACCCAGCCGGGAGCTTCAGGAGGACAGGGAGCCCCCGCCCCCGCCCCCACCTCCCAGGACCCCCCTCCTGCGGCTGGACCAGGTGGGACAGGGACTGGGGGAAGAGGAGGCGGGACTCTGTAGGTGAGGGGGTGGCTGGGGCCTGGGGGCCTGAGGGAAGAGGGGGACTCTGAAGGGTGTCTTTTCTGACCGGTCTCTGACTCTGGCTCTGGCCCCCAGCGACAGTGCCTGCTCCCCGGCCACTCGGCTCCATTCAGAGACCAAACAGCTTCCTCTTCCGTTCTTCCTCGCAGAGTGGCTCAGGTGGGTTTCCCCTGTCCCCTGCGCTAACCCAGCCCTCAGCCCTGGGCTGCGGACTCCCCTTCTGGCCTGGGAAGTCGCTAGTCTATTGTCCTTTGTGTTGAAAATCCCACAAGCACGGAGGCAGGAGATGGGAGTGCCAGACACTGTGACCCAGCTAGGAAGTCGGCGGAGGCGGGTGACAGAGACAAGCCCACATTCCTCCCCTTTCTCCAGGCCCTTCCTCCCCAGACTGTGTTTTGAGACCTCGGCGATCCCCCCAGCTTCTGGATGAAAAGGAGCTAATGGCCCAGCTGCGCCAGGTAAGAGAGGTGGGATCTGCGGGGCCGGGCACGGTGGGGAGTTGAGGGGGCCGCTCAGCCTCCTCGAGTTCCCTGGCCTCCCACCCTACCCTGTGGGTGCTTCCACTGAGGACGCAAGGGGCAGGCGGGAGTCCCCAGCGAACCTGACCCCTCCCCCATCCTCCTGCCTCCCAGGTCCTTGAGTCAAGGCTGCAGCGGCCCCTGCCCGAGGACCTGGCAGAAGCTCTGGCCAATGGGGTCATCCTGTGTCAGCTGGCCAACCAGCTGCGGCCCCGCTCCGTGCCCTTCATCCACGTGCCCTCACCCGCTGTGGTCAGTTCTGTCCCCGGGCGGGAGGCAGGGGATGGGACAGAGGACGGCCAGGGCCTCTCCCTTACTCTCCTCTCCTTTTCCTTTCTCACGCTCCCCCAGCCAAAACTTAGTGCTCTCAAGTCTCGGAAAAATGTGGAGAGTTTCTTAGAAGCCTGTCGAAAAATGGGGGTGCCTGAGGTATGGGGGGTATATTCTGGGGAGCCCAGGGCAGATCCCTCCTATAAAGGGTGGCGACGTTCCGGACTCAGCTGAGCACTCCGCATGGGTGGCGGGGCTCCATTCACAGGGGTGTCTGCTCCCCAGAAAGAAGCATGTCCGCAAGTCCCTGTCCTGCATGTGTCCCTGCCCTGCATGTGTCCCTGCCCTGCGCTGCGCATGTGGGCGTGGCTCAGCCCCTGGCACGTGAGGGCAGGGGGTGGGAAGGATTGTCTTGCTGCTGCTGCTGCTGACGTCTGCTCTTTGTCCTTGTCCGTCTGTCCCTACTCCCTTCCTAGGCCGACCTGTGCTCGCCCTCGGATCTCCTCCAGGGCACTGCCCAGGGGCTATGGACCACCATGGAGGCTGTGAAGCGGGTGGGGGGCAGGGCCCCCCCGCCCGTCTGGCCCCCTTCTGGTCTGGGCGGCTTCATCTTCTTCTACGTGGTCCTCATGCTGCTGCTCTTTGTCGTCTACACTCGGCTCCTGGGTTCCTAGGACCTGAAGTCACCCTTTCTCCCCGCCCCCATCACCCTATTTCTATTTATGACTCCTGTGCGACCCCGGTCCCTACCAGTGGTGCCTTCAGCCCCTACCAAAGACACTAGTGAGCCCCCTCCCCTCACAAACACTGACCTCAGAGGCCCCACTCTGGTGTACCCAGACCCTGGGCCCCCAGCCTCTGGCCACCCTCCTGTAGCCCCGCCCCCTCCCCCACCTCTCAGTAGGATGGTGCCTTCATCCCTCCAGCCCCTGCCCTCTGCTCCCTCAGAGGGTTGATCTCAACCTTCCTCCTTTTGCCGTCCCTCCCCCACCCCCCACATTGTTCTGGGGAGCTAAATTATCTATATTTTGTAGAGAGAACTCTATATTTGTAGGGGATACAGGGGCCCAGGCTGGGTCCCTGTCTCTGTGTATAAATTGTACAGACCGTGGCCGCCTCTTGTGTGTGTGTGTTTGCGTCTGCTCCTGCTGTGGCCAGGCCCAGCCCTGGCCATGCCCCAGGGGCTTTGTTTGTCAGCCTGCCTGTTCCAGCATTTCCCTCTGGAAATGACAGGTCTCTGCTCCCCTGAGCCTTGGCCTCCTGTGTCATCGCCCTTCTGTCACCTGCTGGCAGCTTCCTTGTATCTCGTTTGTCCCCAACCCATGTCCAGGATGCCCCTGACCTTGGCCACCTCCACCTGGAAGGGCCATCCTGTCAGCCTTGTTTGCCCAGGCTTCGGTAGGGTTTCTCCCCCACTGCCTTCTGAGAAGGACAGGGAAGCCAGAGAACAACGTGACGGGCACTTAACCCGGGCCCCTCCCCCCAGGAGTCCCTGTGCCAGCCCCACCACATCTTGGAAGAGGAGGGGGCCCCGGGAAGGGGCCTCCCCTACATCGCTGCTGTCATCCACGCACTGCTGGAACGGCCATAGGGGTCGAGGTCGGGTCACAGGGCTCCGATCCGGCCGGGAACCCAGGAACAGAGAAGACAGCCGCGTCCGGCTCTGCTCCCTAGCAAGGACTCTGGTGAGGGCGGCCTCAGGCTTGGCCCTGTTACTTGGGTGCCCCTCGGCCCGCCCAAGGGTTTGGAAGCCGGCCGGCCCAGCAAGGCCCAGCGAGGCCCCTGGCCGCCCCTGGCCGCCCCTGGCCGCCCCTGGGTGTGGCGGAGGGTCTAGGATAGAAGACGGTCCCAGATGTTGTGTCAAGTGCAATAAAGAAGCCGGGCCCCATAGGTTGCCCCTCGGGTATGCGTGTGTGTGTCCGTCTGCGAATGAATGCTGTGCGTCGTGGGAAAGGAGGTGGCCCTGCCGCGGGGCGCTGCCGCTCTTCCGTGGCCGAAGGCGCGCGGACCCCGCCAGCCCCGCCGCCAGGGGGCGCCCGCGAGACCCCGGCGGGAGCGCGCGCCACGTGGCCCGGAAACGCGCTGGGCGCCGGCGTGGTCGCGAGGCCCCGCGAGGTGGGCCGGCGACGTGCGCTCGCGGGCCGGCGAGAGGGCGGGCCGCCGCGGGAGGAGGGAGCCTCGTGGGTCCGGGAGGAGCGAGGTGGGAGGCGCGGGCGGCGCGGGCGGCGTGGACGGCGTGGACGGCGTGGACGGCGTGGACGGTGTAGACAGTGCGGACGCGGGGCCCGGAGTTGCTGCCCGCGCTGCCCTCCCCGTCAGACGCGGCATGTTGCCCCGGCCGCCTCCGCTGTGGGACGCGGGCAAAGAGCAGGCGCCCGAGAAACAAGGCCCCTCGGCGGGCAGTGACCCCGGCGAGGTCTGGAGCTCTGGAGAGGAAGGACTGGGGGAGCCAGGAACCCCCCCACAGGACAGGTGAGGGGCCCCGCCGCAGGGAAATCCGACAGGGAGCCCCACCGTGGGAGGAAACCGCCGCCGCCCACACTGAGGACCGGGTGTGCTCAGACTCCCGGCCCCAGATCCCCCGGGCCCTGCCTCCGAGATAAGGGGGAGGCTGTGACGGTTGCACCTCAGTACCTCCCCCTCCCAGCCCGCAGCCCCGGTCCCGAAGGCCTTCCTGGACCCGGAGAGAGCAGCTGCTGCCCCGGGCCCCCCCAGGCCTGGCTGCGGAGCAGTCCCGGGGAACCCCAGGTAGGTACGGGCCTTGCAGTCTTTACCGCCCCAGACACCTTTCCACGGACTCCTGAGCCTCTTTTAATCTCTTCAACCCCACCCCTGCAGTTGCCCTGCCGCCCCAGATGGCCTGGGAGGTGGCCCCCTCGAGGATGACGGTCCTAGCACCGTGGGACCCCAGCTACAAGGCTAAAGCAGGACCCCGGCTGGTGTGGGTGAGTTGGGAGTATCTGTGGCCCAGGCCTTGGGAGGGGGCAGGGGTGCCCCGGGAGGGGGCCGAAGCTGCAGGGATCCATCTTTCCTGCCTCTGGCACAGGGGCCCAGCTGTGCATCAGGCGCCTCCTTCTCAGGCCGGACTTTGTGTCATCCCTCATTCTGGCCACTGTATGAGGCAGCGTCAGGCCGGGACCTCAGGCCCCGGGCCCCAGCAACAGGGCATCAGAACGCAGAGCACGTGCCCAGGGACGCAGGTACTTGGCTTGGTCCCCCAGGCTCTGGAGGTTCCCTGCGTGAGCTCGTCTGGGAACCAGTGCGGCCCTCGCTGGTGTGGGAACCCCAGCCTGCTGCCCTCCTGGCTTTTCCTCCCCAGGGCTCCCAGTGATGTGCCGTGAAGATGTCTTTCTGTCAGACCCGCTGCTGCCCTGTGGCCAGCGTGTCCCGCTGTACCTGTCCGAGGCCCCTCAGCAGGTGAGTGTCATTCCTGCCCGAGCCTGGGGCCACTCCCCCCGCAGGGCTTGGGAGGAGACACTTCTCCATTCGTTCTCCTCAGGTCATGGGCTCTCTGAAGCTGCTGCTCCCACCTCCTGTCATGACTCCCTGGGTCCTTCGCACCCCCTCCCCGGGCTGCTCCACCGCCTGGCTCAGTGGGCCTGAGCTGATCGCCCTCACTGGCCTCCTGCAGATGAGCCAGGGGGCTCCGAGACCTGCCTCCTCGGGGGCTCCCACGCCCCCTGTTGGCTCCCCAGACCCTGTATCTGACCACCCAGGCCCCAGTGGCGGGCCCAGCTGTTCTCGCTGCACTGACCCGTCTGTCCCACGAACTCCAGAAGCCCACTGAAGACAGCTCTTCTGTGGGCATTGTGGGTCCCCCCCCCCCGCAGGTTCTGTTGACAATAAAACAGTGTTTTGGTTTGCAAACAAGCTCCTTGTAGTAAGTGAGTAGCCGAGTGGGGCATGGAGACAGGGATGGGTTCTCTTCCTCTACGTGGCTTAGGCTGTCCGCCTCTCAAACTCTCGTTACTCATCGGTCACCCCTGCAAGGGGGCAGGGGAGTCTGTAGATCTAAGGCCTTTCGAGGCTGA
Organism: Mustela nigripes; assembly: GCF_022355385.1. NCBI lineage: Eukaryota > Metazoa > Chordata > Mammalia > Carnivora > Mustelidae > Mustela > Mustela nigripes. Next base: position 7,232,263 of record NC_081567.1, on the reverse strand, counting down.
CCAAGCAGGACCACTTTAATAGGGTGTAGGGCATAGGGTGTCGGGGTCCACAGTACAGTATACAGAAGACAAGGATACGGAAGCAAGAAGGTTCTCAGGTCCACCAGGCTCCAGAGAAGGGAGGATTGTGCGAACACTTGAGTTGTATTGTGATTGTGTTGTCACTGGAAGAGGGAAATTAGGGAGGAAGGGAGTGGCACAGCACTTTCAGGAAGCAGTAGAGATAAGATACCTGGTGCTTCAGTACCTCCTGCTCTGGGGCCCTGGGGCCGGGACTAGTTCTTTGGCTGCAACGAGATACTAGGCAGGCCCTGCAGGTGGGGGGTGGGGAGGAGCAGGTCCTTGAGGGACCAGTCATTGGGGGCAGGGTTGGGGGCCAGGGCTGACCTGAGAGCAGGTCCTAGGGGGCCTGAGAGCCCCTCTGTTTTGGGAACAGTTTGAGGGGGATTGAGGGGAGCAGGCAGGAAGGCATTCATAACTTGGCTCTGTTCTCTCTCTTCCTCCCCATCCATCCCTCAGCTAGACAGGGCGGAGCTGCCCACATCTCACCGGAGCCTCCCTGAGGTTCTGGAACTCGATGCGGGCATAGCTGTGTTGTGGGTTCCTGCTGTCGCCTCGAACCTCCAGTGAAGGGATCAGGTCCAGGTCAGCGTAATTGAGGCGGCCGTTGGGGGGTTCTTGTGTGGCAGTGCCCATTCCTAAGTAGTCAGGGGCCACATACTTGATGCACACGTACTCCCCTGCTAGCTCTGAGGGCGGCTGCAAGGAGGGATGCGCCCCTGCTGGTCCCCAACATTCCCCCAGGCTGCGACGGGGTCCTTGAAAGGAAGGTCCAGACTCCCCAGCTCCGAGCTCAGAGGAGCCGGGCAGGGAGCTGGAGAACAAGGACCCTGGCAGAAAGCGGCTCATGGGAACGTATTCAGTGCCCTGGCAAACTTGGAGTTGGTCGTGGGGAGTTGCGTGGGCAGAGGCCGCAAGGCCAGGGGGTGCCATCACCATGTAGCCACCTGCTTCGCCACCCCCCATGGGCTCATAGTTGCTCCCGGCTCCCATGGCTACGTAGCCCCCTCCCAGCTCCAAGTCCTTGGGGTGCGAGGCTGCCTTTGCCAGCATCTGGAGGGTTTTCCTGTTTCTCTCCCCGAGGCCTCCGCGAGGGCTCCCGCCACTTGACTGGGCTGTCGAGGCCAGGGTCGGAGAAGATTGGGAGGCAGAGGGTCTGTAAGCGCCGGTCGGGGGATCCCTTGGCAGTGGCTCAGCCCTGCCAGTGGCACCGCCCTCCCCGAGTCGCTTCATGGCGGCCAGTACAGTCTCATGAATGCTTTGGGCCACCAGGGCGTCGGGCGCCTGTAGCCACAGCTCCCCGGGACCCGTGGGCGCCGAGCGGCCGAGCTCCAGGAAGAAGAAGGAGTCTGCGTGGCCGCAGCGGCGCACACTGAGCAGGGACAGGCGCAGGGCGGGCGGCGGAGGCGAAGCCTGGGTGTCCCCAGAGCCTCTGCCTTTGGGCTTCCGCAGCAGGCTCAGCACCCCCGAACCCAGGCACAGGCGGTAGCGGCCGCTGCCCAGGCCTTGTGTTCGCCCCAGTCCCTTGGGCCGCAGCGTCACGGGCCAGACGTCCTGAAACGGAGCGAGAATCCAGGCGCCGGGGTCCTCGTGGAGGCTGGGACCTGGAGAGAAAGGGGGCCGGTCACAGGGGCTGTTGGGCCGGGGCGGTTGGAGTCACTGCCCCGAGAACTAAACACGTGTAAACGCTTCATATTTGAACTTGATTTCGGAGACTTACAGGGAGGGACAACCCCGGATAAACTCGCGATCACCCAAGCCCCGGCCCCTCGCCCTCGGCCCCGCCCGCCCCAGGCTCGGGCCTCACCCGCGGCCGCGCGCGCCTCCAGCAGGGCGAGGTACCACGCCTGCTGCTCCGCCTCGCAGGCCGCCGCCACGCCCAGGCTGTGGTCGCGCGTGTAGAGGACGATCAGGTGGCGCTGGCGCGCGTCCACGCGCTTGCTGATGGTGCACGCGCCCGCCAGGCTCACGCTGAGCTTGGGCGGCGCTCGGCCCGCGCGGAACTTCTTCTCGCTCTCGTAGCACTCGAGGCGCGGCGGGTCGGCGCGGAGCACGAAGAAGCGGCGGCGCTGCGACTTCTGCTTCCGCAGGTGGCCGCAGAGCCGTACGTCAGCCGGACAGGCCCAGGGCCGCGGCAGAACCAGCGGCCTGTCCGCCAGGTCGGACTCCGGGGCCGCCGTGGGGCCACCGCCTCCGGGCTTCATCCCCGGGCCAAAGGCAATCGGGGCTGAGACTCAGCAGAGGCGGGGTGGAGGTGGCGGTCTCCGGGGAAGGGGGCAGCGTCCTGACAGGCTGCCACCCGTCTTGATGCCCAGCGTCTCGCCCCTGCTCCGGACTTGAAGTTTGGGGCAGGGGGTCTGCGGTGTCCCCTCGCTGCGCGCGGCGTATGCGGCAATGGCTGTCGCGAGGTTCCAGCGGCCTCCTCGGAGGCTCGACCCCGGCCGGCTCCCCACGCCTCCAAACGCCTCCTGCCCGCTCCCTCCCTGCCTCTCTCTGCAGACCGCTCCAGAGTCCCCACCCCCGCGGGGTTAACCCTCGCGCGCCCCCGGCGCTGGACGTCGGGCCGTGGGAGTGAAGTCTGATTGGGGAAGTCTAGGGGACCGGGCCTCCACCCCACCCCAAGCACCCTTGGGCTGGGATTGCGGAGGCGGGGAGTGCGTGGGCGTCTCCTCGGATCTGAGCTGACTGCTAAGGGAGCGGCCAAGTGAGGCCAGTGTGAGTGGAACTGCGTCGGGAAGCGATCCGCAGTCCTGCCGATTTGGGGACGGCCCTGACAGGCGGCGCCACCTTCTGTTCCCGCCACTTCCCACTCTAGGCGTCCAGCACCTGCGTTCCCCCCCAACAATGGTCCCATGCTCTTTTTCCCAAGCCAGCCTAGCTCTCAGGGCCACCAAGCACTGGGCTGTGCTGATTTCAGAAGAGCTGGAGTTTCAGGTTCTCTCCGCGTTTAGGGTGACAGGAGGGGTCTTCAGATAAGTGAGCTTTTAGATGGGTCCCTGTGCATAGACCACACCCCCAGAATTCCAGCCAAGGGGCCACTGAAGGAGAACCTGGGAAGAAACCTCTCACTGCCCTCAGCCCCTTCTCAGCACCGCTGTCCCCAAATGCCACCATGGGCCAGCTGAAGGCTCTGACCAGAGGTGCAGACTCTGTGGTGGAGATACCCTCTGCCTCTTCCGTCCTAAGATTTTGAGATAGGTTTGGGATTCAGACATTTTACACCACCCCTCTTCTGATCCTTCCAAGGACCACAGACTCCTGCGGTGGGGTGGGGTGGGGGGTGATGTCTCTAGTCACTGCCCACTCTGCAAGACACCCCAGGAGCTGATGCTTGGGTGGGAGCCTTAGAGGACCTCCTATATCGCTCTGTGGCAAGTAAGAGCTAAAGCGGGGGCTGCGGAGAGGGTAGAGGAGGGGGAAGTGCGCAGCCGAGGCCCCTGTTGAAGAGGGCATATGGGGAGGAGAGGATAGAACAAGAATATGGAGGCAAGGGAAGCCTGCGCTGTCTCAGGCTAGTCCAGAGGCCATGACAGTCTGAGCTGGGAGGGCAGGCCGTCCCACTGACGCTTCTCCATTTCCCAGGCCTGTGTGGGACTCTTCTGGAACACTGGGGAAGCCATAGTGCAGCGTGCGAGCAAGCTAGGATCCTTGACCATCTTTTCAAGGGTCCCGTTGAGAGTGAGGTGCATAGCACCAACCAGCATGGTGAGGGGGGGCGGCTGGCTGGTAGGCAGGGGGTGCCCGGGGCCTCCACCAGGTGCATCCGGGTCCGCCATAGCTTCCCAAGGGGCAGGGGAGGTGCCCCAAGGGGCAGGGGAGGTGCCGTCAGCTCATGCATGCACTGGGGCCGGTGGCAGTCACCGCCTTTGGTGGGCATCGGCCAGGGAGAAGCAGGTATGCGACAGACCTAGAAGTGGCCACCCAGACAGAAGTATGTTCAAGGCCACTGCCTCCAGTGTGGTCTTCACAGACTTACGGTGTGCAAAGCAGCAAGCAAAAAAGAGATCTGGAGGCCCCTCCCCTTCCCAGGCTTGGTGCTGCTTGGAGGAACAGGGCATCCACAGGTCCTTCGATGGGCTGTGCTCTGAAGCTACCCACAGGCGCCTTCTTCATCCCTCCTCCTTCCCGCTCCCCGTCAGCCAGGCCACCGTGCAGCACCCCAGTCCTTGTGCAATCATGGCTGCCTCAAGGACCAGCTCCAGGCCACCTTGTGTCACTGAACCCAGAAGTGCTGGGCACAGATGGGAGCGGGAGGGAGCAGGGATCCGAGTACCTGCGTTCTGGGCAGGCAGTGCCAGGTGATTTAGCCATGCTGGGTACCAGGAAAAGCCTGGAGCCGAACAATTGGCCTAATCAGTTGCCCTAGCAACATTGCCCTTGGCCCTACCCAGACAAGATTTATTTTAGCCTGTTGCCCTGGTAACGCCAGCTGCTCCCCAGGGACAGGAAATGGCAGAACCTCAGCTCTGCTGGGTGAGAACATCTCCTCCCAAGCCCGGGGGTCTCTCTCGACCTCCCTCCTTGGGGTGCAGGGTAGCCGTGGGATGGAATCGCCACATTCTTAAATCCCTATGGAGAATCTCATTACAGTGACAAGAACCTAGAGGGAGGAGGCTGGGGAACTCAGGCTGGGCTGTTCCCATCAGCCCCTCCCTCCCCACTCGAGTTCTCCCCACTCTGTGTAGGGGTCACAGGGAGCGCCCCCATCTCCTTCCTTCAGCCTTCCCCGGCATGGCTCCCAGGCCCCAACGTGGGGGGAATGGCGTTCTTCACAGTGGTCCTTGGGACTGTCTCCTTCGATCTCACCCACGGGGGCAGGCAGGTGACCTCCCGAAGGCTGGGGCCAAGCCACAGGACTCTTAGTCAGCAGAGCACCACAGCATCTGCCGCCTGGTCAGAAGCCCAGGGGGAGCCTGGGCAAGCTCCACAGTGTGTCTGGGGTTCCCCGGTTCGCCAGCAGTGGGGTTCGGACATGTGACCACAGACAGGGCCGTGCAAGGGCGGGCTGGGGGCGAGGTCAGAGGAACATGGCCCAGTCATTCAGACATCTTCTAGCAGGCCAGGGATTTTTCCATTCTTTGCTGCTCGCCTGGATACAGGAGGCCCCAGGGAGGCGGCACAGTGGCTACTGCATGCCAGGACAGCTGCGGTCCTCGTCTTGGCCTGTGCCCAGGGAACTCGGGTTTTCTGTCCTGGAGTTGGAGGCTGACCCAGTGTCATTTCTCTGATTGGTCATTCTGCCCTGGCCAGTGAGCTGGCGGGAGTCCACGTTGGACAGAGTGCCCTGGGGCGCACGGAGGGGGACCGCAGGGAGGGCCTGGGCCCGGGACACCCACCGAGCAGTAAGGAGATCCTTGGGAAACAAACAGCAGGAGAGTGACTGAAGGGCCCTTTCCGTCTCGCCTCCAAGCCTCAGTGCTCTTGGTTAGGAGAGGGAGTTGGGGTGGCCAGGGAACAAGTAAGAAAAGGGTCCTCCTCCTCCTCCACACCAGACCAGCTTCCTCCCCTAACTGGTTCTACAGAGAGGAAATGGGAAACAGAGAGGGACAAGGGACAGAGAGGTCATCAAGTGCGATAAAGAAAAATACTGAGAGAAGGGGACAGAACACGAAGAGCCCCAGGGACGGTGGTCTCTAGGAGATCCCGGCGAGAGGAGGAGGAAAGGGGCAGGGAGAAGGGGAACACAGACCCAAGGCAGGACGGGGTCTGAGCCTGGCGAAGGAGGGGAGGCCATGCCCGGCTGGGCAAACAGCAGCAGCTAGAAATCTTTCTAGAGAAGTCTTCAAAGGAAATAAACCGCTAACACAGTCCCCACCTCTCCTTGCTGTTCTGCTGTTAAAGGTCACTGGGTGGAAAGACCCAGAGAATCCCAAGAATGAGCAGCTGAAGGGCCTAGAGAGTCCCTGGGCAATGCGGAAAAGGGAGGAAGGTCTCCTGGGAGCAAGGCTGAACGCTGGGCCTCTCCTCTGCCCCTACCCCGTGAGGTGTTTAACCCACACTGGCTACCTTGTCCCCACACAAACAGCCTGGACACCGTGGCTGTTGACACAACACCCTTGGCTGAAAACAGTCTGGGGAGGGGCTGAGGATGTCCCCGCCCGGGGCCTGGGGGCGGCCCACTCCTGCACTCAGGCCCCAGCGTCTGCATCTTGCAGCTGGCACCCCTGCACCCCTAGCGGAGTCCCCCCCCCCCCCAACATTGCTAACCCAGTCCGGCCAGAATACCTGTCCGGGGCCCGCAGCGCCAAAGTGAGACCCTGGGAGCCATTTCCTTTTTTTTTTTTTTTCAAATGCAGTTCTTTTCCAACATCGCCTGCCACAGCTTTGGCTCAGAGATTTGGGGGGTGGGGGAGGCACATGGGAAAAAGAAGGGAAAAAAAAAAAAACCAAACCAGCCAATTGCACAAAGCCTTTCCCTGGAAAAGCCCAGGCTCTGGGGTGCTCAGGACTCGTGACTGCCCCCCACCCCCCCCACCCTCTGGAGCTCTGGCTTTGCTGGTCGAGGCACAGATGGGGGTCCGTTCCGTTCCCCATGTGAGAGAGCTATCTGGGGGCAGAATGGCAGCCTGTGTCTATATATCTCTATGTGTGCGCGCGTGTGTGTGTATATATAATAGACTATATTAGAAAATTCTCTATGTATAAATATAAAACACCGGTATCCAAACATGACACCACAGCGAACTAAAGTGCTTGACAGGAGTTGGGCATGTCTAAGTAGTAGGCAAAACTATTATTCATCCTGAGTACCCAGGATGAGGGAGGTTGCCGGGGAAGCAAAACCATGGAGGGCCTCCTGGCCTGGTGGGGGTGGGGAGGGAAAGGGGGTGCCGGCCCAAGCCAGCCTTCTCAGCCTGTCTGATCACTGTCCCAGGTCAACCCCACACCTTGACCCAACTTTGCCCACTGTGCTTCTGTCCACAAGGAGACCAGCACTGGAAAGTCGGGACTGGGGGGCGGGAGGCTGGCTCCCACAGGAAGCTGGTCAGTCCGTGCCCACAGTTTCCTCCGCCCACACGGCTGGGAGTGAAGCATGAGCACCTCCACCATCCCCAAGACTGCTTCCCTGGAAAACAAGGCCCATTCTGGTCTCAGACCCGCAGAAATGCCACAGGCAAATGGTCGCCAGAGCTCCAGGGAGTAGAGAGGCCCCAGACGGCAGGGAAGAGCCCCCCCCCAGGCCACAGTGCTACAAGAATGGGTTGGTGGTTGGAGGTTTGGAGGCAAACGGGCTTGATGAGGATCCAGTCTGGAAAGAAACAACAACCACAAATTAGGGGATTAGGGGACAAGAGCTGGAGGCCAGAGAAAAGATGCGGTCCAGCATTCCTTTCTCCCCCAGAATTACCGCGCTGGGGGTTGTGGGAAAGTCAGGGGGCTGAGGCAAGCGGGGGGCAGGGGAGTGTGGGGGCCAACACCACCCACGGACTAACCCAGCACCCCCTGCGTGGTCAAGGCAGGGCTTCCAGCCCACACTGCCCTGTTCTCCTCAAAGGATTCTGTCCCTGACCCCCAGAGAGAGGCCATACCCGCACTCACCACGAAGGGGTTGGTGGAGGTCCCGGCTGGCTGGCTCAGTTGCCTCTGGCCCAACTTGGCTGGTCCTAAGTCGCTGAAGGAAGAGCCTGGAAAGCAGGGGCAGAAACTCAGCAGACGCAGCCCTACCCCTCATGCTGGGGCTGAGCACTCCACCGGCGGGCCTGCAGGCTGGGGCCCGCCCCCCTCCCACAGTGGCCGCAGGAGCCTGGCCTTGCTGAAGTCTGCTGAAGGATGGTGTGGAGCAGAGTCAGAGGACACCAGGCCGGTCTGTGGCTTCTCTGGCCCCCCCTACCGGTCCAAAAGGGAACTAGCTCAGACGTCTGGCTCCCTGAGAGTCCTAATAGTCAGGGCCTCCCGGCTGCATCCCTGGGGGTGCTGGGGGTGTGCTGGGGATAAGAAAGGAGGGTCTAGTCTGAATCCCTTACCATTCTGCTGCTGAGTCACCGAGGTCTGTGCGGGGAACAGGGGTGGTGCGAAGGTGCTGACAAAGGCCCTGGTGGGTGGCCCTGTCTGGGGGAAGCCAGGCTCAGCGCTGTTCATCCCAAAGCTGGGCCCTGTGGACCGAGGACGCGAAGTTCAGGTGAAATTCTGGAATGCAGGCTGGAGAATGGTTCTTCCTGGATCTCTCCAAGACGGGGGACATGGGCTAGCGTGTGTCCCTAACCAGAGGTACCCAGTAAAAGTACCCGGAGCGAGCCACGGAAGCTTTTGGCTTTCGCGCCACCCAGCAAACCAGGCCTCTTCCTGCCCACAGTGGCTTGTGGCACGGAGGGCACTGCAGTGCCGTGCAGGGGCATGGCTTGGAACCAGGGTCAGCTGCTAGCTACCTATTAAACTGTGCCAACGAAAGCAAAGTATCAGCGTTCTGTGGGCCTCAGTGGTCTCCTCTCTAAAAGCAGGCTGGACCCCTTTCCTAGGGCTGCCGGGAAAAGCCAGTAAGGGGTGTAAAGCTGTCAACAGTGGCGTTTGCCACGCCTGTCAGGGGCGCTGGCAGCCACCAGGCACACTTCCTGGCCTCAAGGTTTTTAAGAACAACAACAAAGGCAGGGGAGGAACAGGGAGCCAGGAGATCCCCGACACTCCAGGCCGATGACAGCAGGGACCAGGGGCAGGGCTGCAGGTAGGACACAGAAGGTGGGGGTTGGGGGGGCCACTGCTGAGGGGTGAGAAGGGAGAGTCCCTGCCACATCGGTCCGCAGAACCAGCTTGGGAAGCAGCAGTCTGTGTGTCGTGATTCTGAAGTTCTCATTCTGGGACTTGAGTGGTCGTACTTTGCCCACTAGGCGGCCTGGAAATTCAGCCTGGTCTGGCCCGGTGAAGGGTGACAAGGGGGCTGATTTCAGGACCGAGGCTGCCGGCCACTCCTCCGAACAGTGGTGTGTGTGTGTGTGTGTGTGTGTGTGTGTGAGAGAGAGAGACAGACAGACAGACAGAAGGGAAGAAGGAGAGAGGGATTTGCGCCCTGGAGAGAGTCAGGGCCAGGGCAGAGTCCGGAGACTTACCTGTGGCCAGGCCGTTGGGCTGGAATGGGTTGGTAGAAGGCGGCTGCGGGAGAGCAGCAGGTACTGTGAAAGGGTTGGTGAAAGCTGCTTAGGGCAGAAGGGGGTAGAGGTGGGAGAACGAGAGAATTAATTTTTTCTCATCTGGTTAACATTCGGGAGACAGCATTCCTCTCGAGTTTCCTGGGTTTTCTCCCCTCCCCTCCCTGCAGAGTCCCCAGTTTCCTCTTGGCCTTGGATCTCCTCCCAGGGTCTTCACAGCCAAGACTCACCTCCAAAGGCAAGGCCAGTGCTGCCGCCTCCACCAGCTGTGGCCGACTGGAGCGTGGGGACCGGGCCGGCCACCCCGAAGATGCTGTGATGTGGGAAGAGAAGTCAGCACACAGGGCCCCGGGGCATCAAGGGGAGAGGCAGGGCAAGGGACCAGGAGATGGCAGACCCTTGTCCCAGCCCATGGGAGGAGCTCAGCAGGCCGGGAAAAGCAAGGCTCTGCGGCCCCAAGGCAGAGTCCCCGACCTCTGAACCCACCTGCTAGGGATACCTCCAGCCGATGGTCCGGGCGCCAGGAGGCCACCCATATCTGCGAGGCTGCTGGGCTGACTGGCCGGTGCCAGAGGAGAGGCCGCAAACCGAGTCACCTGGCTGCTCCCTGGGCGATCACAGGAAACAGAACAGGTCGTGCTGGGGTGAGGCAGGAGCGAAGGGGCAGGAGGCGAGATGGAGGTGGGGGGAGCTGGGGAGACGCGGCAAAGTGATGGCATGAGTGCACCCATTGAGAGAGTCCCCTGGATTGTCTGGTTCCGAGGGCCTTGAGTCCCGCCAAGAGTACTAGGTAACGGCCCTCGGCCCTCCTTCTCCCTAGCGCTCAAACCGCCTTCAGGTCAGGTCCATGTCCCTCTGGCTGTAGGCTGACTTGTGGTTCCCTTTTTTCCCTCAAGACATGGAAATGTCTGTCCTTTCCTCAAATCAGCATTTATGGATAAATCCTAGGAAGGGGCAGGTAGAGGGGATGGGGGGGAGGAACTGTGAGGGGCAGAAAGCCCAGACGCTCAGGAGCCTCTCCTGGAAGGTGCGGCCCCGCGCCGGAGCCTGCACGGGCAGCTCAGCTCCCGCTCCCACTGGAGCTGTCCCCTCTCGGGAGGCCACCCTAAGCCAGGAGCTTAGCTCAGGGTTCCTCTACCTTCTCTGGTCATCACATTGCAAAAGAGAAATCCCCGAGGGCGAGCCCATGTGGGAAGCTTCCAAAACAGCCTGAGGAGCGAGTCCAAGACATCCCTGTCCTTTGGAGAAAGCCTTTGCCTCATCTCTATGATGGGGTCTGGTCCACCACTCTGGGCTGTTGTGAGGGCAAAATGAAGCTACGGATGGATAAGGCTTGACTTTTCTGAGTGCAGGAAGATTCATACCAAAGGCAAACACGCTTTGCATGGTGTCTGCCACACGTGTAATCCGAAGTCGTCTGCTGGAGGACAGCGTGAGAGGGAGAGCGAGGTAACCTGGACTCCAGTCTGGGCCCTACTCTGGCTCCTGCTGCGACCTGAGCAAACCACCTTACTCTCCTGAGCCTGTTTTTGCGGGCCCTCTCCTCGGAGGCCTGGAAGACCACCCGCCCCTAGGTTAAGTATTTTCGGCAAGTATTTGGAAATCTGTAACGTATGCACAATGGCGAGGTATCATCGTAACTTTTGATATAATAAACTGTCTCCGGGGTCAGAGAAACCAGGCAAGGTCTCAAAGGAAACACGATGGCTGGCTCAAACACAAGCGAACCAGAGCCTCTCCTGGACCCCCAGCTCCAGGCTTTCCATGTGCTCTGTCTCCACCTTGAACAGGAGCCCCCCCCCCCCCCCACGGTCCACCCCAGCCTTCGGGCTTTAACAGAACTGTGTCTTCAGGTGGGCCTCCTCTGAACTCTGATTGAATGAGCCTGGTTTTCCTCTCCTGACACCTTGTTCTTTGCCCTTGTGGCCACTGACATCTTTGTAGGGACGTGTTTTTGTTTCTGTATCAACTGCGTCCCCCTCTAGACCAGCTCTCCCTTGCCAGGAGTTTTCTCACGGATGTAAGTTACAAACGTGCAAAATAGGACACATGCAGGGTAATTAACAGCAGCGCCGACAGCGAAAGACTTCATCATTCGTTCTACGTATTCATCAACACGGGACAGATTAAATAAATTATAGTGTACACATAAGCAGGACTATTGTGCAGGCATAAAAAAACAATGAGGAAGCGCTTTGTGTACTGATGAAAAAAGATCTAGCCGTACTGTTCATTAAAACATAAATCAAGGTACAGAACGGCATGTCTATTATGCCACCAAGCATGGGAAAAAAAAAAAAAAAAAGAGAGAGAGAGAGAAAGAAAATAGGATGATAAGAAAAGCGAGTGAAGGCCACAGGCTCCTCTTCCCAGGGGCATGGCGGTGCGGAGGGGGTGAGACAGCAGCCCAGCCCGGTGGGGCTACAGAAGCTGCCTAAAGGAGGGTAACCTGAAGCCCATTTGTGGGGAAGGAAGCCTATTTGTGGGGAAGGGGGAATGTGGTGGCAGAGGTGGAGAGAATGCAGGGGGACTCAGATGAGAAAACTGGTGGGGAAAACCCTGTCGAGAGTGGGAAGGATGAGCAGGCAACCGTCAAAGGGCAGTTTCTCCCCACCCCCTTCGAGGAGGGGCATAAGGGCAAGGAAAAGGTAAGACACAAAGCAAGGGAGGTGGCCAAGCCAGGCTGGTTCTCAAGCCTATGCTGCTCCCTGGCTCCCTCAAACTTTAGCCTGGCTTCCCCTAAGTTTGGGGGCTTTTCTGAAGACCCCAGAACTGTCATTTGAAGCTCCATGCTCTTCCTTCCCTAAAGGACAAGGCCAAAGCGCTTTGGTTTAAGGGGATCCTTCCAGTGCTAGGCATCTCCACTCGGACTTGGAGAAGCTGAGTCCAGCAGGGAAGGTAGGTGCCCACGGCCGGCCCTGCCTGCTCCGAGGTTCCAAGGTTGCTCGCCTTGGCCACCCTCCTTCTCAGTCCCTGGGCTTTCGACGGGAACCAGTGCAAGGCTACCACGCCACTGAGCACACTTGGTCTGCGTCCTCTCCAGGCCCCAGGCGGGCAGGAAGACTGGAAGCCAGCAGCCTGGTATTGAATCTTCTGATTCTCGGGGGCCCCTGGCCTTTCCTGGGCTATGACTGGGGGTATGTGGAATTTCTGAGTGAACACAGCTTCCTGTCCTTACTTAGGTCAGACTCTCCAGTCCTGCTCTGGGCCTTTGGGTCAGGAGCTCCCCAAGCTGGGGAGGTGCCGTTGTCCTGTCCGGCTGCTGCCAGGCTGTGTGTCTCCCGGTGGACACTAGGGGGCAGAGCCGGCCCTCGCGACGGCCAGGTGGATCCAGCACTTTCCGCTGGTTCTGGGGAACCTAGGAATGGAATACCTGCGCTGGCTCCTCTGCTTCCTCTACACTTCCAGCGCCTCATTCCCTGCGGCCGGATTGGTAGACATGCCTTCTAGCAGTTTCGGGGGAAACGGCAGTTTTAGAAACTTCCCCTCTCCAGACTCCCCCTCAGAAATATAAAAATACAACCAGGCTTGTCAGAAAAGACACCCACCTCTCACCCAAGTCTCCCTACTTCATCCCCAGTACTCCTTTATGGCGCACTCAAGAGAACCACCCTCGTGATCTCGGTGCGGTGGGAAGTGAATGGGAGCTGCCACTCATCCGACATTCGGGTCTGCCCAGGTCACCGGCCACGTTGAGCCGGTTTTGTCAACGGCAAAATGGAGATCTTTCCGTTCTCGTGGAGATAATATGGGGAAGCTCCTCACAGTGGCTCACAAGGGCTGGCTGGCTCTGGTGGGCTGCAGACTGGCTCTTTTAGAGATGACCAGACACTGGACAAAAGTTCACCCCAGTTTCAGCCCGAGAGGGCTCCGGATACCTTCCTTCTCTCCTTTAAAGGTTGGCCCTTTAGGCAACAGATTGGGACAGGCATGCATTTTTCTTTTCTTTCTTTCTTTTTTTTTTTTTTTTTTAAAGATTATTTATTGGGGCACCTGAGTGGTTCAGTGGGTTAAAGCCTCTGCCTTCGGCTCAGGTCATGATCCCAGGACCCCACATTGGGCTCTCTGCTCAGTGGGGAGCCTGCTTCCCCTTCTCTCTCTGCCTGCCTCTCTGCCTACTTGTGATCTCTGTCTGTCAAATAAATAATAAAATAAATAAATAAAATCTAAAAAAATTATTTATTTACTGAGAGAGCGAGTGAGCATGAGCAGGAGTAGGGGGAGGAGCAGAGGGAAGGGAAAAGCAGGCTCCCCAGTGAGCAGGGAGCCCAACAGCCACCTGGGACTATAACCCCAAGGCAGGCGCTTAACCCACTGAGCCACCCAGATGCCCCAACAGGCATGCATTTCTGGCCAGACCAATTTATTACCACCTTGTACAGGCTGCTTCCTTTCGAGCTCTCATTCCAAGAACACTTCCCTCTTGCTACACTGAATACTCCTGTGCCAACTTACTTTCTTACTGGGAACATGCAGAAGGGCCAATTACCCCACACAGTACCGGCCATGGCTAGTCTTTAAAACTTCTGTGAATATAATGTGCGGAGTTATCATCTGACCCTAATTTCTGTTTTTCCGTTGATTCATCAGGTTGAAAACACTTTCATCTTTTTCTGGGTATTACTAGCTGCTTGTATCTGTTCCGTGTTATTCTATTCTTTATTATTTACATGAGGTTTGTTTTTTAAGATTTTATTTATTTGCCAGAGAGAGACACAGCAAGAGAGGGAACACAAGCAGGGGTAGTGGGAGAGGGAGAAGCAGGCTTCCCGCTGAGCAGGGAGCCCCATGTGGGGCTCGATCCCAGGACCCTGAGATCATGACCCCAGCCGAAGGCAGACACTTAACGACTGAACCACACAGGCCCCCCTATTTATAGTTTAAAAAAAACACATGATGGCTATTAGCTTTTTATCTGTTTTCCATATTGTAATTATCTTTTCCCTGTTTCACGCCTTCAAGGACAATGAAACATTATTATGGGACATCTTTTAGGACACCTTTTATCATTTAGAATGTGGCCTGAACAATTTCTACTCCTTTTTTTTTTTTTTTTTTGAAGATTTTATTTATTTATTTGACAGACAGAGATCACAAGTAGGCGGAGAGGCAGGCAGAGAGAGAGGAGGAAGCAGGCTCCCCGCTGAGCAGAGAGCCCAGCGTGGGGCTCGATCCCAGGACCCTGGGATCATGACCCGAGAGGAAGGCAGAGGCTTTAACCCACTGAGCCACCCAGGCACCCAACAATTTCTACTTCTTAGAAGTTTATGTGTTGTCTCTTGGTCTGTGGTCAGATTATAAAAGTGTTCTATGTTTGAAAATCCTGTCTTTTGATTACAAAGTTCTACTAAAATCCTGTCTTTTGATTACGAAGTTCTACTCCTATTTATTAGGTCAAACTTGTTCAAGTGTTAGTCAAATGGCCTACTTTCCTCCATATTTGTCTACCTACTTGATCTACTATTAATCTTGTGAGTCTGCCTCTCTGTTGCCGTGTTACATTTTCATTGTGTCTAAGAGTTTCTGCTTTCTGGCTTTCAAGGCTACCCTATCAGGTACTTTAAGTTGGTTAACATGAGGACTTCTTTGTGAATTTTAACTGCGATCAATATAAAATGTCCCTCCTTGCCCCATTCAAAAAAACGAAACTAGAATAAAAACAAAAGCACTCAGACAATTCGCGGTGCACAGTGGGAAGGTGGTGGGCAGAGCGAGAGAGTAGGGGAGTCTGGGCTTTGGGCCCAGCTCTGCCCCGCTGTGGGCTGTAGGACAGGGAACTGCCGAGCTGCTTCATGGGGAAGCTGGCCACCTTGGAAAGGTTCCTTCCAGACCTCAGAGCTCTCTGCTCAGAGCACCTGAGACAGGCTTCTAGCTTGGGTGGGCTGTGGGGTGGGAAGAAAAACTCACCAAAGCTGTAACTTCCAGTTAGCATCCGACTGGCTGGCAGTGGGGGTGGAGAGGGGGAAGGGTGGGTGGGGGGGAAGGGGAGAAAGAGAGAGTGTAAGTCACTGGCTTTCCCCAGACATCGGGTCTTTCCAGCACACCGGCTGCCCTCTTGTGTGTGCAGGATGGGCAACCGCAGAGGGCCGGCCCCAAGGCTATGAAGACCTGATGTCTGGGGGCTCGGGGAGGAACAGGTGCTTTACAGCAGCGGCCTTTAGGGCATTTTCTATTGGGGGTGTGTGTGTGTGTGTCTCAATTGCTGCACAACACAACACTGAGTTTACAGGCTTCTGCTCTAACGGGAATGAGTGAGGACTTCTGGAGACTGTCTTGGACTCTGACCCAGCCCTCGCCCTTTGTGCAGGGTCCAGCACGGACCATCAGAGCACTCTAGAGGAAATCTCACGTACGCTCTTGGTTTTTCGAGTACTGGGGGTCTCTCCAGCTTGCCCGTCAGAGCTCTCCTATGCACACCCCCACAATTCCTGCGGCAACTGGGCTGCTGTCTTTCCGGGACAAAATGGAGCGGGAGCCCCTTTCCCTGCCAAGAAGTCTCCTCTGCCCCCTCTGCTCAGCTCTCTAGGTCGGTGCAGATGCGAATGAAGGGCAATACATGAACGCAGACGGAAGCAAGGAGGGGAGCGGAAGGGAACGGGAAGAGAGCAGGGCAGAGTCTACCTGTGGGTGCGGGCTGGGCCTGGAACGGGCCTTGGCTGCCGGGAGGAATGCTTCCAAACGCGGACGGGCCGGCGCTACTGCCAAAGGCATCGAAGTTGGCAAAGCCTCCGTGGGAGGGTGTCTGGCCTACAGGTGGAGGGAACATAAAGTCCACATATATAAAATGAACATATAATCGATAAAATATGCACTAACTGGGAAGGCCAAAGGCCACTGATGGGACACTGCCTTTCCACAGGGTCCTGCTCAGGGAGAGATGGCAGGGGCCTGGGCAGAGGGCCAGAAGCCCGCTGGGGGAGAGGCGATGTCAGAGGCCTCCCAAGTTCACTCCCTACCATCTTCTGTCTTTATTCCATGAGGCATTCACATTTTTGTCAGGGGCTACTTTGGGCTAAATCATGTGGGGGAAAAAAGTTGGTTTTGGTGGGGGAAGGGGCTTGAAAGGCAAACGGAAAGCTAGATACCATTTTATTCAACCCTCTGTTGGCGGTTGCTGATCTCTGGGAAGAGGGCAGGGGAAATGGAACACAGGATAAGCTCCCTGCCCCCATTTTAATGGAAAAAAGACAGTAATAAACAGGTGATCCAGTGTTCTAAGAGGAGGCGCTAGAGTCCCCGACTGTCATGTTTTCTGGCCACTCTCATCTGACCCCGGCCCTTCCAACCCTGATGCTTCAGAATTGTCAGCGGACTCATTTGTGGCACGGGAGCTAAGAGCCGGCGGGGGGCAGGGGGGTGTAGGGGGGAAACTTGGTCACCCTAAGGGCGTGAATGCCTTGTGTCAGGGGTAATACATTGTAGGAATGTTCTTTTCCCAGGTCCCACTTACCCCCGAAGGCTGGGAATGCAGCGAAAGCTGGTGCCACCTGGGGAGCAGCAAAGGGGTCTCCTCCTATATCGGCCAGCAGGTCAGTACTGGCTTTCTTGACCGAGGAGTGGGGAGGCGGCTGAGAGCTCCGGGGCTGGGACGTCCGAGGCTGAGACTGACTGACAGACTTGAGAGGAGAAGGCATGATGACATAGAGCACTTGGGAGTCCCAGACATGACCCGGCCCCTGCGTGGCTCTCTAGGCTGCCCCCAGATAGGCACGTGGAGAGAGAAGAGAGGGAGAAACTGCCCTCAACGGAGAGATTTCCTGGGCAGCAACTGCCTGAGCCCCTCACGTACCTAACCTGTCTTCTCAGCGCACCAGCTCCCAGAAGCAGACATTTCAGAGCCTATCAGTGACAGGAACACTGAGCTACACAGGGACATTGCCAAGAGTACCTCCTCCCCGCCAGGTCCCCAGCCCCGGAGCTGGGACTTCCTCCTCTTTCCCAGGGGCTTGAGGCATTGTCCCTGCCCCTCCGTGTTTCCTTGGAGCAATGGTCAAGTTTGAGGTTGATACTCTGACTTCCCTAGATAGCACTTCCTGTTGGGTTCTTTCTTCCTGAAGACAGGAGGCCAAGGTGAGTCCGAGACATAGGTAACAGCAGGGCGGAGAATTAACTCACATCTCCTCTACTGTCGTCTGCTAAGTCCGGAGCTGGGGCTGGATTTAGGAAACAGACATCCCTGTCTGCCGAATCCCTAGCTAGTGTTGGAGGGCGGAAGGTGGGTGTTGAGAGTTACCTGGCTAGAGGTGGAGGCAGCGGCGGATAGAGACGGCGCAGGCTCCCCCAGGAGAGTCCGCAGGGGCTTTCCTTCCGGGACGGAGCCCTGGATGGGGGTGGAGGCACTGCCTTTGGTATAAGCGGGCCCCTTGACTTGGTCTGGGGGGACATACCTTGGAGAAAGAACAGTCAGGCTGAGAGAAGAGGGTAACACCGTGTGCCATGCTCAAGTGTAGGCATCTGGGAAGCACAGGTGACAGCAGTCGAGTCCCCTGGCCTTTGCCCACTGATTTTCTTTTTCGAACTGAAGGGACTTTCGTAACTCAGCCAAGTTCTGCCCATCCTGAGGGTCCCTCTTTACTGTCGGATGCTCGTTCTTTTCTGCGGGAATGTTCACTTCGCTCTGACGTGGGCCGGGTTTTCTCTCCCCTTCTCCTTTCTCTTTCTGACATCAAACCGTTTGGGTTTCAAGTAATAACCTGCCAGCAATGCTGCTGGACAGGTGATGCTATTTTCCAACTCCTTTCCAGTCCCACAGAAAGGTTCTGCCCCCTCCTATTCCAAGTGCTCACAGTCTATCCTGCCAGCTTTTGCTACGTCTGATAAAATCCCCTCCACTCCAGCGTATGTATGTTCCACCCTGAAGGTATCTTCTTTGTCTGGAGGACACCCCCCCAGCGGGGTCTCCAAAATGCTATTTTGTCCACGATGATCTCCTTGCTGTCTGCCTTCTCTTCTATGCCCTAGAGTTATCCCCCCAACATGCACACACCCCTGAGATCAAGCCACGGAAAGTGCCACTGGGGAGAGACAAGGCAGGGCAGGGCAGAGATGCTGTTCTTGTCACCAGGAGAACAGAACACACATAAACTGTGGATAAAACGCTGGGTTTTTAAAGCACAGGGCTCTAGGACATGTGCTGCCAGCTGCCTCTCTGCATATATGGGCCCAGCTGGGCTTTACCCTGCCCCATACTCCCTCAGGCCCAGCCCTTCTCCAAGCAATCTAATGTCTCTCCAAAAGAGAGGCATCGACTCTGCGAGGTTAGTGACTGGGAACAAGTTGTCCTTTAGGCAGCTTTATAATTTTGAAGTCTGGCCTTTGAGAAAAGCCCCAGTTCAAGTCTGGAAACTGGACCGTCCGACGAAGAATGTCGTGGGACACGGGTGTGTGCAGCAATGGCTCTCCTCCTTACCATCTCTTTTTCTCGTATTTTTCCTGGAGAAACTCCTTCACCTTCTGAGGGTCCCTGGAATCTGGTATTAAAGATGTCCGAGCATCAAAAAGGCCCAGCCAAATCTTCCTGCAAACCTACAGGCGTGGAATCAGGTAAGAGAGGCGTTCAGGCAGAAAGCATGGGATGGGGAGAGCCACCCCTACTTTATTCATCAATACGTTCTTTACTGAGCACAGACACAGCTGAGAGTCTGGGTGTATCTACAAAGCAGACACCATCTCTGTCTTCACAGAGCTGACCATCTAATGGGGAGGTCATGCCTTAGGTAAGGAAAAATAGATTTATAATTACATGTTATGACACAACTTAGAAAAGAGAGGGCCATGAGAATTATGGGGAACTAAATCTGGAGGGGGGTAGGGTCAGAGACAACTGTTAGAGCTGTGGCTTCTAGAACACCCCTCCAGAGCCTTCCCTGGTCGGCCCCCTCCAAGTAAGCCAATCACCTTCAAGCTAGGAGGACCGCCAACACCAAGGATGGTGTCTTCCCACCGCCAGCAGATGTAGCTGGGGAAGGGGTCTAACCCACATTCGAGGACACGTTTGGGCTTAATCCCAGGCTGCTGAGGGTCGGGTTGGTAGAGTTGGCTCCAGGAGATCTTACTCCAGGGGGCCGGCTCTGTCTACTCTGAATGTTCAGGAATGTGGAGCTCTAACTGTCCAGGGGCAGTCTTCCCTGTGAGTGCCCAGGAGTCACCCCCTACAGAGATTTTGCTCCTCCCCCGCCCCCCCCCCCCATTCCTCTAACAAGGGCCTAGACAAAGCACAATTTGTATAACCAAGATTCCACAGATATACAAATATACATAGACAAGATAAACTATACACTAAATAATAAAAGAAACTCGACCAAAAAAGAAAGCTACAGTCTTGAGGCAAAGCGCCCCCTGGCCAGTAGGGCAACTATACAGCCAGCAGGCATTCCATCGGTGGTGGCTCACCTCGTTTCCACGGGATTGCAGGAATACCACTTCAGGCTCAGTGAAAGTTGTCATGGAGATGGACTTGACTCGATGAGGGGGGTTTAGGCCTCTCCTGTGGGAAAGAGACAGGAAGAGAGGCACAATGCAGTTAGCACTGCAGGTCTGTTTATGGGAGGAGAGGTGGGAAGAAAGGATAAAACAACACATGAATTAAGCTCAGAGAGATCCCTAATTCAAGGAAAGAAGGGAAGCGAGAATGTTTTGGAGGCTTTTAATGACAGTCAAGAATGTGTCATGTTCCCTGTCACTCTGGAGAGGAAGGCAGAGCCCGCCCACCCAGAAGGCTTCTCTTCTTTGCCTCAGTTCCGTGTTCAGCCTGCAGACTGGGGGGGGGGGGTACTTCCGGGAACTCAGAGATGAGCCCACTTCCCATTTCCTGTTTTACCACTGCAGGCGGGGGGGTACTTCCGGGAACTCAGAGATGGGCCCACTTCCCATTTCCTGTTTTACCACTGCAGGCTGGGGGGCACTTCTGGGAACTCAGAGATGGGCCCACTTCCCATTTCCTGTTTTACCACTGCAGGCGGCAGGGGGGGGTACTTCCGGGAGCTCAGAGATGTGCCCACTTCCCATTTCCTGTTTTACACCTGCCTACCCCTCCTCTTTGTCTCAACAGAAAGTGTGGTGGTAGGAGTGGAGAGGGCCCCTCTCTTTCAGGAAGAGATCTCTGGGAAAAGAGATAATCCAGGTTTTCTCAGCTCTGGATCTTTCTATGAAGCAGGAGGAAGTGAGCTTCAACCATGAATAGGAGATTGGCATGAATCAGGAACATGCATCCCATAGTGATGCTTTTGTGCCAGCTCTGTTGTATTCTGTTAACTCTCTAAGAGTCTAGCTGTGCCCACAGAAGCCCTGTGGAGATTACAGTAGACAAGAAGGCTTCCTTGCCCCGACTCAACTGCCCTCTGGAGTGTTCTCACAAGGGAAACTTGGCGCTAGGCCAAGTTCCCCTTCCCTTTTCCCTTAAGTTTTACTCTGGTCTAGACCACCAGCACTTATCGGATGAAAACAGAGCTGGCCAAACCACAATGAGTAAACCAGCCCCTGGGACCAGCACGTGAATGAGCACAGGCACCGGCAGGAAAGACAGTTTCAGCTCATGTGGCTTTTCAGACTTAAACTCCCCTGGGGGGAAAAAAATGAAAGGGCAAACCAAGATATGAAAATAAAAGGAACTCAGGAAGAGGGTCCTGGTTGATGCCATCAGGAAAGCAAAGAGAAAGGCAGAGACCACACAGTTTACCAAATGGAAACCGTAGAAAAAATTCAGGCTTACAGGTGCACGCACAAAATGAAGGTGTCCCTGCAAGTCTAGAAGAATGGCAGTGTTGTGTAAGCCTACACCGAGGCAGTGGGGGGGGGGGGGGGGGGGACAGGTGACACAGTCCAGGGCGAACAGTGAAGAGCAGTAGCCCCTTTTAATGATAAATTACGGATTGCAGGATTCTAATGAAGGACAGGACACTGAAGGCTGTAATTGAAGGCATTTTCAGCAATTCTGCTGCTAGACTTTTAAGTAAAGGGTCTCAAAATACTCCTTTAAAAGACAGTATCAAAGAGGTCTGATGCCCCAAGGAAAGATTAGAGCAGCGAAATCCAAAAGCAAGGCTTTGTAACTACATGTCAAACAATAGCTCTTAAATCTGATCGGCCCCAAAAACTCTTCTAAGCACATTTCAGAGATACTCCAGTTTTCTCTCCTAAAGCCTGTTTTACTCATGGCCTAGTTTTGTCTTGAAGTCCAGACAGCCTTTTATATTCTTTCACTAGCTCTTGGTCACCTTAATCCCTAAGCCCTTCCCTCTCAAAGGCCAAACGGTCCGAGTTTAGCCAGAGCAGACCTCTCTGTCCCTGTGATCCCAGGGATTCCAACCCTTCCCCTCCCACTAACAAATATATCCTTTGGCAAAATACAAGGTATTGTGGTAGGCACTTGGAGGAATACAACAGTTATCACTCTGTATCATACAGATAACTTATCATGTAGGACCTAGTCCTTGATCACTGGGCGCTGGCTTATAGTGACCCTAGAAGCCTGGGCAAAGATACTTCTCGACCCAGTTGGGTGCTATTTAGGCATACACAGAGCCGGATCAGGGAGAATGTGGTACCAGGATGCTGCAGTCAGGGAAGGAAGAGAAATGGCCATGGGAAAAATAAAAGGTATTACGTTAACACTAGAAAAACAGATTCGGAGCCTATCACAAAAAGGTCATTGACATTTCCTGAAAGGAGAACCAGGAACTGTTAGCAAAGTGTAAACAGGGAGATGTGTTTCCTAGTGGGGGAGGGGGAGGGACTTGACCCATTCATCAGTCTGGAGGGGATGATTAGAACAACAGAACTTCCTATGGCTGAGCTTGGGCTGGAGGGTTTCTTT